>NC_137673.1:12685247-12717747 GCF_963422515.1 Blennius ocellaris | reverse complement strand
TCTGTCTGGTACTGTTTGGTAGTGGTAGTAGTACTATCTGGTACTGTTTGGTAGTGGTAATAGTACTAAATGGTACTGTTTGTTAATGGTAGTAGTACTATCTGGTACTGTTTGATAAGTACCCAACGGTTAACTCTAACCCTAACCCTAACCCTAAACCCTAACCCTAACCCTAACCCTAACCCTAAACCCTAAACCATCTCCTAACCCTAACCCTAAATCCCTAACCCTAGCTCTAATCCATAACCCTAAACCCTAACACTACTAGGTAATAGTACTATCTGGTACTGTTTGATAGTGGTAGTACTACTACATGGTACTGTTTGATAGTGGTAGTACTACTACATGGTACTGTTTGATAGTGGTAGTAGTACTACATGGTACTGTTTGATAGTGGTCATAGTACTACATGGTACTGTTTGATAGTGGTCGTAGTTCTCTCTAGTACTGTTTGGTAGTGGTAATAGTACTATATGGTACTGTTTGTCAGTGGTGGTAGTACTATATGGTACTGTTTGTTAATGGTAGTAGTACTATCTGGTGCTGTTTGGTAGTGGCAGTAGTACTATCTGATACTGTTTGGAAGTGGTAGTAGTACTCTCTGGCACTGTTTTGTAGTGGTAGTAGTACTATCTGGTACTGTTTGGTATTGGTAGTAGTACTCTCTGGCACTGTCAGATAGTGGTAGTAGTACTATCTGGCACTGTTTGGTAGTGGAAGTAGTACTACATGGTACTGTTTGATAGTGGTAATAGTACTAAATGGTACTGTTTGTTAATGGTAGTAGTACTATCTGGTACTGTTTGATAAATACCCAACGGTTAACTCTAACCCTAACCCTAACCCTAACCCTAACCCATCTCCTAACCCTAAATCCCTAACCCTAGCCCTAATCCATAACCCTAAACCCTAACACTACTAGGTAATAGTACTCTCTGGCACTGTTTGGTAGTGGCAATAGTACTATCTGGTACTGTTTGATAGTGGTAGTACTACTATATGGTACTGTTTGGTACTGATAATAGTACTATCTTTTACTGTTTGTTAGTGGTAGTAGTACTATATGGTACTGTTTGTTAATGGTAGTAGTACTATCTGGTACTGTTTGGTATTGGTAGTAGTACTCTCTGGCACTGTTTGATAGTGGTAGTAGTACTATCTGGCACTGTTTGGTAGTGGAAGTAGTACTATCTTCTACTGTTTGGTAGTGGTAGTAGTTCTCTCTAGTACTGTTTGGTAGTGGTAATAGTACTATATGGTACTGTTTGTCAGTGGTGGTAGTACTATATGGTACTGTTTGTTAATGGTAGTAGTACTATCTGGTACTGTTTGATAAGTACCCAACGGTTAACCCTAACCCTAACCCTAACCCTAACCCTAAACCCTAACCCTAACCCTAACCCTAAACCCTAATCCCCATCTCCTAACCCTAACCCTAACCCTATACCTATCCCTAACCCTAACCCTAAACTTAAAACTCTAACACTAGCCCTAATCCATAGCCCTAAACCCTAACCCTAACCCTAACCCTAAAACCCTAACCCTAGCCCTAATCCATAACATTAAACCCTAACACTACTAGGTAATAGTACTATCTGGCACTGTCAGATAGTGGTAGTAGTACTATCTGGCACTGTTTGGTAGTGGAAGTAGTACTACATGGTACTGTTTGATAGTGGTCATAGTACTACATGGTACTGTTTGATAGTGGTAGTAGTTCTATCTGGTACTGTTTGATAGTGGTAGTAGTTCTATCTGGTACTGTTTGATAGTGGTAGTAGTACTATCTGGTACTGTCAGATAGTGGTAGTTGCACTATCTGGTACTGTTTGGTAGTGGTAGTAGCACTCTCTGATACTGTTTGGAAGTGGTAGTAGTACTCTCTGGCACTGTTTGGTAGTGGTAGTAGTACTATCTGGCACTGTTTGGTAGTGGTAGTAGTACTATATGGTACTGTTTGGTAGTGGTAGTAGTACTATCTGGTACTGTTTGGTAGTGGTAGTAGTACTCTCTGGCACTGTTTTGTAGTGGTAGTAGTACTATCTGGTACTGTTTGGTATTGGTAGTAGTACTCTCTGGCACTGTTTGATAGTGGTAGTAGTACTATCTGGCACTGTTTGGTAGTGGAAGTAGTACTATCTTCTACTGTTTGTTAATGGTAGTAGTACTCTCTGGCACTGTTTGACAGTGGTAGTAGTACTATCTGGTGCTGTTTGGTAGTGGCAGTAGTACTATCTGATACTGTTTGGAAGTGGTAGTAGTACTCTCTGGCACTGTTTGGTAGTGGTAGTAGTACTATCTGCACTGTTTGGTAGTGGTAGTAGTACTATATGGTACTGTTTGGTAGTGGTAGTAGTAGTATCTGGTACTGTTTGGTAGTGGTAGTAGTACTCTCTGGCACTGTTTTGTAGTGGTAGTAGTACTATCTGGTACTGTTTGTTATTGGTAGTAGTACTCTCTGGCACTGTCAGATAGTGGTAGTAGTACTATCTGGTGCTGTTTGGTAGTGGCAGTAGTACTATCTGATACTGTTTGGAAGTGGTAGTAGTACTCTCTGGCACTGTTTGGTAGTGGTAGTAGTACTATCTGCACTGTTTGGTAGTGGTAGTAGTACTATATGGTGCTGTTTGGTAGTGGTAGTAGCACTATCTGGTACTGTTTGGTAGTGGTAGTAGTACTATCTGGCACTGTTTGGTAGTGGTAGTAGCACTCTCTGATACTGTTTGGAAGTGGTAGTAGTACTATCTGGCACTGTTTGGTATTGGTAGTAGTACTCTCTGGCACTGTTTGATAGTGGTAGTAGTACTCTCTGGCACTGTTTGACAGTGGTAGAAGTACTATCTGGTACTGTTTGTTAATGGCAGTAGTACTCTCTGGCACTGTTTGGTAGTGGCAATAGTACTATCTGGTACTGTTTGATAGTGGTAGTACTACTATATGGTACTGTTTGGTACTGATAATAGTACTATCTTTTACTGTTTGTTAGTGGTAGTAGTACTATATGGTACTGTTTGTTAATGGTAGTAGTACTATCTGGTACTGTTTGGTATTGGTAGTAGTACTCTCTGGCACTGTTTGATAGTGGTAGTAGTACTATCTGGCACTGTTTGGTAATGGTAGTAGTACTCTCTGGCACTGGATTACAGTGGTAGTAGTACTATCTGGTACTGTTTGGTATTGGTAGTAGTACTCTCTGGCACTGTCAGATAGTGGTAGTTGCACTATCTGGTACTGTTTGGTAGTGGTAGTAGTACTATCTGATACTGTTTGGAAGTGGTAGTAGTACTCTCTGGCACTGTTTGGTAGTGGTAGTAGTACTATCTGGTACTGTTTGGTAGTGGTAGTAGTACTCTCTGGCACTGTTTGGTAGTGGTAGTAGTACTATCTGGTACTGTTTGGTAGTGGTAGTAGTACTCTCTGGCACTGTTTTGTAGTGGTAGTAGTACTATCTGGTACTGTTTGGTATTGGTAGTAGTACTCTCTGGCACTGTCAGATAGTGGTAGTTGCACTATCTGGTACTGTTTGGAAGTGGTAGTAGTACTATCTGGCACTGTTTGGTAGTGGTAGTAGTACTATCTGGTACTGTTTGGTATTGGTAGTAGTACTCTCTGGCACTGTTTGATAGTGGTAGTAGTACTATCTGGCACTGTTTGGTAGTGGAAGTAGTACTATCTTCTACTGTTTGTTAATGGTAGTAGTACTCTCTGGCACTGTTTGACAGTGGTAGTAGTACTATCTGGTACTGTTTGGTATTGGTAGTAGTACTCTCTGGCACTGTCAGATAGTGGTAGTTGCACTATCTGGTACTGTTTGGTAGTGGTAGTAGTACTATCTGATACTGTTTGGAAGTGGTAGTAGTACTCTCTGGCACTGTTTGGTAGTGGTAGTAGTACTATCTGGTACTGTTTGGTAGTGGTAGTAGTACTCTCTGGCACTGTTTTGTAGTGGTAGTAGTACTATCTGGTACTGTTTGGTATTGGTAGTAGTACTCTCTGGCACTGTTTGACAGTGGTAGTAGTACTCTCTGGGACTGTTTGACAGTGGTAGAAGTACTATCTGGTACTGTTTGATAGTGGTAGTACTACTACATGGTACTGTTTGGTACTGATAATAGTACTGTCTTGTACTGTTTGTTAGTGGTAGTAGTACTATATGGTACTGTTTGTTAATGGTAGTAGTACTATCTGGTACTGTTTGGTATTGGTAGTAGTACTCTCTGGCACTGTTTGATAGTGGTAGTAGTACTATCTGGCACTGTTTGGTAGTGGAAGTAGTACTATCTTCTACTGTTTGTTAATGGTAGTAGTACTCTCTGGCACTGTTTGACAGTGGTAGTAGTACTATCTGGTGCTGTTTGGTAGTGGCAGTAGTACTATCTGGTACTGTTTGGTAGTGGTAGTAGTACTCTCTGGCACTGTTTTGTAGTGGTAGTAGTACTATCTGGTACTGTTTGGTATTGGTAGTAGTACTCTCTGGCACTGTCAGATAGTGGTAGTTGCACTATCTGGTACTGTTTGGTATTGGTAGTAGTACTCTCTGGCACTGTCAGATAGTGGTAGTTGCACTATCTGGTACTGTTTGGTAGTGGTAGTAGTACTATCTGATACTGTTTGGAAGTGGTAGTAGTACTCTCTGGCACTGTTTGGTAGTGGTAGTAGTACTATCTGGTACTGTTTGGTAGTGGTAGTAGTACTCTCTGGCACTGTTTTGTAGTGGTAGTAGTACTATCTGGTACTGTTTGGTATTGGTAGTAGTACTCTCTGGCACTGTCAGATAGTGGTAGTTGCACTATCTGGTACTGTTTGGTAGTGGTAGTAGCACTCTCTGATACTGTTTGGAAGTGGTAGTAGTACACTCTGGCACTGTTTGACAGTGGTAGTAGTACTATCTGGTGCTGTTTGGTAGTGGCAGTAGTACTATCTGGCACTGTTTGATAGTGGTAGTAGTACTACATGGTACTGTTTGGTAGTGGTAGTACTACTATATGGTACTGTTTGGTACTGATAATGGTACTATCTTGTACTGTTTGTTAGTGGTAGTAGTACTATATGGTACTGTTTGTTAGTGGTAGTAGTACTATATGGTACTGTTTGTTAATGGTAATTGTACTATCTGGTACTGTTTGATAAGTACCCAACAGTTAACCCTAACCCTAACCCTGAACCCTAGCCCTAACCCTAACCCTAAACCCTAATCCCATCTCCTAACCCTAACCCTAACCCTATACCTATCCCTAACCCTAACCCTAAACCTAAAACTCTAACACTAGCCCTAATCCATAGCCCTAAACCCTAACCCTAACCCTAACCCTAAAACCCTAACCCTAGCCCTAATCCATAACATTAAACCCTAACACTACTAGGTAATAGTACTATCTGGTACTGTTTGGTAGTGGTAGTAGCACTATCTGGCACTGTTTGGTAGTGGTAGTAGTACTCTCTGGAACTGTTTGTTAGTGGTAGTAGTACTACATGGTACTGTTTGGTAGTGGTAGTAGTACTATCTGGTACTGTTTGTTAGTGGTAGTAGTACTATATGGTACTGTTTGTTAATGGTAGTAGTACTATCTGGTACTGTTTGGTAGTGGTAGTAGTACTCTCTGACACTGTTTGGTAGTGGTAGTAGTACTATCTGGCACTGTTTGGTAGTGGTAGTAGTACTATATGGTACTGTTTGGTAGTGGTAGTAGTACTATCTGGTACTGTTTGGTAGTAAATGGTAAATGGTAAATGGTCTAGATTTATATAGCGCCTTCTAACCACACTGAGGTAGTCCCAAAGCGCTTCACATATCAGTCATTCACCCATTCACGCTCACATTCACACACCAATTGGACAGATCTGCCATGCAAGGCGCTAGTCGACCACTGGGAGCAATTTAGGGTTCAGTGTCTTGCCCAAGGACACTTCGACACATAGACCAGTGTAGACTGGGATCGAACCTCCGACCTCTCACTCCAAAAGACGACCACTCTACCACCTGAGCCACGGTCGCCCCGTGGTAGTGGTAGTAGTACTCTCTGGCACTGTTTTGTAGTGGTAGTAGTACTATCTGGTACTGTTTGGTATTGGTAGTAGTACTCTCTGGCACTGTCAGATAGTGGTAGTTGCACTATCTAGTACTGTTTGGTAGTGGTAGTAGCACTCTCTGATACTGTTTGGAAGTTGTAGTAGTACTCTCTGGCACTGTTTGGTAGTGGTAGTAGTACTATCTGGCACTGTTTGGTAGTGGTAGTAGTACTATATGGTACTGTTTGGTAGTGGTAGTAGTACTATCTGGTACTGTTTGGTAGTGGTAGTAGTACTCTCTGGCACTGTTTTGCAGTGGTAGTAGTACTATCTCGTACTGTTTGGTATTGGTAGTAGTACTCTCTGGCACTGTTTGATAGTGGTAGTAGTACTCTCTGGCACTGTTTGATAGTGGTAGTAGTACTATCTGGCACTGTTTGGTAGTGAAAGTAGTATTATCTTCTACTGTTTGTTAATGGTAGTAGTACTCTCTGGGACTGTTTGACAGTGGTAGAAGTACTATCTGGTACTGTTTGTTAATGGAAGTAGTACTCTCTGGCACTGTTTGGTAGTGGCAATAGTACTATCTGGTACTGTTTGATAGTGGTAGTACTACTATATGGTACTGTTTGATAGTGGTAGTAGTACTACATGGTACTGTTTGGTACTGATAATAGTACTATCTGGTACTGTTTGGTAGTGGTAATAGTACTAAATGGTACTGTTTGTTAATGGTAGTAGTACTATCTGGTACTGTTTGATAAGCACCCAACGGTTAACCCTAACCCTAACCCTAACCCTAACCCTAAATCCCTAACCCTAGCTCTAATCCATAACCCTAAACCCTAACACTACTAGGTAATAGTACTATCTGGTACTGTTTGATAGTGGTAGTACTACTACATGGTACTGTTTGATAGTGGTAGTAGTACTACATGGTACTGTTTGATAGTGGTCATAGTACTACATGGTACTGTTTGATAGTGGTCGTAGTTCTCTCTAGTACTGTTTGGTAGTGGTAATAGTACTATATGGTACTGTTTGTCAGTGGTGGTAGTACTATATGGTACTGTTTGTTAATGGTAGTAGTACTATCTGGTGCTGTTTGGTAGTGGCAGTAGTACTATCTGATACTGTTTGGAAGTGGTAGTAGTACTCTCTGGCACTGTTTTGTAGTGGTAGTAGTACTATCTGGTACTGTTTGGTATTGGTAGTAGTACTCTCTGGCACTGTCAGATAGTGGTAGTAGTACTATCTGGCACTGTTTGGTAGTGGAAGTAGTACTACATGGTACTGTTTGATAGTGATCATAGTACTACATGGTACTGTTTGATAGTGGTAGTAGTTCTGTCTGGTACTGTTTGGTAGTGGTAGTAGTACTATCTGGTACTGTTTGGTAGTGGTAATAGTACTAAATGGTACTGTTTGTTAATGGTAGTAGTACTATCTGGTACTGTTTGATAAGTACCCAACGGTTAACTCTAACCCTAACCCTAACCCTAAACCCTAACCCTAACCCTAACCCTAACCCTAAACCCTAAACCATCTCCTAACCCTAACCCTAAATCCCTAACCCTAGCTCTAATCCATAACCCTAAACCCTAACACTACTAGGTAATAGTACTATCTGGTACTGTTTGATAGTGGTAGTACTACTACATGGTACTGTTTGATAGTGGTAGTACTACTACATGGTACTGTTTGATAGTGGTAGTAGTACTACATGGTACTGTTTGATAGTGGTCATAGTACTACATGGTACTGTTTGATAGTGGTCGTAGTTCTCTCTAGTACTGTTTGGTAGTGGTAATAGTACTATATGGTACTGTTTGTCAGTGGTGGTAGTACTATATGGTACTGTTTGTTAATGGTAGTAGTACTATCTGGTGCTGTTTGGTAGTGGCAGTAGTACTATCTGATACTGTTTGGAAGTGGTAGTAGTACTCTCTGGCACTGTTTTGTAGTGGTAGTAGTACTATCTGGTACTGTTTGGTATTGGTAGTAGTACTCTCTGGCACTGTCAGATAGTGGTAGTAGTACTATCTGGCACTGTTTGGTAGTGGAAGTAGTACTACATGGTACTGTTTGATAGTGGTAATAGTACTAAATGGTACTGTTTGTTAATGGTAGTAGTACTATCTGGTACTGTTTGATAAATACCCAACGGTTAACTCTAACCCTAACCCTAACCCTAACCCTAACCCATCTCCTAACCCTAAATCCCTAACCCTAGCCCTAATCCATAACCCTAAACCCTAACACTACTAGGTAATAGTACTCTCTGGCACTGTTTGGTAGTGGCAATAGTACTATCTGGTACTGTTTGATAGTGGTAGTACTACTATATGGTACTGTTTGTTAATGGTAGTAGTACTATCTGGTACTGTTTGGTATTGGTAGTAGTACTCTCTGGCACTGTTTGATAGTGGTAGTAGTACTATCTGGCACTGTTTGGTAATGGTAGTAGTACTCTCTGGCACTGGATTACAGTGGTAGTAGTACTATCTGGTACTGTTTGGTATTGGTAGTAGTACTCTCTGGCACTGTCAGATAGTGGTAGTTGCACTATCTGGTACTGTTTGGTAGTGGTAGTAGTACTATCTGATACTGTTTGGAAGTGGTAGTAGTACTCTCTGGCACTGTTTGGTAGTGGTAGTAGTACTATCTGGTACTGTTTGGTAGTGGTAGTAGTACTCTCTGGCACTGTTTGGTAGTGGTAGTAGTACTATCTGGTACTGTTTGGTAGTGGTAGTAGTACTCTCTGGCACTGTTTTGTAGTGGTAGTAGTACTATCTGGTACTGTTTGGTATTGGTAGTAGTACTCTCTGGCACTGTCAGATAGTGGTAGTTGCACTATCTGGTACTGTTTGGAAGTGGTAGTAGTACTATCTGGCACTGTTTGGTAGTGGTAGTAGTACTATCTGGTACTGTTTGGTATTGGTAGTAGTACTCTCTGGCACTGTTTGATAGTGGTAGTAGTACTATCTGGCACTGTTTGGTAGTGGAAGTAGTACTATCTTCTACTGTTTGTTAATGGTAGTAGTACTCTCTGGCACTGTTTGACAGTGGTAGTAGTACTATCTGGTACTGTTTGGTATTGGTAGTAGTACTCTCTGGCACTGTCAGATAGTGGTAGTTGCACTATCTGGTACTGTTTGGTAGTGGTAGTAGTACTATCTGATACTGTTTGGAAGTGGTAGTAGTACTCTCTGGCACTGTTTGGTAGTGGAAGTAGTACTATCTTCTACTGTTTGTTAATGGTAGTAGTACTCTCTGGCACTGTTTGACAGTGGTAGTAGTACTATCTGGTGCTGTTTGGTAGTGGCAGTAGTACTATCTGGTACTGTTTGGTAGTGGTAGTAGTACTCTCTGGCACTGTTTTGTAGTGGTAGTAGTACTATCTGGTACTGTTTGGTATTGGTAGTAGTACTCTCTGGCACTGTCAGATAGTGGTAGTTGCACTATCTGGTACTGTTTGGTATTGGTAGTAGTACTCTCTGGCACTGTCAGATAGTGGTAGTTGCACTATCTGGTACTGTTTGGTAGTGGTAGTAGTACTATCTGATACTGTTTGGAAGTGGTAGTAGTACTCTCTGGCACTGTTTGGTAGTGGTAGTAGTACTATCTGGTACTGTTTGGTAGTGGTAGTAGTACTCTCTGGCACTGTTTTGTAGTGGTAGTAGTACTATCTGGTACTGTTTGGTATTGGTAGTAGTACTCTCTGGCACTGTCAGATAGTGGTAGTTGCACTATCTGGTACTGTTTGGTAGTGGTAGTAGCACTCTCTGATACTGTTTGGAAGTGGTAGTAGTACACTCTGGCACTGTTTGACAGTGGTAGTAGTACTATCTGGTGCTGTTTGGTAGTGGCAGTAGTACTATCTGGCACTGTTTGATAGTGGTAGTAGTACTACATGGTACTGTTTGGTAGTGGTAGTACTACTATATGGTACTGTTTGGTACTGATAATGGTACTATCTTGTACTGTTTGTTAGTGGTAGTAGTACTATATGGTACTGTTTGTTAATGGTAATTGTACTATCTGGTACTGTTTGATAAGTACCCAACAGTTAACCCTAACCCTAACCCTGAACCCTAGCCCTAACCCTAACCCTAAACCCTAATCCCATCTCCTAACCCTAACCCTAACCCTATACCTATCCCTAACCCTAACCCTAAACCTAAAACTCTAACACTAGCCCTAATCCATAGCCCTAAACCCTAACCCTAACCCTAACCCTAACCCTAACCCTAAAACCCTAACCCTAGCCCTAATCCATAACATTAAACCCTAACACTACTAGGTAATAGTACTATCTGGTACTGTTTGGTAGTGGTAGTAGCACTATCTGGCACTGTTTGGTAGTGGTAGTAGTACTCTCTGGAACTGTTTGTTAGTGGTAGTAGTACTACATGGTACTGTTTGGTAGTGGTAGTAGTACTATCTGGTACTGTTTGTTAGTGGTAGTAGTACTATATGGTACTGTTTGTTAATGGTAGTAGTACTATCTGGTACTGTTTGGTAGTGGTAGTAGTACTCTCTGACACTGTTTGGTAGTGGTAGTAGTACTATCTGGCACTGTTTGGTAGTGGTAGTAGTACTATATGGTACTGTTTGGTAGTGGTAGTAGTACTATCTGGTACTGTTTGGTAGTAAATGGTAAATGGTAAATGGTCTAGATTTATATAGCGCCTTCTAACCACACTGAGGTAGTCCCAAAGCGCTTCACATATCAGTCATTCACCCATTCACGCTCACATTCACACACCAATTGGACAGATCTGCCATGCAAGGCGCTAGTCGACCACTGGGAGCAATTTAGGGTTCAGTGTCTTGCCCAAGGACACTTCGACACATAGACCAGTGTAGACTGGGATCGAACCTCCGACCTCTCACTCCAAAAGACGACCACTCTACCACCTGAGCCACGGTCGCCCCGTGGTAGTGGTAGTAGTACTCTCTGGCACTGTTTTGTAGTGGTAGTAGTACTATCTGGTACTGTTTGGTATTGGTAGTAGTACTCTCTGGCACTGTCAGATAGTGGTAGTTGCACTATCTAGTACTGTTTGGTAGTGGTAGTAGCACTCTCTGATACTGTTTGGAAGTTGTAGTAGTACTCTCTGGCACTGTTTGGTAGTGGTAGTAGTACTATCTGGCACTGTTTGGTAGTGGTAGTAGTACTATATGGTACTGTTTGGTAGTGGTAGTAGTACTATCTGGTACTGTTTGGTAGTGGTAGTAGTACTCTCTGGCACTGTTTTGCAGTGGTAGTAGTACTATCTCGTACTGTTTGGTATTGGTAGTAGTACTCTCTGGCACTGTTTGATAGTGGTAGTAGTACTATCTGGCACTGTTTGGTAGTGAAAGTAGTATTATCTTCTACTGTTTGTTAATGGTAGTAGTACTCTCTGGGACTGTTTGACAGTGGTAGAAGTACTATCTGGTACTGTTTGTTAATGGAAGTAGTACTCTCTGGCACTGTTTGGTAGTGGCAATAGTACTATCTGGTACTGTTTGATAGTGGTAGTACTACTATATGGTACTGTTTGATAGTGGTAGTAGTACTACATGGTACTGTTTGGTACTGATAATAGTACTATCTTGTACTGTTTGTTAGTGGTAGTAGTACTATATGGTACTGTTTGTTAATGGTACTAGTACTATCTGGTACTGTTTGATAAGTGCCCAATGGTTAACCCTAACCCTAACCCTAACCCTAACCCTAAACCCTAACCCTAACCCTAACCCTAAACCCTAATCCCCATCTCCTAACCCTAACCCTAACCCTATACCTATCCCTAACCCTAACCCTAAACCTAAAACTCTAACACTAGCCCTAATCCATAGCCCTAAACCCTAACCCTAACCCTAACCCTAAAACCCTAACCCTAGCCTTAATCCATAACATTAAACCCTAACACTACTAGGTAATAGTACTATCTGGTACTGTTTGGTAGTGGTAGTAGCACTATCTGCCACTGTTTGGTAGTGGTAGTCGTACTATCTGGTACTGTTTGTTAGTGGTAGTAGTACTACATGGTACTGTTTGGTAGTGGCAGTAGTACTATCTGGTACTGTTTGGTAGTGGTAGTAGTACTATCTGGTACTGTTTGGTAGTGGTAGTCGTACTATCTGGTACTGTTTGTTAGTTGTAGTAGTACTACATGGTACTGTTTGGTAGTGGCAGTAGTACTATCTGGCACTGTTTGGTAGTGGTAGTCGTACTATCTGGTACTGTTTGTTAGTTGTAGTAGTACTACATGGTACTGTTTGGTAGTGGCAGTAATACTATCTGGTACTGTTTGGTAGTGGTAGTAGTACTATCTGGTACTGTTTGGTAGTGGTAGTAGTACTCTCTGGAACTGTTTGGTAGTGGTAGTAGTACTATCTGGTACTGTTTGGTAGTGGTAGTAGTACTACATGGTACTGTTTGTTAATGGTAGTAGTACTATCTGGTACTGTTTGATAAGTACCCAAGGGTTAACCCAAACCCTAACCCTAAACCCTAACCCATCTCCTAACCCTAACCCTAAATCCCTAACCCTAGCCCTAATCCATAACCATAAACCCTAACACTACTAGGTAATAGTACTCTCTGGCACTGTTTGGTAGTGGTAGTAGTACTATCTGGTATCTGTTCCTTTGATTTCAATTCTGTCCTGCAACCTCCTGTCAGACAGGAAATCATGACATTTTTAACTTGAATGCTACATACTAGCAGTAAGTGGCTACTTTTAAATTTCCCCAAAAAATTATGAATGCATGGTGTCTTGCGCGTGTTCATCGTTTATATACCTGCTGTAAACCAACATGTATTGACGATGATAATAACAGCATGTTACACCAGTGGTTTAGTTTACGTGTCATTTTAAAGGGTTTACCTTTTTTCAGTACATAATGTAAAGTACCTGTTTGTATATCTGATGGGTGGAACAGTTTGTAAAGAGTACAGCAAGAGATAAACCCTTCATAACCCTTCAAGTGTCTTAATGGTTTTGCACCCTCTTATTTATTTTATCATATCGACCCTCATGGGCCCTGAGGTCTTTTAATTGTCCCTCAATCAAGGATCAACACACACAAGGAGGCTGAATTCAGCTCCTATGGCCCCCGTTTGAGGAACAGCCTGCCGGGGAAGCTCAGGGCTGTCTCCAATACAAACATGTATAATAGTGTTGCATTGCTTCCCACTGCTGTCAGTTGAAGCCATTGAATGGAATGCCTTGCTCAAACCAACAAGTCATGATTCACTACCATCATTTATGGTCCTGATATGTTGGACACTTGTCACACCCTGTGAATTTCACCCCACTAAAACCTCCAGGCTCAAACTGGTCCAGTCCTACAACCAGGCTAATCAAGGTGATTGATGTGAAACACTGTGGACTCCACACATCTCCGTATCAACATGAGGATCAAACATCTGGACGGAAGACGCATGGCAAAAGACGAGACACTGCTCTCAGAGTGAGCTCATTCCTCACCTCTCAAGGAGAAGACACATTGATTTGAGGACATCTTGGCAGGAGAAGACCTGTGACATGAGAGCCAATTGAAACTGATCAGGAAAAATGATCTCCTTTCAGAAGTCTGATATGAATGATGACATTCAAATCTGATGTTCAGACTGCAGTCAGTGTTTGTAAAGGATGGCAATTAGGAAGGAGCAATTAATGTGCTGAATGTCTCCTTGAAAGTTGTACAAATGGGACTAAACCCATATTTTCCAGAGTTGAACTGAGTTTTGGAGTTTAAAAAAAGCTTCCTCTGTGTTTCTGCCCAGTTTCGAACAGGGGACCTTTTGCGTGTGAAGCAAACGTGATAACCACTACACTACAGAAACTATGCATGAGACCAATAGGGTGGTAGAATTCTGAGATTAAAGGGCTCATATTCTGCAAAATTCTCTTTCTCATGGTTTTGCAGCAGTAATATGAATCCCAAAACCTGGAATTAGAGAGGAGTGAGTTCACTACTATCAAAACATTGAACAGATTCAATGTTTTATATATTAAAAACTATATACTATATACAGTATATAAAGCTTAATTTGTAATATTTATAATGTATTTATTTGTATGAACAGCCAAATACAATAAAATATATTAATACAGGCTGCTTTCTTATTTTTTTTATCTGGATCAGTTGGTAGAGCATGAGACTCTTAAGCTCAGGGTTGTGGGTTCAAGTCCCACATTGGGCAGAGCTCTCTATTGAGACAGTGGTGTCCTTGAGGACAGAATGGTGGACTTGAGATGTGAACCTCACAGTTGAGAAGTCACCAGTGTGGATCTAGAGTAGCCTTGAGGGCCGTGGTCCTGCATGGTTTCAATGTCTCCTCACATCAACACAGCTGACAACAATGATTGGCTCGTCACCATGACAACTCAGCCGTGTTTGAACATCCAGGACTGTGGCCCTTGAGGACCAGGGTTCCCCACACCTGATCTAGAGGATCTTTGACCCCATCAGCTCCCTGGAAGCTTCACTGTGTCACCTCACCTCCTCATCAATGTGATGTGCTGCTGCTGTTGTTGCTTGATGTCTACCATCATTTATTTAAACGTAGAACTAGAACTACACTCGGTAGAGTGCAGATCTTCACCAACGCTACATTTGTTTATGGAACTGAGCTAGCATAGCGAGCATGATAACCGTTAGGTCATCTCAATGCTTACTAGGTAGGCCAGGTAGCTACAACACTGGGCAGGGACCATCTTCATGGCAACAAATGCTTTTCTCCTTTGATCTCATTCGATCTCCCTGAGGAGCAGATGAACTTCATCCACAACTGAAGGTTAGAGTCTGCTGGAGTCAGTCCTGCAATATGCAAATTAGCCCTGAGCACCAGACAGGAGGAAGCCTGACTTTGAGTAACTTTGTAAATAAAGTCACTCAGTTCCAGTGATGGCGGAAACACGTTAATTAGCAGGGTTGGGAAGGTGACTTGAAAACTGTAATCCATTACAATTACAAGTTACTTGTCAAAAAATGTAGGTTGTGATGTCAGTCACACGTCAATAACAAGTAGTTGCATTTAGAAAAATGCCTGAACTGGAACCACAAATCAACGAGGCCTGGGTCTGGAGTCAAAACTTTGGAATTGGGAATTTTTAACTTGGACACAAAACAGGTTTTTGTTCAGCCTGATCTCACGTTAAATGATTATTAATTCATCCTCTTTTCCTTTGATGACACTTTGTGATAATTGAACAGCTGCAGGTAGTGTGGCCGAGCGGTCCAAGGCGCTGGATTTAGGCTCCAGTCTCTCAAGAGGCGTGGGTTCAAATCCCACCACTGCCACATTCAAAGCTCCGGGTAAATTTAGTTCCTCAAATCGAGAGTGGTCTGGGTGCAGACTCTCGTGCTTCCTCCACTGTCAGACAGGAAATGATGAAATTTTTAACCTGAATGCACAGGCACAAGCTACGTATTAGTGGTAACTTGCTATTATTTAATTTCCCAAAAAAGTTATGAATCTGTAGTTTCTTGTGTGTGTTTGCCATTTATATACCTGCCGTAAACTAACAAACATTGTTGATGATAATAACAGCATGTTACACCAGTGGTTTAGTTTACGAGTCATTTTAAAGCTAAGTAATGCTAACGGTGGCTATCAATAAAGCACCTGAGGTTTACCTTTTTTCAGTACATAACGTAAAGTAAATGTTCGTATATCTGATGGGTGAAACACTTTGTAAAGAGTACATCAAGAGATAAACCCTTCATAACACTTCAAGTGTCTTTATGGTTTTGCACCCTCTTATTGATCTGAACTGCTTTTATCATATCGACCCTCATGGACCCTGAGGTCCTCGACAGTAGCGACTCCAGGTCTCGTGGAGCCGAGGACATTCTGGGTTCTCTAGTTCCTCTCATCTCACACCTTCACCCTGATGATGTTGTTTGGTCGTCCAAGAATTTTCTCTCCAAGCCAACACTGTCAACAAGTCCAAAACCACACTGTAAACAAATGGTGCTCCAGTAAATGGTTGGGGATCAATTCAAGTAGACTTTCATGTCCCTCATACACCTAAACCAGGACCTCAGTGGGAAACAAGATCCTACAAGGAAAGTTGATTTGGGAAGAAGCAGTCATGCACTAAGCAGAGTGGCGCAGTGGAAGCGTGCTGGACCCAGAACCCAGAAGTCGATGGATCGAAACCATCCTCTGCTAGTGACAGTTCAGGTTTTCAGGCTCTGACTTCAGATCACAAGTGTGTGAAGTCAGCAGGGATTTTCTCTTCCTAGTAAGAAAACAAGGCCTGTAAGAAAGTGTAAGTCCAGTGAAATAGAAAGTATAGAGCCTTACCTTACTGTCAGCCTGGTTGACTTGTTGTCTCCTCTGGCCTCAGCTGCACCTCGACACCCTGTCCATGAAAATCACCAACAGAAGGCTGACAAGTTGAAGCTCACATTGTGTTGAACTTGTCTATTTTTCAGCAGCTGTTGCTTGATTGTCCTTCTCTCCTCCGAACAATGAATCCAAGTGCTATTGTTTCTTTAAAATGAGGCTTTCTGCAATATCAGCTGTTCTTGTGATGATGTCATGGTTCTGAAAGAGTTCTGGTTCTGCTCCTGTTTCCATAGCAACTGTGGATGAAGCTTCAAATAGTTTCCACAATGTGAGCAAGTCACAGTCAACCGTGGTCCTGAAGGTCTTCAGTGGAGGATTTTACACTCGTCCTTCATCACTACAGAACAAGTAGCCTGACCAGCTCAGTCACTAGAGCATGAGACTCTCATACTTTCACACAACTTTCACACTTTGAAGCATCAGAATATGAAATATGATCATAGATCAAGAAACAGACTCTCAATGTTGTTTGTAATCTGACAGTTATTATGTAAAACAAAGTAAATCTAACTTTAGACCCTGTGACAGTGACAGCCTGTAATGAAAATTGTAATGTGTTTTTTTCTACATCTTTTTCAGACTGTGATCAAATGTAAAGATGTGTTTGCAGTACATCTGACACCAGGTAAAGCAGCACTAAAAATGCCCTTCAGGAGGCGCTGTGGCTTAGCTGGTCAAAGTGCCTGTCTAGTAAACAGGAGGTCCTGTTAGATTACTCGTTACTGAAAAAATCAGTCATATGAAGGAAGCACTTTACTAATTAACACGTTACCAGCATCACTGCACTATAATGAGGATGATGAAGATGATGACTAATATGAGGATGTGTATAATGACGAGTAGTGTGAACATGAGAATGGAGAAGACAATGAGTATGAGGACAGTCGTCCCCTTGTTTTCACCGTGACTTTGAATTTGCTGAAATCAACACCCATTTTTAGGCTTTGGCTCAAAACGTAGAACTCTCCTCAGCTGAGTTTAAAAAAATAATGCAACGTCTATTTCAGTATTTACTGATTGGTTTGTTGGAGTTTTTAGAACTGCTAGAGGAGCTAGCAAACTTTTTAATCACTTTATACTGTAGTGTGTATCTGTTTACGTTCTATGCATACATTAACGTTCCATTTTGCTTTTTTGTATTTAAAAAAAGTGTTTTTTATCTCGTTCGCTAAACTTCAAGTTTATTTCATGCTTACATTTTAATCAACTTTTGTGGCGTAATTCACATCTCGAGGGTTGGTCTCTTTGACTATATATATATATATATATATATATCTTTTTTTGGATTATTTTATCAAACTGTTTCAGACCACATACTATTGAAGGTTTTTGGGTGAAGTTTAATTGTATGCGTGTTCAAGAGTACATTTTTTGTAATGTGCTGGAAACCAGTTATGGAGCATTTTGTTTGTCATTTCCTAAAACCTATTGATGAATTGAATCAATATATTTAATATTATGCAAAATCGACAAGTGACAAATGTTTTGAAGGTGTTGATCTTTTAAGAAAAGGTCGACTGATTTGGAGATTTTGCACATTTCATCCTTCAAGCTTCAAACAAATCTGGAGGTAAATTCACAACTTGAATGTTCTTCCATTCAGACTTTAAGCAGAATGTGCGGGTGGCACCGATCCGAGCTGTCGACGTCTACAACCTGATGTGCTGGACACTGGGAGTCCAACCTCTGCCAAACAATGGATCCTGGTCCCGGGTGGAGTACATGCTGAGGAGCTCTGCTGGCCCTCTAAAGCCGGGCCAAGTCTGGACCTGCTGGATGGCTTTACTAATAATACTTCTGACAAGAGGGAAATAAAACATGTAGAGTTTGGGCTAACTGGAAACCTTAGCAAACAACTTTTTTTTTTTTAATCAACATGTAAAATGAGTAAAGAGAAAACAATTTTCCAAAATTTCCACCGGTAATTATCATAAATAAAGTAATTAAATCCATAAAGTACTGCAGACTGACAGAACTGGTGGTTTTACCTGAGATATTCTATCAGTTCTTCTCATTGGAGTATTTGGTGGAGTACTTTAACTTGATATCGTCTGCCATTTTAGGTTCACTGTTTCCCATTCTGTGAAATTTGCCATCATTTTGTAAGCACAGTGATACTCAGAGACAATAGGTGTTGATATGTAAACAAGGACCCACTGCAGGCTGGCAAACTGGAGCCCGCCTCAGAGAACAGGAGTCCATTGTGATTGGCCAGAGGGGTCAAGGGTCACAGGGAGAACCCTTGACCACCATCTGGTGGTGAGAAAATCAAGAAGTGGTTCATGAGGCTTCATTGAGCGTCACTACTTGTGAGTCATTATTGCTGTCAGTGGTTATTTTCAGTGTTTGCACTCAGTGCAGGATAGAGATCTACTCACATTGTGTTTTTGTTCATGAAAAGTCAGGTTCCACTGAGATTTGAACTCAGATCACTGGATTCAGAGTCCAGAGTGCTAACCGTTACACCATTAGGTTATAAATTATTCATCAGATACACATAAGAGATTTTTTTCATCATTTGTTTCTCAGGTGTACCTGATTGCGTTTGCTGTTCAGTGGAACAGCCGAGTGGAATCCCTCCAGGTTGCTGGTGTCCAGGGGCGCCACACGACGTGCATGGAGGCCCGGCAGATCCAGCGCATGAACCGGCAGGCCGAGGTGCTCTTTGGCAGGGAGCATGTTTTTTACTTCTGAATGATGTTAAATGGCTAATCCTCGTCCCTGAATCCTCATGGTCTATTGTGTATTTGCAGATTGGACTTTGAGGAGCCTGAGGAACCAGAGCCGGTGGCAGGACCTTCAAAGTGGACCATCCAGCCCAAGGCCACCAGGACCACCTCCCACACCCCACCTCCGTCTCAGCAGCACCAATACTGCTGGTGGTCCCAGCACAGCCTCGGGCACCGTCTATTCAGTTTGCTGGGCCGTCCAGCAGTCAGGTGTTTGTTCCCCCCCCCCCCCTGCACCCATCGTCAAGACCGTCATGCCAAAGGAATCTAACAAACCCTGTGTGGCGTGCCGAGTACCGCAGTGTGGTGGCCTGCGCAAAAGGTACACGCCATCAAAAGAAGAAGTACGTGGAAACCAGAAGATGTTTACCTTTTGCCCAACAACAAGAAAATCCACCACGCCTGGTTTTGAGGGTGTGGTGTACACCAGCTGTGAACATTTTAAAACTGTGGTGGAGAAGAGGAGGAATGATTAACACCTCCATTTGGTGTGTTTGTAGAAAATGAAAAGTCTATATATGTATATTGTTAAATAGTTGTGACTTGTCTTGCATTACATCGTTGTATTTATGTTTGTTATTTGTAAATTTGCCTTCACATTTTCTGACATTAACAAATGTAATGTTAAACAGTAAATCTTATACATTGTTAACTATTGTTATATTGTATTTGTAAATTCATAGTAGTTATTATTTCATATCAAAACACTAAATGTTTGTGTTAATACATAATGGTTTCAGTATACTAAATACACTTAATAAAATGTTGTTGGCATTTAAAATGTGTGTTATTCTCAGTAAAAATGTAGTGAGTGTGAAAACAGTGTCTCCAGACAGATCTTAAAGACAATCACATAATAGGAGAACAAGACCTGAAAAGAATCTGTCTTGAGTTACAAAAGTTCTGATCTGTTGGAGATCAAATGTGACTGGTAAATTGGAATCCTCTGGCCTTCTCCATTAAGATGTAAGACTTCAGAATATATTGTTAAAGGGATGAAATCAATCCCAGGAATTATATTGTCCTGAATGAATACATAATAAATCTCCTTCAATGAGCTGAAATTACATTAAAAGAAAGTGTTGTGACATTAACTGGCCAGCAGGTGGCACAAGCCCATAAAATCCTCTGATCCAGGATTCTGCTCAACCCCAAGACCAGCAACAGGGACTTGGGGGGTCATGAGCTGTTCCCATCTAAGTCCTGACCAGGCCCTACCCTGCTTAGCTTCCAGGATCAGATGAGATCAGGTGTGTTCAGGGTGGTATGGCCGTAAGCAACAGCAACAGGAAGGAATGATCTTTTTAGAGTTGAATTTACACTGAAAACACATTTACTGTGGCATTTGTTGTCAATCAGGCTCGTCTGAAATCAACCTGGAATAAACCTCCAAAGTGTCTTTGTTGTGAGTCTCACAAATACTGACCAACAATCACTATTGCAAGAAATAATGGAACCGTTCAGGAAAGAATCTTTCTCCAGGAAAACTTGCTAAGATGCTGAACATTCTGCTTCTCTTTGATCTCAATCATTCATGCAGTGGTTGTGGTTACTTACCCTGCATGACAAGACGCTTTTTCTCAGCCTCTTGATGTTTACTGTTGAATACCACCATTTGTACTTTTACTATTCTTCCTGCTTTGAAATGTGTCAATAATGTTGATATTGAATTAATACGTTCAGTGATACATTTGACTGAAATCACTGGATTGTCTGTGGTTTTTGAAAGTGATCAGACTTTCTACTGTTCTTGTTCAACACTGAGCAAATTAGCTAAACCTGTTGCCCCGTGTGAGGCTCGAACTCACGACCTTCAGATTATGAGACTGACGCTCTGCCTACTGCGCCAACGAGGCTTGAAAACATGACTAATGGTTGTTACTGATCGATGATTAATGGACGATCTCAGTGGCAAAAAGTCTCATTCCTGAGTCAGAATTCACATGTTATGACTGCATCATGACAAATGAAAAATGTCTTTCCTTGGAAATGAACAAACTCTCTGTAGTCTTGTGAGAGCTCAACAAAGTAAAACGATCCTTTTGTTTAAATTAAGGTGATTTTAATCGTTCCTTTTTTCTCAAATCATCTCGCCAAGACAAGGACCAGATTTACATAATATCCTCAATCAACTTCTCAAGAAGGAGAAGAAAACAAGAACAGGCCAAGACCTTCTTGAAAAGAAAGAGAAAGACTCCTGACCCACTGACCATAAGAGAGCTATTAGCCAAGTGGCTAGCCTCTATGACAGGGTCGGCACCCCGCGGCTCTTTGGTCCCTACACTGTGGCTCCTTGAGCCTCCGTCCTACTGCAGTTCATCCTGGAGGGACGTAAGGAGGCAAAGCCACCCAGAGAGGGACGTAAGGAGGCAAAGCCACCCAGAGAGGGACGTAAGGAGGCAAAGCCACCCAGAGAGGGACGTAAGGAGGCAAAGCCACCCAGAGAGGGACGTAAGGAGGCAAAGCCACCCAGAGAGGGACGTAAGGAGGCAAAGCCACCCAGAGAGGGACGTAAGGAGGCAAAGCCACCCAGAGAGGGACGTAAGGAGGCAAAGCCACCCAGAGAGGGACGTAAGGAGGCAAAGCCACCCAGAGAGGGACGTAAGGAGGCAAAGCGCACCTCAGAGCGGGACGTAAGGAGGCAAAGCCACCCAGAGAGGGACGTAAGGAGTCAAAGCCACCCAGAGAGGGACGTCAGGAGGCAAAGCCACCCAGAGAGGGACGTAAGGAGGCAAAGCCACCCAGAGAGGGTCGGAAGGAGGCAAAGCCACCCAGAGAGGGACGTAAGGAGGCAAAGCCACCCAGAGAGGGACGTAAGGAGGCAAAGCCACCCAGAGCGGGACGCAAGGAGGCAAAGCCACCCAGAGAGGAACGTAGAATTGCGGCTCAACTGGTGTCTGAAGCTGGGAGCTTCCTGTACCTTTCACAGTAAAAGCCGGCAGTTCCAGGAGGTTCATTGCAGACTTGTTGAGAGTGACGGAACATTCTAGTGAATTACACAACAACTACAGGACATTAAAGCCACACCATCACACTCATGGTTCTAACAATCCCAGATCTCACACATTTATCTTCCATTTTAATAATGTGTAGCAATAAAGTAGCTGATAGCTGCAATGCATTATGGGAGTTTCTGTTTGTTGTGTTTTAAATGTAATTATTGGGGGTTGTAGTAGAGTTGTAGTGTAGGTAATAAACTGAATAAATAAATAAATAGTAAAAACTGAAGCTAACTAGCCAGTCAAAGCAGAGCTCTGTGCAGCAGTCTTTGCAACCCGACTTGGAAAATGTATTGAAAAGCACAACCGAATGGAAGTAGAACAATGGTTCCACCTGCTGGACAGCCAAACTGTGTTGGGAGCTATACAGCGAGACAGTTATGGATACCAGACCTTCTTTGTGAACCGGGTTTGCAAGGCTGGACCACTTGAGGACTGGTGGTAGATCCCGGGAGACGTAAACATTGCTGACATACCTAGAGGAAGATCCTCCTGAGGATCTCAATGAGGTTTCAGAATGACAAAATGGACCTCGGTTCCTGAGGCAGCCAATGGAGGAGTGGCCGAAAAAGTCAGCTAAAGAGGTTTCAGTAATTGCCAAGGAGAGCATAGAAAAACTTCAAAGGAAGGCTTTCTCAGCAGTACTGACCAGAATCCAGGAGAGAAAACAGAATACTGCACTGCAAACCCATGACTGCAATGAACCTGTGGCTCATCCAAAGACGTTTGACTGTCTGGGAGGAATTCACAGACCCCAAGCTGACTCGGTAGTTAAGTTGCTTGTTGATGAAAGGAGATTCAGTCGTTTATCTAAACAGGTCAGAGTCATTGCCTCGGTGTGGAGAGCTGCCACAAGGTTAAAAATGAAAGGCTCAGCTGTCAGTAAGGCTCAGGAGGAGGCTAAGACCAAAGACAAGCAAGCTGTTCTGTCTGTTGGAGAGTGTGAAGATGTGCTTCAAGACCTTTTCCTTGCAGACCAGGAGGTTACTACCTTTTATGACACGACTCTCAACACATTGGCTGTATACAAAGACAATGAGTCAGGATTGTTACTATGTGGAGGAAGAATAGTTCTTCAATAAAAGAGGAAAGTGCAGTACCTATCCTACCATATGAAGCATGGATATCAACACTTCTAGATCAGGAGGCCCACAAAGCAAACCATGAAGAGGAAGCAGGAACACTCCTTTTTCAGAAACTCAGACCAACTTGTTACTGCAGAAGAGTTTTAGGGCCACTCATGAGGAAATAAAATAGGAGTTAGTTTATTATCATGCAATTTGATAAAGAGTCAAAAAACATTGTTGAGATATTTTGTCCATAAAACACTTGGTGTGGTCGAGAGTGGAGATATTTTCACACTCTGACAGCTTACAGTTGTAAAATGTTGATATGGAGCCTTTCTTCAAAGGCTCAGATGAAAGCAGTTCTTCTAAGACACTGTCAGGGGGCTGGTTAGGAAAGGACCGGAATGTGGTCTTAAAATGTTTTGAATATAAACGAGTGAGTAAAAAAAAATACAACAAAGAATGGAGGCCAAAGGTTAAATATGTAGAAACATGGTGCAGGAGGCAGGGATCAGCAGAGTTTTGGACAAAACAGGTTGTAACCTTTATGTTCAGACGATTGGGGGGAGGGGGGGGGGGGGGGTGTTGTCAACAGCTGCTGAAAGTAACTAAAAAAGTAACTTCTAATCTAACTTAGTTACTTTTAAAAACAAGTATTTAGTAAAGTAATTGAGTTACTTTTAAAGGAGTAACTAGTAATTAGTAATCAGATTAGTTTTTCAAGGTAACTGTGGCAACACTGCTCAGTTCTCACGTTAGGTTTGTAAAACACCTCAGGTTCTTAAAATAAGAAAGTTCCAGATGAAATAGTGTGTGTCTGCCTCTCCTTTGTTTTCAGCATCTCCATGGCAGCATAAGCTGATCTCCTTAAATCTCCTTTCATCTCTTCCATGAGGAAGAGATGCGGGTTGTTTTGCGGGTTTTTCCAATTTTCTTGTAAGCAGTTTTCTGAATCTTAAAGTCACAACAACCTCATCCTGATGTTCTTTTTGTGTCTGTGCTCCAGCAGTGCAGGACGAGTTATTCAGTAAAAAAAAACTGAAACATGGTGGAGGGGCGGAGCCACGCCGTACTACACCTTACAGACCATTTCCTGTTTCACTTGTTAACAAATCACATTATGGATCTGATCTGGATCTGAGCTGAATTTGGCCAAAAAGAGACGGAATGAACGGCTTTAACTTCACAAATAAAAGTGAACTCTCACACATTGAACCAGCAAAATATGAAATAAAATCATAGCTCAACAAAGAGACTTAGTGTACTGAGTAAACAGTCAGATATTACTTAGAACCAAGTAAATCCAACATTAGACACTGACAGTGACAGTCTGTAATGACACAGCTGATCAATTAGTAGGATTAATAATGGAAACAGAGACAGAAGGCAGAACAGAGAGAGTGTGGATTCTATTTTGAAAAGAATGCACTTCAAATGGTAAATTCTAATACATCATGGACTATTAAATACTACATTGTGAGATGTGATAAACTGTAGGGCCAGATGATGTTGAACCAACCAAACAACAAATATGTTGTGGAAGAAACATACTTATTCAAAAGCACATAACTGAACCAATAAAAGGATGTATACAACATATATCTATGTATATAATGGGCAGAAGGGGGCTAATCAGTGCCTGTTAGTGATCATGTCATTTATACTCCTGCACACAAAGCTGTTAAATACAGAAAGTAGCAACGTGGCTCCTTGTAGCACAACAGAGCCACTATGAGCCACGTATAGTGCTAACCCCCTTTTAGCACCAGTGTTTATGAGTTCATCATGAAACCCTGATTTGACCCTTCAGAAGTTACTAAGGCCACATTTAGAAATAAATACATAAAGAGCTTTTTCTACAATCATTCATTGCTACAATAAATGGAGCAGTTTTTTTCTCAGGGTTTCCACTGGGAGTTTTGGTTTGATCTCTACGACATTCCTAGAGAGATCACACCATGGCTGTGGAGGACATTGGTCATTTTAGTGACTGGAGGTGGCGCTAGAGAGCACATTGTTATAGAATTAAAGGTTAATTGAATTAATGTTGTGAGGCACTGCTGGGATTTGAACCCAGGATCTCCTGTTTACGAGACAGGCACTTTGACCAGCTAAGCCACAGCGCCTCCTGCAGGGCATTTTTAGTGCTGCTTTACCTGGTGTCAGATGTAATGCAAACACATCTTTACATCTTTATTGTTTTTATACATACAAGTTTCAGGGTTATTCAGACACCGGGACAAACAATCTTTAACGACAGCTGCACCGGGAGGGAAGCCTCGCTAGCAGCAGTTAGCAACAAGTTGCTAGGGCCTTTTCATTTGATTACGGTAACAAGTCTCACCTTCTCTGTTGATATCCACGGAAAAATAGCTGCAGGTAAGAAGGAGCAGCAAGGATCTTCAAAGACAGAGCCGACACCATGATTGGTTCTGATGATGTCACGCCGTGCAGTTCCATGATTGGTCGTTGAAGACGCCGTCTCCTGATTGGTTGAACGAAAGATGATCCGGGACTGCAATTTGCTCGCGGGGACATTTGATTGGAAGTTGAAAGCTACAGCAGGCATCGTGATTGGTTTTGATAAGATGATGCTGCAAATGTAATTGGCCTCGGCGGGACTTTGTTCTACCAAATGTCGCGTAGCGGAACCTTTCGTAATGTCTGGACTATCAGATGCTACTTTTTTCACACTTTTTAAACTCAGTGGCTTAAACAAAGATGCTAATTTATGGATTTTTAAAGGTAAACGAGCTTCATGTCAAAGATACATGGATGATGCGTTTAGGTGCATCACGTAACTCTGGACTCCATGGCTGTGCTCCAGGCTGACCAATCCTCTCCTCACAATCACAACCAGCAAATACTTTATGACCTGAGATGAAACCCTCAGTGTTTGTGTATTTTTGCAGTAATTCACTTGCCCTCCCTCCCTCCCTCTCTTTCCCTCCAGTCCAGTCCGTCACCCACCATGGAAGCAGTGTTTAAAACTTGTTTATTTTTAAAAAAGAAGAAGAAAAAACCTGCAATCCCACAGTGAAATTCATACCCTGTTACAACGTGGACACATGTACTGATAGACAAGTGTTTGTACTGTATATGTACAAATATATATATTCTTTTTAAATCTGGTTGGTGCAGCTTATGTTCATTTATTAAAAATAGTGTACACTGTACTGTCTGTGGTCCATATTGACGTGATCATTTACCAACATCAACATCTTTCACAATTACACACTTAAATCACGCAGTACGTTATATTACTGTATATTACTGTACAGGCAGAACATTTCCTAAAAACTCAAATCAATTAGTTTTCAGCAAACTGCACCATGATCCTGTCCTGTCAATTCCTCCATGACCCAGGTTCCTCCATGTCAAGACCAAGACACAATGAGACGTGACTGGAACACCAACGGTCTCTGTCCATGCTCTGTCCACTCTCTGTGCTGTGGACACGTCCTCAGGTGATGGAGGTGAAGGTGGAGAACAGCTTGATGGAGTGTTGACCAGCTCCTGCTCCACTTTACACAAGCTGGAAAAGTCCCACACACACCAGGTCCCTCTTTGAAGGTTCCAGAGTCTCATTGTCCTCTGAAGGACACTTGTTAAGGTCCAACATGAAGGAACGGGATTCAAACCTCAACAAAGAATTTAGACAAACAACAAAACATCTCTACAGCTTCCAATGAACCAACACATGAAGAGGAGGAGGAGGAGGAGGAGGAGGAGGAGGAGGAGGAAGAGGAGGAGGAGGAGGAAGAGGAGGAGGAGGAGCAGGAGGAGCAGGAGGAGCAGGAGGAGCAGGAGGAGGAGGAGGAGGAAGAGGAGCAGGAGGAAGAGGAGGAGCAGGAGGAGGAGGAACCCTGGTTCGATGCTGGACTCTCTCAGCTCTTCACACTGCACCACTGACACTCAGCAGATCTTCTGGTGGTTCCTCTGTCGCTCACTGCTGGATGAAGCTCTGCTGTCCTCAGTGGACCTTCAGGACACACAGTGTCCTCTCCACCTGCAGAGAGAAGAGAGGTCAGAGGACATGAGGACAGAGGTCAGAGGACATGAGGACAGTCTCTGAGGAGCAGCCAGGACTTCAGTCCTGTCCACAGCAGCAGCTCAGAGCTCATGAAGGACCACCACTGTCAGACCAACACAACCAGCCTGTGGCTCCTCTGATTGGCTGACTGTGTCCTCTGCTGTCCAATCCTGAAGCTGCTCAGCGTTGTCCTCTCACAGCCTCACTGAGACGTCCAACACTGGATCTTTGTTCTCACACTAACTGTGTTTAGTAGAAACCTGCTGGAAGCAGCAGGGACTCACTCCAACATCTACTGACCTGAGAGTATGTAGGCTGCAGTCTGGACTCTTCTGAAGACCAACCAGCTGCTCCACATCTGGATCCTGAAGGTGGTTGGAACTCAGGTCGAGCTCCTTCAGGTGGGAGGGGTTGGACTTCAGAGCTGAGGCCAGAGAAGAACAGCTGATCTCTGACAAACTGCAGCCCCTCAACCTGAATAAAGAGAGAAAGCATGAGAATGAATGAGGAGAACCAATCAGATGTGTTGATGGAGAAATGAGCAGCTCCTCATTACTGAGTCCTGATCAATGAGCTGTTCTGTTGTTGTGGATCTTCATCATCACACTCATCATCCTCATGTCAGCACAACCTTCACACTCCTCCTCATGTCCACACACATCAGTAAGAAGCTGCTGAGCTCAGTCCATCTCTCACTGCAGGACCAGAGTCTCACATCACTAACATTCCTCCTTCTACAACAGTAACAGACAGTCAACTGACCTCAGAGTCTCCAGACTACAGAGTGGACTCTCCAGAAAACCACACAGCTGCTCAACTCCTGAATCCTGCAGCTGGTTCCAACCCAGGTCCAGATGTTTCAGATGTTTCAGGAGGGAGGGGTTGGACTTCAGAGCTGAGGCCACAGAAGAACAGCTGATCTCTGACAAACTGCAGTCAATCAACCTGAATAAAGAGAGAAAGAAGTGAGATTAGAGGACAAAGTTTGATGTTGAAGTCATTGAGAGTGAAGAAGTTTTTCATTATTTAGGTGTTTGTTGGGTTGTTTAGTTTGATATAAATTCATTCTAAAATACTTGTTTAACTCCACAGTTCAGCTACAAAAAGGCTTTAATTTGTAGTGTGTGATTTACTGTAATTAAATATTTGTTTGCTTTTTAAAGGTCCTTTAAGTAACTGTGTGAATATTTCTCATGGTCTTATAATAAGAAGGGTCATTTGAGTGTCGCCCCCTACTGGGAAACCTTGGTGGTAACTAGCTGCTCACCAACCCGACCCCCCCCAGCCTTTAAGTCACAGCTCCTCTAATTCAATTCAGACAATAATACTTTAGAGAGCTGGGCTGCTACATCAGCTGAAAGGAGCAGCTGATCATATTCAGAAGAGACTGATCACACTGATCCTTGTTGTTCATTTCTTCTTCTGAAGAAGGTTGGAGCCCCGAGGAAGTGAAAGAAGAAGGAGCTTATTATTGTCACTGATGTGATCTTTGTTCTTCTGGAGAGCTGAATTGATGTGACAGCAAACAGAAGCAGTGTCCAGTGGGAGGACAAGTCAACAGCCTAGCTTACTGGACATCAAGACAACAAGTCCAGTTTGTGTAAAGGAGGACAAAACGCTGCAGCAATTTAAAGTGTATTTAAAAGATGTTAATAGGACTAAATTACAGTTCAGGGTGAAAACAATGAATTAAATAAGTCCACTGTGATTAAAACTAGACACTCCTATAGATATATTTGATCTTCCTGTGTCTCACATAGAGTCTAAATGGTTCAAACAGAGTTGGACTTTCCAGGCAGCAGCAATAGTGTGTTACTCTAAAAGGCCAGCAGGGGGCGCATAGTGATTGAAGGCAGTGGAGCCCCCAGGCGGAGTCCTGTACGTACTGCACCTACAGTTTATTTGAAGGTGTGAACATTTATTTTGAAGGGGTGTTTGCTTTTGTCTCTTCCTGGTGAGCCGTCAGCAGAATGTGTTGCTGGGCTGTTTTCCTCTGTGTTTCTGTACACACCCCCGGGGCTCGCCAACCACCATCTTCTCTGTGCACAGAACGGAAAATCACCCCCCGGCGCTCACAACGCAGACGCTGGGGGGAGGGGGGGGTCTGTGTGTACTATGGTATTGAATCCTGGCGGCGCCACTGATTGGAGGAGCCTCAAAGCTGCACAGAGGCAGCTGCATATTAAATCCTGCAGCCGAGACAAACGCCAGCTCAACCTGTCTGCCTCTTTGTTTCCTGCTACAGGATTTAATGTCACCCTCCATGACACACACTGGGTCAGGGGGGCAACAATGGCAGAGTGAGTGAGAGTTTGGAGCTCCAGCTGGGAGATCAGTGACTCTTCATCCAGGAGAGATCAGCCTGCTTTGAAAGCTGAAGGTGAACATGGAGCCTGTCAGAGCTGGACAGTGAATTGTCCAGTGCAGCACCTTGTTCTTCTACCAAGCTTTGAAATGTGGAGCTCCACACGGCTCTGCCACAGTCACAGGACTAAAGTCTCAGTTTCTCATGGAGATCCTCAGTGTGGATCATCTCATATCAGCCTGATGTCTGACCTTTAGTGGAACACAACTTTCACTGCACACAAACTCAAACATGGGGTCTGACCTCAGAGTCTCCAGACTACAGAGTGGACTCTCCAGAAAACCACACAGCTGCTCAACTCCTGAATCCTGCAGCTGGTTCCAACCCAGGTCCAGATGTTTCAGATGTTTCAGGAGGGAGGGGTTGGACTTCAGAGCTGAGGCCACAGAAGAACAGCTGATCTCTGACAACCTGCAGTCAAACAACCTGAATAAAGAGAGAAAGCATGAGAATGAATGAGGAGAACCAATCAGATGTGTTGATGGAGAAATGAGCAGCTCCTCATTACTGAGTCCTGATCAATGAGCTGTTCTGTTGTTGTGGATCTTCATCATCACACTCATCATCCTCATGTCAGCACAACCTTCACACTCCTCCTCATGTCCACACACATCAGTAAGAAGCTGCTGAGCTCAGTCCATCTCTCACTGCAGGACCAGAGTCTCACATCACTAACATTCCTCCTTCTACAACAGTAACAGACAGTCAACTGACCTCAGAGTCTCCAGACTACAGAGTGGACTCTCCAGAAAACCACACAGCTGCTCAACTCCTGAAGCCTGCAGCTGGTTCCTACTCAGGTCCAGATGTTTCAGATGTTTCAGGAGGGAGGGGTTGGACTTCAGAGCTGAGGCCACAGAAGAACAGCTGATCTCTGACAAACTGCAGTAACTCAACCTGAATAAAGAGAGAAAGCATGAGAATGAATGAGGAGAACCAATCAGATGTGTTGATGGAGAAATGAGCAGCTCCTCATTACTGAGTCCTGATCAATGAGCTGTTCTGTTGTTGTGGATCTTCAGCATCACCCTCATCATCCTCATGTCAGCACAACCTTCACACTCCTCCTCATGTCCACACACATCAGTAAGAAGCTGCTGAGCTCAGTCCATCTCTCACTGCAGGACCAGAGTCTCACATCACTAACATTCCTCCTTCTACAACAGTAACAGACAGTCAACTGACCTCAGAGTCTCCAGACTACAGAGTGGACTCTCCAGAAAACCACACAGCTGCTCAACTCCTGAATCCTGCAGCTGGTTCACACTCAGGTCCAGATGTTTCAGGAGGGAGGGGTTGGACTTCAGAGCTGAGGCCACAGAAGAACAGCTGATCTCTGACAACCTGCAGTACTCCAACCTGTTCAGGTGACACAAAAGAATTGGAACCAAGAAATGTCAACAATACATTATATCATTGCAACAATAACAACTGCAGAGGTGTTGAATTATTATGTTTTTTTTTTCTTTTTCAATCAATCAATGAAAGACGTTATTTGTCCCCGACGGGATAATTAAAAGGTCAAATAGTGCAAATCTATAAATATATAAATATATAAATAGATCAACAACAGACTACAACTCCATCACCGGTAAATAAATATCAGTAGTAGTAAAAATGTGTTAATAAAAGTGAGTCAGATATAAACAGAACAGAGAATGAAGGTCAAAGGTTAAATATGTATCAGGAGGCCAGGCAGTGATCAGAACTGAGTTTTTAGAAAAACCTCTTGTCCTTTTTATTTTGAGACGGGGGGCATGTTGTCGGCTGCTGTAGCTAAAAAGTTACTCATAATCTAACTTAGTTATTTTTAAAAACAAGTAATCAGTTAATGTAATTAAATTACATTTTAAAAGAGTAACTAGTAATCAGATTACTTTTTCAAGGTAACTGTGGTAACACTGATGAGTAAAGATCAAAGAAGTCATCAAACTTTCAATGAACAATAGAATCTGATGCAACAGATCAGGAAATGATGGCAACTTACATCAATCTCATCAAGATATGCTAAAAGTTACATTTAGAATTTTAATTAATAGTTAAATTACTAATAATTAACAGAATTCATTGAAAAAGGTGAAGAATTTCAGAGTTCCTGACATCAAAGAGATTGACATTTCATTCACCCTTGTAACATTAATAAGACAGCAAGTCGTGACAAGTAGCTTCAGTAGGATTCCAAACAGTGTCTTCATTTAAAAAGAAAAAAGAAAAACCCAGATTGTGTGTGAGGCTCAGAGAATAAAGACGGTGGTTCATGAAGCTGCATTGGGCCTCACTAGAACAAACTCTTCTATTCTATTTAGTCCCGTCACTGTGCTTCACTCCACTGATTTGACTGGTGGCTTCAGAAGAAGTCCTGGTCAATGTGAGGCTCTGGCCTCTCCTCTGTCAAGCCTCCTCTCTTTCCTTGCTGCATCCTCAGCCTCCTCAGTGAGGATGTTTACATCCAGTCACAGCTGGAATGATGTCCTGCTGCTGTGGTTGTCTCATGTCCTGTTCTTGCTCACAGTCGTGTCGTGTGAGAGTCTGAGGCACAACTCTGTGACATGGACCAGGACACACACACACACACACACACACACACACACACACACACACACACACACACACACACACACACACACACACACACACACACACACACACACACACACACACACACACACACACACACACACACACACAGTGTTGTGATTGGTCAGACTGAAGCCAAAAGGGGGCGGGGTTACTGCAGTGCCCCTGCAGACCAGAGGATTCATATGGTTCTATTGGTGCAGAATTGTGAGTGAGCACTGGGAGACTTTGAGAGCAGGACAATCAATTGTTGGAGCACAAATAGTATTTTGAGAACAAATTAAAATTGTGTGAAGGAAACGTTGAGGTGGAGCGACGACAAATCTATTGTGTTCAGTTCCTCTGCTCTGCTCTTCTTCACATT
>NC_137673.1:12355080-12685047 GCF_963422515.1 Blennius ocellaris | reverse complement strand
CGGTAGACCCTGGTTCGATTCCGCTAGGGTCACTGAGCAAATAACAGCATCCAGTGTGGGCCCACATGGAAAGAACCTATATAAAGGTTAGGATATATGTGGCATATATGAAAATTGCCATTTTCCTATATTTTATGTACATATATGTGTGCATACATGGGCACATATAGGTGTGCATATATGGGCACATATATGTGCACATATAGGTGTGCATATATGTGCACATATAGGTGTGCATATATGAGAACATATAGGTGTGCATATATGCCGCATATAGGTGTGCATATATGGGCACATATAGGTTTGCATATATTGGAACATATAGGTGTGCGTATATGCGCATATAGTTTTGGAATATATGTGACATATATAAAATTGGCCATTTTCCTATATGTTATATACATATATGTACAGATATGTGTGCATACATGCGCATATAGGTTTGGCATATATGTGACATATATAAAATTGGCTATTTTCCTATATGTTATATACATATATGTACATATATGCGCGCATGTATGCACACATATATGTACATATATGTACATAACATATAGGAAAACGGCCAATTTTATATATGTCACATATATGCCAAACCTATATCAAAACCTATATTAAAACATATATGTTTATATAGGTTCTTTCCATGTGGGAGGAGTAGGACCAGGACCAGGAGGAGGAGGAGGAAGAGGAGGAAGAGAAGGAGGAGGAGGAGGAGGAGGAGGAGGAAGAGACTCCTCTTCACTGTGTTTGTGTGTGTGTGTGTGTGTGTGTGTGTGTGTGTGTGTGTGTGTGTGTGTGTGTGCGTGTGTGCGTGTGCGTGTGCGTGTGCGTGTGCGTGTGCGGTGTGCGTGTGCGTGTGCGTGTGCGTGTGTGTGTGTGTGTGTGTGTGTGTAGAGGTCAGAAGCTCAGACACACAGCAGGGTCTTCAGTATCCAGCAGGTTGTCTATGAAGAGTGACTGGTCCAAAGATGAACCACCAAACTTCAGTGGTGAACCTGGACCTTCAGACACAAAGTAAGAAACTCTTTGTTTCCTTTCATTTCCTCAAAACCAGAGTGAGAGAAGTTGTGCTCACTCTAACATTCACTTCCAGTATTTTAGTACAAGAGTACAAAGTGCAAACTCAGCAGCAAAGTGTGATCTTACACTCTTTCAAAAGTTCTATTTTCATCCTGAACATGCTGGTTTCAAAGTTTGAAGACAAGATTTTATAGTTGTCAGTGACTGGATGGTTTGGATGTTGGTTGAGAAGAAGTTCCAGAGTTGGAGGCTGAAGCTCTGGACCTCCTGATGTTCATCCAGGCTGGAGGTCAGTGAGGCTGAGAGAGGAGGTCAGAGAAGTACTGTGGACGTTGGTGAGAGGTGAAGGAGGAGGTGAGGTACAGAGGAGATCAATGAGGTACGGAAGGACGAGCTTCATGATTAACTATAATGTGTGGAAAAGAATTGTGAAGTGAAGGTGTTGAATTGAAGTCAGTGGAGGTTCTGGAGAAGCACCGTCATGTGAAGGATGGAAGGTGTTCTGATGATGGTTCCTACTGAAGAATTTGACACCACAAGGAGTTCATGGAGGATTTGAGAGGGAGACCAGAGAGAAGGAAACACATGGAGGGAACCAGTAACCAGGGCGTGGACCAGTGTGGAGATGCTGCTGGGTGAGAGGGAGGAGCAACAGTGGTTGATGTTAGCAGGGTGGAGATATGCTGACTCAGTGATTCTATTGATGTGGCTTTGAAATAACAGAGTACTGTGGAGGAAGACACCCAGACTCTTCACCCTGACTGGAGGGAAACAGAGGAGCTGTCGATGAGGGTGGAGAAACTAGGAGCTTTAATGGACATCACATGAGGAGAACCTCTTTATCACTGCTGAGTTTGATCAATCTGAAGTAGAACCAGGATTTGATGTCCTGAAGATCGTCACTGGTGGAGGAGGGTGGAGGGTGGAGTTGGTTTGGTGGAGACGTAGAGCTGAGTGTCGTCTGCATAGCAAAGAAACTTCATGATGTATTTATGAGAAATATGGACGAGGGGAGGAGATGGACAATGAAGAAGGTGGGACCAAGTACAGAGCCCTGAGGAACACCAAAGGAGAGGGGGATGGGTGGATGTCAAAGATTTCAACTGAATGAACTTCAACTTTAAAGTTCCTCGACCAGAATCCACATGGAGAAATATCCAGTTTCAGTTGTTGATGTTCGTCTCACATATGTTGTTCATACATTTCTGGATATAATTCATCATGACACTCACACAAACATCATTCCAGCATAGACACTTCAAGGAACTTACCAGTTTGTCGACCGCTTGCTGATTAACCATCAGTTTCACAACATTTAAGAATTTTCTCCTGGCTTGAATCTTCTTTCTCTGAGAAAGTCTGTCCTTTTATTTTGGGCTGAATCAGTCCAATGTTGATCATTTTGCTGGAGCTTCTGCGACATCATCTTTGATATCCCAGAAACCCATGAGGCAGATTTCCCAAGATGACATCAGTTAGGAAACATAAACTCAGTTTCATGGACACAAATGCTGGTTTGTTTGTAAACATCAACGTTGGTGTGATCGATTTGGGAAACTGCAGGTTGGAAAAGAGTGTAAATGAGTGTTGATGGTCTTGTTTTGGTGTTTTTTGGTTGATTCTCTCTGCAGAAGGGATGTTTTATGAGAAGTAGAGTTTAAAGATGTTTTCAGGTAGAGGAACTTTAAATGTGCAGCAGGAAGTGCTGATGAGGGCTGAGAATCAGTGTTTGTGTCAGGATTCATCATCACACCCCACAGCAGCTTTAACTAACATGTCAACATGTGTCTGCAGCGTGAGCCAGCAGAGCTCCCAGGTTCTCCGTGGTGGCTCCGCCCCTCAGCAGCAAACACATCTGGACTCCATATTTATGGTGAGAACAAGTGTCCATTCAACACTTTACTGTCACATCATGAGACAGAAGAAGCTGTTGTGACTTCCAGCTGAAACATGAAACAGACACTCAGCTTATTAGATCCATTCAGGTCCAAAGTGAAACAGTCCAACCTTCATCCAGCTTCCAGTCTTCACTGATGCTTGAAGCTGTTTCTGCTGGATCCCACATGAAGTGTGATTTGGCTTCACATGTTGTCCATCCTGCTCTCTGCACTGGATTTACACTCACATCTCAATCTGGCTTCAGTTTCAGCTCAAAGTCAACTCCACATGTTTCTCTGTTCCAGCTGCTGGAGGACAACATGGTGACTTTCATGAAGAAGGAGCTGAAGAAGATGCAGAAGCTCCTGAGTCCAGATTACCCAGCATGCTCAGAGAGTGAGAGGGAGGATGAGGATGAAGAGCAGAGGAGCAGCAGAGAGTCATTTCTGAGGATCACACTGGACTTCCTGAGGAGGATGAAGCAGGAGGAGCTGGCTCAGCGTCTGTGGAGCAGTAAGAGGATTTGATCTCATTTCACAGGATGGAGATGAAACCTGAAATGTTCTCAGCTGGAGCAGAAAGCAGTCAGAAACAGAGTCCGTCCAGAGAACAGAGGTCATTTCCAGGTCAGACACAGAAAGTGTGAAACAGGCAGGAAGTCCAAAACAAGCAGCAGAGTCCAAAAGCAGAGACGAGGAGACACAAAGAGAGTTCCTGAACTCTGCTGTTCATGTGATGCAAACATGTGCATCAGACCAGAGGCTGTTTGGTCTCCACTGAGGAGCTGATGGAGCTGATGGAGGAGAAACATCTCCACTAACACACTGTCATCTTCACATTCAATGTCAAACACACTCAACTCATTCATGGTTTCTTCTTTTCAGGAACTTCTGCTGGAGTCTGCCAACAGAAGGTGAAATGTGCCCTGAAGAAGAGGTTCCAGGTTGTGTTTGAGGGGGTCTCTAAAGCAGGAGAGTCCACCCTCCTGAAGCAGATCTACACAGAGCTACACATCACAGAGGGAGGGACTGCAGAGGTCAATGAGGAACATGAGATCAGACAGATTGAAGCAGCATCCAGGAGAGCAGACAGAGCAGAAACCAGCATCAGACCAGGAGACCTCTTTAAAGCCTCACCTGGAAGATCTCCACCAATCAGAACAGTGCTGACAAAGGGAGTGGCTGGCATTGGGAAAACAGTCCTGACACACAAGTTCACTGTGGACTGGGCTGAAGACCAGAGCAACCAGGACGTCCACTTCACATTCCCATTCACCTTCAGAGAGCTGAATGTGCTGAAGGACAGGAAGTTCAGCTTGGTGGGACTTGTTCATCACTTCTTCACTCAAACCAAAGAAGCAGGACTCTGCAGCTTTGAAGACCTCCAGGTGGTCTTCATCTTTGACGGTCTGGATGAGTGTCGCCTCCCTCTGGACTTCCAGCACACTGAGATCCTGACTGATGTGACAGAGTCCACCTCAGTGGATGTGCTGCTGACAAACCTCATCAGGGGGAAACTGCTTCCCTCTGCTCGCCTCTGGATCACCACACGACCTGCAGCAGCCAATCACATCCCTCCTGACTGTGTCGGCATGGTGACGGAGGTCCGAGGGTTCACTGAGCCACAGAAGGAGGAGTACTTCAGGGGGAGGTTCAGAGAGGAGCAGCAGGCCAGCAGGATCATCTCCCACATCAAGACCTCACGAAGCCTCCACATCATGTGCCACATCCCAGTCTTCTGCTGGATCACTGCTACAGTTCTGGAGGAGGTGTTGAAGAGCAGAGAGGGAGGAGAGCTGCCCAAGACCATGACTCAGATGTACATCCACCACCTGGTGGTCCAGGCCAAAGTCAAGAAGGTCAAGTATGATGGAGGAGCTGCCACAGATCCACACTGGAGTCCAGAGAGCAGGGAGATGATGGAGTCTCTGGGAAAACTGGCTTTTGAGGAGCTGCAGAAAGGAAACCTGATCTTCTATGAACCCGACCTGACAGAGTGTGGCATCGATCTCAGAGCAGCCTCAGTGTACTCAGGAATGTTCACACAGGTCTTTAGAGAGGAGCAAGGCCTGTACCAGGACAAGGTCTTCTGCTTCATCCATCTGAGCCTTCAGGAGTTTCTGGCTGCTCTTCATGTCCATCAGGCCTTCATCAAGTCTGGAATCAACCTCCTGGATGAACAACAACAAACCTCCTGGTGGTCAAAAGTGTTGAAGAAGAAAGTTAATCTCCAGCATCTCCATCAGAGAGCAGTGGACGAGGCCTTGAAGAGTCCAAATGGACACCTGGACTTGTTCCTCCGCTTCCTCCTGGGTCTTTCACTGCAGACCAATCAGAGTCTCCTCCGAGGTCTGCTGACACAGACAGGAAGTAGCTCACAGACCAATCAGGAAACAGTCCAGTACATCAAGGAGAAGCTGAGTGAGAGTGTGTCTGCAGAGAGAAGCATCAATCTGTTCCACTGTCTGAATGAACTGAACGATGGTTCTCTGGTGGAGGAGATCCAACAGTCCCTGAGATCAGGACGTCTCTCCACTGGTAGACTGTCTCCTGCTCAGTGGTCAGCTCTGGTCTTCATCTTACTGTCATCAGAAGAAGATCTGAAGGAGTTTGACCTGAGGAAATACTGTGCTTCAGAGGAGGCTCTTCTGAAGCTGCTGCCAGTGATCAAAGTCTCCAACAAAGCTGTGTACGTGGTTCAGGAACAAAGATGTAGAACTGAGTCCATGACAAACATTGAACTGGTTTTCATTATTGGTTCTTCTTCAGGTTGAGAGGCTGTGGTCTGTCAGAGAGAAGCTGTGGAGCTCTGTCCTCAGTCCTCAGCTCTCAGTCCTCCAGTCTGACACATCTGGACCTGAGTCACAATGACCTGCAGGATTCAGGAGTGAAGCAGCTGTGTGCTGGCCTGGAGAGTCCTCACTGTAAACTGGAAGCTCTCAGGTTCTGACATCATTGATCATTAATATCCACCACTCTCTGTTCTCCTGCTCACATCTCTAGAACATCAGTAGAACATGTCAGTAGAACACTGCCGCCTCTAGATAGTTTCTCCTCTATTAATCAGGAAGTAAAACAACAAAGTCAAGTTTCCAGGGTAAGTTCAGGTGTAGAGCAGCAGCCTTACTTCCTCCACTCACTGTGTTTGTGACGCTCCATGTCACAGAGTTCTTCCTCAGACTCTGACAAGACACGACTGCCACACGACTCCTTTAAAAAGTAATTTAGTTACTTTACTGATTACCTTTAAGTGATTGTAATAGTAACTCGATTAGATTACAAGTAACTTTTTAGTTACTTTCCCCCACCATCTCAAAGTAAAAAGGAACACTGTTTTTTTTCTAAAAACTCAGTTCTGATCACTGCCTGGCCTCCTGCTGATACATATTTAACCTTTGTCCTTCATTCTCTGTTCTATTTATATCTGATTCACTTTTATTATCACATTTTTACTATTGCTGCTATTTATTAGTACTAAGTTGTAGTCTGTTGTTGTACTTTTTATCTATTTAAAAATTTATAGATGTGCACTATTTGACCTTTTAATTATCCCCATTGGTGGACAAATAAAGTCTTTTATTGATTGATTGAAAAAGAAGAAAAAAACAATAACACCTCTGCAGTTGTTATTGTTGCAATGATATAATTTATTGTTGACATATCTTGGTTCCAATTCTTTTGTGTCACCTGAACGCACCGTTAGAGTGACTTGGTCTGTCCTCTCTGTGTCTCATTACAGTCTTTCTTCATGTAAACTCTCTGACTGTGAAGTGATCTCCTCGGCTCTGAAGTCTGACTCCTCCCATCTCAAACATCTGGACCTGAGTCTCAACTGCCTGAAGGAATCATCAGTGAAGGTTCTGTGTGCTGGACTGGAGAGTCCAAACTGTAACCTGGAGACTCTGAGGTCAGTTCACTGTCTGGAGGGAGAATCTGTTAAGTCAAACCACTGAGAGGAGTTGAGGAGGATCCAGATGTTGGAGGACAGATGTGGACTGAGCTCTGCAGCATGTTAGTGATCAGCATGTTGATGAGACTCTTCTCCTCCTTGTCCTCCAGCTGTTTGGACTTTACATTTCTAAACTCCTCCAGTCTGAACCTTTTTCACTCTCAATGACTTCAACATCACACTTTGTCCTCTAATCTCACTTCTTTCTCTCTTTATTCAGGTTGAGGGGCTGCAGGTTGTCAGAGATCAGCTGTTCTTCTGTGGCCTCAGCTCTGAAGTCCAACCCCTCCATCCTGAAACATCTGAAACATCTGGACCTGAGTAGGAACCAGCTGCAGGATTCAGGAGTTGAGCAGCTGTGTGATTTTCTGGAGAGTCCACTCTGTAGTCTGGAGACTCTGAGGTCAGTTGACTGTCTGTTACTGTTGTATAAGGAGGAATGTTAGTGATGTGAGACTCTGGTCCTGCAGTGAGAGATGGACTGAGCTCAGCAGCTTCTTACTGATGTGTGTGGACATGAGGAGGAGTGTGAAGGTTGTGCTGACATGAGGATGATGAGTGTGATGATGAAGATCCACAACAACAGAACAGCTCATTGATCAGGACTCAGTAATGAGGAGCTGCTCATTTATCCATCAACACATCTGATTGGTTCTCCTCATTCATTCTGCTGCTTTCTCTCTTTATTCAGGTTGTTTGACTGCAGTTTGTCAGAGATCAGCTGTTCTTCTGTGGCCTCAGCTCTGAAGTCCAACCCCTCCCACCTGACACATCTGAAACATCTGGACCTGAGTATGAACCAGCTGCAGGATTCAGGAGTTGAGCAGCTGTGTGGTTTTCTGGAGAGTCCACTCTGTAGTCTGGAGACTCTGAGGTCAGACTCCATGTTTGAGTTTGTGTGCAGTGAAAGTTGTGTTCCACTAAAGGTCAGACATCAGGCTGATATGAGATGATCCACACTGAGGATCTCCATGAGAAACTGAGACTTTAGTCCTGTGACTGTGGCAGAGCCATGTGGAGCTCCACATTTCAAAGCTTGGTAGAAGAACACGGTGCTGCACTGGACAATTCACTGTCCACCAAGGCTGCAACTAACAATCATTATAATAATCCATTAATCAGTCCATTATTTTTTGATTAATTGATGAATCGGTTAAAAAAACAAAAAACATTTCAAGTTGTAGGACCAGTTGATAATGAACGAACCAAACATCAAATATGTTGTGGTTATTTTAAAGCACAGAACTGAACCAATACAAAGATGTATTCAATATATATTCATATATTTACATGTATATAAGATGTATACAAGATAATTATTAAATATTTACTTTACTTCCGGGACCACATACAGTCCAGTTTCATCCTGAGTGACCAGACTGGTAAAATATTGCTATAATAACCCTTAAATTAACTCTTCAAAATAGTTCTTTGTTGTGTCACAGTGTCTGGAATGGAATTGTATTTTTACAAGATGAAACTGAAAATGACTACAATGTCAACATAAAGTCCATTTTAATGAAATAGTGTGGAGCAAAATAGAAAGAAGAGTGAGAACAAAGCTTGTCTAAATCCTCTAGAAGCACCTTGCTTGGTGGAGCAGCTTGGAGCTTCTTGGTCGGTTGTAAAGGGAAAGTGAAACTAAAGGAGAGGAGCTTCACAGAGCAGCACCGTGCTGCAGAGAGGCGCCATCATTCACATCTCTAAACTCATCTCCTGACACCACAACGTCTGAATATTCTAATCCTCTGGTCCAGACCAAGTGTTTTGGTCTTTAGTGTCTCTCAGTTGAAATGTTCCAGGACAAGCTGTCCGTTGTCCTGGTCCAGCAGGTTGTCCTCATGAAGGTGTGTGAACAGTTCAATAGTGTGGCTGCACAGTGACGTGTGGCCCAGTACAGGGTGTGGCTCTTACCGCTCCACTCCTCAGAGCTTCTACTGTACCGCCTCCACTCTGCCTCCACCTCTCTCTGCTGGTGGAGCTTTTCAACTTGATTTCAGTCAGCAGACGTTGACAAAGCTCTGAAGGTGAAGTCAATGGCTCTGCAACATGGTGAGGGAGCAGAAATCACACCACACAACCAATCCATCATGAAATAGTGGATCACTCTTGTAATCATCACATTTGATTGACTTGATGGATTCATTGTTGCAGCTCTACTGTCAACCTCTGACAGGCTCCATGTTCACCTTCAGCTTTCACAGCAGGATGATCCTCCTGATGAAGAGTCTGCACACATTTTACTATCAACTTTATATCAAACTAAACATCCCAACAAACACCTTGAATACTGAAACACTATCCACTCTATACCTTCTACCTTTTACATTGATGATAAACTCACTCACACACACACACACACACACACACACACACACACACACACACACACACACACACACACACACACACACACACACACACACACACACACACACACACACAGGAACTGAACACAATAGATGTGTCGTCGCTCCACCTTAACGTTTCCTTCACACAATTTTAATTTGTTCTCAAAATACTATTTGTGCTCCAACAATTGATTGTCCTGCTCTCAAAGTCTCCCAGTGCTCACTCACAATTCTGCACCAATAGAACCATATGAATCCTCTCTGTGGTCTGCAGGGGCACTGCAGTAACCCCGCCCCCTTTTGGCTTCAGTCTGACCAATCACAACAGTGGGTGTGTGTGTGTGTGTGTGTGTGTGTGTGTGTGTGTGTGTGTGTGTGTGTGTGTGTGTGTGTGTGTGTGTGTCCTGGTCCAGATGTTGGAGGACAGAGGTGGACTGAGCTCTGCAGCATGTTAGTGATCAGCATGTTGATGAGACTCTTCTCCTCCTGGTCCTTCAGCTGTTTGGACTTTACATTTCTAAACTCTTCCAGTCTGAACCTTCTTCACTCTCAATGACTTCAACATCAAACTTTGTCCTCTAATCTCACTTCTTTCTCTCTTTATTCAGGTTGAATGACTGCAGTTTGTCAGAGATTAGCTGTTCTTCTCTGGCCTCAGCTCTGAAGTCCAACCCCTCCCTCCTGAAACATCTGAAACATCTGGACCTGGGTTGGAACCAGCTGCAGGATTCAGGAGTTCAGCAGCTGAGTGGTTTTCTGGAGAATCCACTCTGTAGTCTGGAGACTCTGAGGTCAGTTGACTGTCTGTTACTGTTGTAGAAGGAGGAATGTTAGTGATGTGAGACTCTGGTCCTGCAGTGAGAGATGGACTGAGCTCAGCAGCTTCTTACTGATGTGTGTGGACATGAGGAGGAGTGTGAAGGTTGTGCTGACATGAGGATGATGAGTGTGATGATGAAGATCTACAACAGCAGAACAGCTCATTGATCAGGAATCAGTAATGAGGAGCTGCTCATTTCTCCATCAACACATCTGATTGGTTCTCCTCATTCATTCTGCTGCTTTCTCTCTTTATTCAGGTTCTTTAACTGCAGTTTGTCAAAGATCAGCTGTTCTTCTCTGGCCTCAGCTCTTAAGTCCAACCCCTCCCTCCTGAAGGAGCTCGACCTGGGTTCCAACAACCTTCAGTATCAAGATGTGGAGCAGCTGGTTGGTCTTCAGAAGAGTCCAGACTGCAGCCTACAGACTCTCAGGTCAGTAGATGTTGGAGTGAGTCCCTGCTGCTTCCAGCAGGTTTCTACTAAACACAGTTAGTGTGAGAACAAAGATCCAGTGTTGGACGTCTCAGTGAGGCTGTGAGAGGACAACGCTGAGCAGCTTCAGGATTGGACAGCAGAGGACACAGTCAGCCAATCAGAGGAGCCACAGGCTGGTTGTGTTGGTCTGACAGTGGTGGTCCTTCATGAGCTCTGAGCTGCTGCTGTGGACAGGACTGAAGTCCTGGCTGCTCCTCAGAGCCTCTCCTCATGTCCTCTGACCTCTGTCCTCATGTCCTCTGACCTCTCTTCTCTCTGCAGGTGGAGGTAGAGCAGAGAGGACGCCGTGTGTCCTGAAGGTCCACTGAGGACAGCAGAGAGGACGCTGTGTGTCCTGAAGGTCCACTGAGGACAGCAGAGCTTCATCCAGCAGTGAGAGTCAGTGGTGCAGTGTGAAGAGCTGAGAGAGTCCATCGAACCAGGGTTCCTTCTCCTGCTCCTCCTCCTGCTCCCCCTCTTCCTCTTCCTCCTGCTCCTCCTCCACTTCCTCCTCCTCCTCCTCCTGCTCCTCCTCCACTTCCTCCTCCTCCTCCTGCTGTTCCTGCTCTTCCTCCTCTTCCTCCTCCTGCTCCTCCTCCTCTTCTTCCTCCTCCTCCTCCTCCTGCTCCTCTTCCTCTTCTTCCTCCTCCTCCTCCTCCTCCTCTTCATGTGTTGGTTCATTGGAAGCTGTAGAGATGTTTTGTTGTTTGTCTAAATTCTTTGTTGAGGTTTGAATCCCGTTCCTTCATGTTGGACCTTAACAAGTGTCCTTCAGAGGACAATGAGACTCTGGAACCTTCAAAGAGGGACCTGGTGTGTGTGGGACTTTTCCAGCTTGTGTAAAGTGGAGCAGGAGCTGGTCAACACTCCATCAAGCTGTTCTCCACCTTCACCTCCATCACCTGAGGACGTGTCCACAGCACAGAGAGTGGACAGAGCATGGACAGAGACCGTTGGTGTTCCAGTCACGTCTCATTGTGTCTTGAAAGTGAAATGAATCCTCGCTGTGTGTTGGTCACACTGAGTGATCTGCACCGTCACACAGCGGTCAACAGGGGGCAGCAGCAGCTCAACAAAACACGCTGAGCCTCTGAGCCTGGAGCAGCTTGAAGTGTTGGTCCTCCTCTTGGTGACCTGCCGTCAGTCTCTGTCTCAATATGGACCAAAACATCATATTCAGTGGCCTACACACTTTTTTTTCTTTTTTTAATCAGCCTGTACAATATTACATGTATTGGGTGTAATTAGGGACCTCGCCAACGGGTGGGCCCTAGGCCCAGCCAACGGCAGGTCTCTTTTGGATTTCGTCGTCGCCAAAAGTGCGGGCCCTCCGAACCCCCTAAACACGCTCAAAAACTCACCAAATTTGGGAGACTCGTCAAAAGTGTGGCACTCCACAATCTCACGTCAAAAAATTCCCAAAAAATCCAAAAATGGCTCTCTAGCGCCACCTAGAAAATTGCAATCACCCGCCACGGTCCGTAGGAATGTCGTACAGAAATGTCGCGAATACGAAATTTGTTCGTCTACTCGAGCCCTACGACTCACGCGCTCTAACTTTTGCCCTAACTCCAACAGGAAGCCGGCTATTTGCCTTTCAATGTAAGGTATTCGCCCAAAAAAGGGAAAAAAAGGCAGAAACGGAAAATTTAACTCCTCATAGGGCGAAGGTCGCATCGGTTAAATTGAGATATACAAAAATAGAGGAGATTGTTTACTACTGAACTCTAGAGGGAAATTTTCTTACCTAGTCCAGTTTAATTTTTATTAGCCGTCCAAGCTCCCCACCCCCTAATCGCCTTTTTGGCTCCTGTCATCCATTAACATGGGGAAACGGAAAATTCTCGCCGAAAATCAACGATTTAAAACTCCCCGAACTACTCTTAACTGTTTGCAAACCGTGACTCTCAGCCACAAACCAAGGGCATCGCCACGCACACGAGACCCTGCCGAACAAGAGGATGTAACATATGTGGGGAAAATTCCAAAACAAGTCCCCAGAATGACGAGTTAAAGCGATAGAGTAAAATTGTTTCTCGTCCGAAATCTTAACACTATAGCGGATGGAGCCAAATCTGCCGTTAGTGCCAAACAGCGCCCCCTGGTGTCCACAGTTTACCTCTGACTGCTTCCACACCCACACAGTATTAAAGAGGACAAAAATTCCTACAAAAGTATGGTATTTTTATCCACATACTCCCCCGATAAGTATAGATTAAGAGCAGTTGTTCGCAAAATCTTCTAATATAATCCTCTCTGGCTCACTCTGACGTCAGAGTGTCCGCGCTCGGTGCAGCTGTGAAATTCTCCACTGTGATTGGTCAGTGCATCACTCCATATATGGGCAGCTTCCTGTAGCTTCAGGCTCATCACTGCTGTGTGATTGACAGCCTGTCATATCCTGCAGTTTGACCTGAGAGTGACCTCACCAGTCATTCTCAGGTCAGGTTACTCTCATGTGACCTGACCTCACTCTCATGTCTCATGTTCTCCTGTCATGAGGACGTGCAAAACCTGTACGAGGTCTGGCCTGAGACATGTAATTCATGTCGGTGGAAGTTTGTGAAAAACCTTCATTGCTGCATCATTCACACCTTCGTTCACGCCGACAAAGGCCGGGCCTCCTAGGCCCGGCACTCCACCAGGTCAGTCTCATGTCCCACACTGACCTCTGTAGGAGGATTGGCCTGAGGCCATGTAGTTCATGTCGGTGGAAGTTTTTGAAAAACCTTTATTGTGCCATAAGTGCTGTGTCTTTTACACTACAATTGAAGTAAGACCAGATTCAGGATCGGGGCCATCTGGGGAGTACCCAACAGACATTTTCAGGCAGCTCGGCTAGCTTGCGGCTTAGCATGCCTGCTAGCATGGTCGCAAACATTGTCTGATTGAGCCGAAATTTGGTAGGTAGCCTAATGGGGTTGCTGCGATCACAAATCACTAGCTAATTAGCTGGTTTTGACGCCGTTTTTTCAAAATAAAAGTCTTTTTTTTTTTTTTTTTTTTTTTTTTACTTAAAAAATTGTCTTTTTTATTAACCGTTCATAGCCACCCCCCCGACGGGCAGTCTCGAGGTCCCGACCAATGCTGCTTGCAGCTTTAATTTATGCATGTAATTGTGAAAAAAGCTGCCGTGAGTCCATTTGAAAACTGACCCAGAGGAACCTGGGTCATGTAGAACCAGAATGTGGTGCAGTTTACTGAAAACAAGTAGATTTTTTTGGGAGTTTTTAAAAATCTGATCCTGTCACAAATCATGACAGGATCATGGTGCAGTTTGCTGAAAACAAATTGATTTGAGTTTTTAGGAAATGTTCTGCCTGTACAGTAATATACAGTAATATAACGTACTGCGTGATTTAAGTGTGTAATTGTGAAAGATGTTGATGTTGTCGATGATCACGTCAATATGGACCACAGACAGTACAGTGTACACTGTTTTTAATAAATGAACATAAGCCACACCCACTAGATTTAAAAAGAATAGATATATTTGTACATATACAGTACAAACACTTGTCTATCAGTACATGTGTCCACGTTGTAACAGGGCATGAATTTCACTGTGGGATTGCAGGTTTTTTCTTCTTCTTTTTTAAAAATAAACAAGTTTTAAACACTGCTTCCATGGTGGGTGACGGACTGGACTGGAGGGAAAGAGAGGGAGGGAGGGAGGGCAAGTGAATTACTGCAAAAATACACAAACACTGAGGGTTTCATCTCAGGTCATAAAGTATTTGCTGGTTGTGATTGTGAGGAGAGGATTGGTCAGCCTGGAGCGCAGCCACATAGTTCAGAGTTACGTGATGTCCCTAAACGCATCATCCATGTTTCTTCGACATGAAGCTCATTTACCTTTAAAAATCCATAAATTAGCATCATTGTTTAAGCCGCTGAGTTTAAAGAGTGTGAAAAAAGTAGCAGCTGATAGTCCAGACATTACGAAAGGTTCCGCTACGCGACATTTGGTAGAACAAAGTCGAGGCCAATTACATTTGCAGCATCATCTTATCAAAACCAATCACGATGCTTGCTCTATCTTTCAACTTCCAATCAAATGTCCCCGCGAGCAAATTGCAGTCCCGGATCATCTTTCGTTCAACCAATCAGGAGACGGCGTCTTCAACGACCAATCATGGAACTGCACGGCGTGACATCATCAGAACCAATCACGGTGTCGGCTCTGTCTTTGAAGATCCTTGCTGCTCCTTCTTACCTGCCGCTATTTTTCCGTGGATATCAACATAGAAGGTAAGACTTGTTACCGTAATCAAATGAAAAGGACTAGCAACTTGTTGCTAGCTGCTGCTAGCGAGGCTTCCCTACCGGTGCAGCTGTCGTTAAAGATTGTTTGTCCCGGTGTATGAATAACTGTGTGTGTGTGTGTGTGTGTGTGTGTGTGTGTGTGTGTGTGTGTGTGTGTGTGTGTGTGTGTGTGTGTGTGTGTGTGTGTGTGTGTGTGTGTTGGGGGGTCTCTTTGAGCGTCCCCCCCCCCGGGTCGTGTACAGCAGCCATGCCAACATTAAAAAAGCAGCAACAGGAGGAGACTCTTGGTCTCTTCCTGTTACAAGAGTAAAAAGTGTTGTGACATCACAAGTCTCTCAATCACATCATATTGTCTGCCCAAGCTGCTGAACAGGAGTAGGGCCAATCAAAAGATTACCAGTCACTTTTTAGTTACTTTCAGCAGCTGCCGACAACATGCCCCCTGATCTCAACATCAAATCAGTGGTTTTTCTAAAAACTCAGTTCTGATCACTGCCTGGCCTCCTGCTGATCATATTTAACCTTTGACCTTCATTCTCTCTTCTATTTATATCTGACTCACTTTTATTATCACATTTTTACTACCACCATTTGTTTCTTGATTTCTTTTAGTGATTCTTAAAGCCAGGAAGTTTCCATTTTAAATGACTTTAGTTTTGTGTCTTTGATGTTTGTGATCTGCTTTTTTCCTACAAAAGTAAACAAGTGAATGAACATCCTCCAAGCTGAAAAGTAGAACTTCAAGATGGGAAATGGACTGTTTCCAGGTACAAAAGTATTTATATGGAAAACTAAGGTGAAGCAAGACCCAGTCTCTCAGGAGACACGGGTTCAAATCCCAGTTGAAGCCATTGAATGGAATGTCTTGCTCAAACCAACAAGTCATGATTCACTACCATCATTTCTGGTCCTGATATGTTGGACACTTGTCACACCCTGTGAATTTCACCCCACTAAAACCTCCAGGCTCAAACTGGTCCAGTCCTACAACCAGGCTAATCAAGGTGATTGATGTGAAACACTGTGGACTCCACACATCTCCGTATCAACATGAGGATCAAACATCTGGACGGAAGACGCATGGCAAAAGACGAGACACTGCTCTCAGAGTGAGCTCATTCCTCACCTCTCAAGGAGAAGACACATTGATTTGAGGACGTCTTGGCAGGAGAAGACCTGTGACATGAGAGCCAATTGAAACTGATCAGGAAAAATGATCTCCTTTCAGAAGTCTGATATGAATGATGACATTCAAATCTGATTCTCAGACTGCAGTCAGTGTTTGTAAAGGATGACGATTAGGAAGGAGCAATTAATGTGCTGAATGTCTCCTTGAAAGTTGTGCAAATGGGACTAAACCCATATTTGCCAGAGTTGAACTGAGTTTTGGAGTTTAAAAAAAGCTTCCTCTGTGTTTCTGCCCAGTTTCGAACAGGGGACCTTTTGTGTGTTAAGCAAACGTGATAACCACTACACTACAGAAACTATGCATGAGACCAATAGGGTGGTAGAATTCTGAGATTAAAGGGTCATATTCTGCAAAATTCTCTTTCTCATGGTTTTGCAGCAGTAATATGAATCCCAAAACCTGGAATTAGAGAGGAGTGAGTTCACTACTATCAAAACCTTGAACAGATTCAATGTTTTATATATTAAAAACTATATACTATATACAGCATATAAAGCTTAATTTGTAATATTTATAATATATTTATTTTTATGAACAGCCATATACAATAAAAGATATTAATACAGGCTGCTTTCTTATTTTTTTATCTGGATCAGTTGGTAGAGCATGAGACTCTTAAGCTCAGGGTTGTGGGTTCAAGTCCCACATTGGGCAGAGCTCTCTATTGAGACAGTGGTGTCCTTGAGGACAGAATGGTGGACTTGAGATGTGAACCTCACAGTTGAGAAGTCACCAGTGTGGATCTAGAGTAGCCTTGAGGGCCGTGGTCCTGCATGGTTTCAATGTCTCCTCACATCAACACAGCTGACAACAATGATTGGCTCGTCACCATGACAACTCAGCTGTGTTTGAACATCCAGGACTGTGGCCCTTGAGGACCAGGGTTCCCCACACCTGATCTAGAGGATCTTTGACCCCATCAGCAGAGAGAAATGAAAACGTTTAGTTGCATCATGGTGGTCCGTTTACACAACAACCATGCTTGAAGCCCTGAAAACAGGATTTTGTGAAAACGCTCCTCCATCTCCGTAGACGGTCCCTAAAAGTGTTCCTGAATTCAAAGTGTGTCTCACAGTATATCTCATGTGTTTTGGAAGAGCATCCTCCTCTTCATCACTTCATGTGTTCAATAGAACAACCTGCCTAGTCTGAGTTACAGTGTGTGCACTGGAATGGAACTTGTTTATTTCACCTCACAGCTTTTTCAACATATAGTCATGTGCAGTATTTAGTACGTCCACATGAAGAAACATCCAGTACTCATGTTTTCCAGGCCTCGTTGGTGCAGTAGGCAGCGTCAGTCTCATAATGTGAAGGTGGTGAGTTGGATCCTCACACGGGGCAAGAGTTTTAGCTCTAATGCTGGATGTTGAACTAGAACGCTTGAAAGTCCACTCACTTTCTAGAACCACAGACAATCCAGTAATGCAAGTCAACTTTCAATGGGCCTGTTTCAGTGGCGGCTGGACAATAGAGGGCGCCAGAGAGCTGCCCTCCCTGGGGGTTTGAAGGGTTTTTTTCTTTAATAAAACATGATTAAACTGGAATACTGTTGAAATCTGTTTATGTCAACAAACTAACAATGGTTCCTGACCTGTATTCACTTCATTTTCTAACAAATGTTCTAACATTTCATTTTCTAACAAATTTCTAACAAATCACATTACGGATCTGATCGGGATCTGGGGCCTCATTATTAAATTATATATAAATATAAGATTCCTACTAGAAATGTACGTGTTCCCAAAAGCAGGAAATAAAATGTGGATCAATAAAAGCGTGCGTACGCACATCCACACACACTTTCCTTTTATAGATCACAGTCCACCTGGAAGGTTGACGGTTCATCTCCTGCCCTCAACACGCCCACTTTCTACCATAAATGCTCAATGCAAAGAGCTTTGTCAATATTTCTGCATGTCAATCAGCCTGCGAGAACATGAAGAAAAATAATTGTGCAGAGATGAAAGCATGGCAGAGGTGGAGGTCAGGAGACGATATAATTTGGTGTCACAGAATCACAAATCAAGCTGCAGAGAGTGTCATCAGGGGTTGAGCTAATCCCAATCGAGGTAGGCCCTCCCTTTGATCCTTACACTATGAGACACCTCTGCTTTGTTCTTGGCAGAAAGTATAGTACAACTCCTTAACCCTCTGGGGCCGATTGACGCTCTGCAGCGTCAAAATCACATGAGCGTTTGAAAAGGCAGTAGTGTCACAGCACAGCATCATCTGGTCCAGTGTTTCAATCCGTGTCGAAAGTGCAGATATAAAACTACAAGCTCGTTTTTAAATGATGTTGATCGCCCAAATAAAAGCGGAGATATGAGGAAAACTGTGTCCGTGTTTTTCCGCGACATTTTAGTGCGTCAGGTGCAGAAGACCGGTCAGGAGTGAAAGTGAAAGTAACGGAGCAGCAAAAAAAAAACAACACTTGTAATGTGCCAGTATACCTTTCACTCATTGGTTGAGAAGAAGAGCCCATGTCCAATCAAAAGTTTCCATAGTGGGAGGTGTCATTTTGTTTAGTGCACCCGTGAAAAAGTAAACAGAGAGACGGAGACAGCGAGAGTGAGTTGAGATTTATATCAGAGAAAAGGCGACTATTATCATGATTTGACCATGTAGTGAGTGTGTAGTGAGTGTGTAGTTAGTGTGTAGTGAGTGTGTAGTGAGTGTGTAGTTAGTGTGTAGTGAGTCAGATTAGTGTTTTTTAGTTTCAAGTGAACTCTTTTTTTTTTTTTTCTATCAAAACAATGACGCGCCTTATGAACGTCAATCAGGCGCTCCGACTTTTTTTTTTTTTGAAGGAGCAGAGCATCGAGTCTGACACTGAGTTTGAGAGTGATTCTGATGACAATATTGAAGACCTCATCTTATTTTTGTTAGAGAGGAGACAGGTGTCCCCCAGACCAGGAGACGTGTCCCCCACCCCTGTCCCCATCATTCCAGCTCCACCACAACAGCCAAAGGCTAAAATGTAAACATTGCCTGAAGGAACACAAGAAAAGGAAAAACACTTCATGGAAATGCCATGTGAGACGTGTCCCTCTGTGTTGTGTTGGACACAATCTGTTTTTTTGAGTGGACAAATCATTTGTCTTCACCTGACATTATATGTGTGACCTTTTGCAAATAGTTTTACAAAAACGCCTGAGGCAGTGCTTCTATTTCACTGTAAATATCTGTATATAATTGTTTTTTCAGTCCTGTTTTGATACATTTTAGTTAATTATAGTTTAGATTTACTTTACAAGTAAACAAAATGATTCGTTAACCATGTCTGTGAATTTTATAGTCAATAAATCTATGTTTTTACCACCCGAATTTGTAATTTTATGGTGTTTTTAGATCCACTGTTTTAATACAGTATGCCAAAGTGATGAAAATACTTCAGAAATGCATTTATGAGGTTGTCCTGAACAAAATGACACCAAAAAAGGCAAGGTTTAAGAATTTTATATCTGAGATATAAAGGAAAAATCAATTGTAGTGAAAAACGGCACAAAATGCTTCAGGCCCCAGAGGGTTAAAGGTTCGTGTGCACACCTGAATGTCTTAACACATACTCTGCTGTCAGAAGTGGGATTTGAACCCACGCCTCCAGAAGAGACTGTGACCTGAACACAGCGCCTTGGACCGCTCGGCCATTCTGACATAAAAACAGCCATCACCTTCACCTTTGGGCCAGAGCCACAACAACGTGCGTTAGCAATTCTTCACTCCCTGGTTTATGAGATGTTCCTGATCGCCCCCCAGTGGCTCCATGGTGTAATGGTTAGCACTCTGGACTCTGAATCCAGTGATCTGAGTTCAAATCTCAGTGGAACCTGACTTTTCATGAACAAAAACACAATGTGAGTAGATCTCTATCCTGCACTGAGTGCAAACACTGAAAATAACCACTGACAGCAATAATGACTCTCTGAATGAATCAGCTGTTCCTCACTCTTCAAGGAGAAGACACATTGATTGGAGGACATCTTGGCAGGACAAGACTCAGGACATGAGAGACAATTGAAGGAAGCTTCACTTGTCTGACTGGAATCTCCATCTTTGAACAAGTGGGGGACAAAGACAACATGCTCAATCCACACTATTGTTCCTGTTGGGATTTATGGTTGTTATAAGTGTTACAAGTACTGTAAGTAATAGATTACTGAAAGTAATAGATCACTGGAAGTAATTATGAAAAATTAAAATTATTTATGGAAGTAAACGGTCATTTACTCATTAACAACTCCTAAAGTAATTGAGTAATTACTTAAAAGTGAAAAAATGATCCAAAGTAATTAATTAATGAAGAACTATTAAATTGAATAAATTGGTTATTTATCAAATAATAATGGAATTGTGGAAACACCAGCTGAACTGGAAATAGTTAATACCAAAATATCAGTCTCGTTTGTAAAAAGGTTATTTAAGTTAGTTAATATTCCTGTGCAAAATATAACAATCTTAAATAACAAGGAAGGTGTGAGATTCTAGCTCAGACTGTTACAAACCAGTGAATTATCAACAATAAATACACAATAATTACCAGGAATCCATCAATTCAGCTAACAGGTGTTTATTTACACAAATACATTAATTCATTAATAATTCATAAATCATCTCATAAATCAATACAATCAAGTAACAACGTCATCTAACAGGAGATCTAATCTACTAAACAGCAACACTGTGTACAAAGAAAGAGGGTGTGTGTGTGTGTGTGTGTGTGTGTGTGTGTGTGTGTGTGTGTGTGTGTGTGTGTGTGTGCGTGCTCACGTGTCTGTGTGTGTATTTGTGTGTGTGCTTGCGTGTGCGTGAGTCGGAGAGGCTGAGTGGGGATGTAATGACCACGAGTGTCCACCAGGTGGCGGCGGACCTTGGAGAGTCAGTATGAGTGGCTGTTGTGGACTTAAACGTCCACCGAGTGATGAGAGAGTTGGGTCCTCATCCAAGATGGCGGCTCAAGTGTTGTTTACAACGAACCAAAATGGCGGCTCAGTTTCTGAGGTGATAGCAGACGCTCTCTGAGGTCACGTGACGAACAGACGGCGTTGTCAGTCCGGTTCTGAGTCAGAGTTCAGTGTCAAAGTGTCAGAATGTGCTCTCTAGCGCCACCTCCAGCCACTAAAATGACCAATGTCCTCCACAGCCATGGTGTGATCTCTCTAGGAATGTCAGGGAACGGAGCAGAGTGGAGAGGTACGGAGCGGTTCGGCAAAGCGAAGCCGGAGCTTGGGTCCGGTCCCTGTTTCCACTGCAGAGAGGAGCTTAAAAAGTGGGCGGGGCTTAAGTGCTCTGCAGATATGTGACGTTACAACAGAAAAGAAAGTCGTCAGATCTAGATCTTATGAATCCTCTGTTGTTGTTTACATCCTCCACTTTGCACTTGTTGTTTAGTTAACTGTTATTTCTTGGTGTGGCAAAAAAAAACTGTTATTTTTTGCAGCGGTTATTTTTTGCAGCGCTGCAGCCTCAGTTTCCGTGTTTGTTCTGAGAGAGCGAATGCTCCAGCGACTTGCCCTGCCCCCGAGCCTCGGGTGTGGGGCAAGTGGCCGGAGCGTTCCCCCGGTTGGCTGAGGCACAGACACGGGAGTCTTGAGCTTTCTGCTCAAACGCAGGAGCAGCCGCTCCACTTCGGCGCTGATCGCGGTCCGGCAGCTCAGTGCCGGAACACGGAGGCACAGAGCTTCAAGCTCCGAGCTCCTTTTCATCGCTTCCGCCGTCCGTCTCTGCGATTTAGCGCGACGGACCGCGGTTGAACAGAACGCTGACCGCCTGTGGGAAGCGGAGCTGTTGGAGCGCGATCAGAGCCGGAGCCGAAAGCTCCAGACTCTCATGTCCTTGACCCGCATCCACGCCACGGCGAGATATATGCTGCAAACAGGACGCTCCAACGCGATGCAAAGTCCCGAGCACCAGTCTCCCCCTGCCTCAAGTCCACTCTTTCACCACAAACACTAAAGTTGAGCACTAAAGAAAAGAAAAGGAAAAAAAAAAACAGTGCAAAGCTGACCACACTGACAGCAGAGGCTTCATCCAGCCAACATATTAAAATATTGAGGGCGTGTAGTAAACCACTGACCAACCAACTCCTCAAACTCAGACGTGTTCCATGGTCCTGGTACCCCGACGGAAGGGTAGTAGAAAAGCAGCCACCTTTGGAGCATACAAACTCCAAGCTGGTCCTGACTTGAAGTGTAGAAATCCCCCAAACCTGCAGCTTTATAACAATCACTGGAGTCCTTTAGCTTCTTCAGATGTCGGCTCGTTGGTCTAGGAGTATGATTCTCGCTTTGGGTGCGAGAGGTCCCGGGTTCAATTCCCGGACGAGCCCTTTGGTCATCAATCATGATTCTTTGTGTTAAACTTCAAAAGAGGCTGTGTGTACGACCCTCCTCATCTATTGACTTTCACTGAACCCCAGAAGTGTTTTGTGTGGCGGCCATAGTAAGGACTGTTTCTTTTTTTGTTTCATATTATTCAACATGATAATATATATGCGAGCTAATGTGTGCAATATGAAGATATTTCAATAAAGTATTAGTAATAGTAGCAGAAAAAGCAGCAGAAAATAATATTAATAGTGAAAAAGTATCAATGAACTACCAACTAGAGCAACACTGGGTAGAGCGCAGATCTTCAGCAAAGCCACATTTGCCCGGGTTCAATTCCCGGCCAATGCAGCTCTGGATTTCACGAATCATCAATAATTTTCAAGTTAAACTAACCTGCCTTGTCTGAATAAATTCAACCAGGAACAGAACAAGCATTAGTCATGTTTACAGGCCTCGTTGGCGCAGTAGGCAGCGCGTCAGTCTCATAATCTGAAGGTCTTGAGTTCGAGTCTCACACGGGGCAACAGGTTTAGCTAATTTGCTCAGTGTTGAACAAGAACAGTAGAAAGTCTGATCACTTTCAAAAACCACAGACAATCCAGTGATTTCAGTCAAATGTATCACTGAGTGTATTAATTCAATATCAACATTATTGACACATTTCAAAGCAGGAAGAATAGTAAAAGTACAAATGGTGGTATTCAACAGTAAACATCAAGAGGCTGAGAAAAAGCGTCTTGTCATGCAGGGTAAGTAACCACAACCACTGCATGAATGATTGAGATCAAAGAGAAGCAGAATTTTCAGCATCTTAGCAAGTTTTCCTGGAGAAAGATTCTTTCCTGAACGGTTCCATTATTTCTTGCAATAGTGATTGTTGGTCAGTATTTGTGAGACTCACAACAAAGACACTTTGGAGGTTTATTCCACTTTGATTTCAGAGGGATGGGAGAGTTTCCAGCAGTGGACACTCCTGGCCCTAGAAAAGGAAAAGAAAAAGTTAGGAGGGACTTTTTGGACGTACATTGAGCCTTTGAAAAAAGGTTTGAAAGCACTGATAAATATCCAACATCATAACATGTAGAGGAAAGTCTCTCCCCTGTGATGGCCTGGAATCAAACCGGGTCAATTGTGGAAAGCAGCTATGCTCTCCACTATACCACCATCACTACTTTGAGAAGCTTCACCTGTCAAAGATCATAAAGAATATAGAGTGATGGTGAAGAAGACCTGAAGAAGTTTGTAGAATGGGACAACACCTTCAGAGGCTTTTCAAACTTGATGGTATTAATATGATGAAGATAAACAGCAGCTCCACCAGAGTATTTCTCTACTGGACAGCAGCTCCTCAGGATATCAGTGATTTGACAATTGGGTGGAGATCATGAAAGCAACACTCCTCTGGATGGAGACTCCAGAGAACTGTTCTGCATTGACATAGACCATCAAGAGACACCTTAGTTTGATCCTACTGATGATGTCATTCTGCAATAGTCATCCTGCTCAGCATCTTTTCACCTGTCAAGTTTCTTCACAAAGAGCCTGAACAGGGACTTGAACCCTGGACCGTCAGATTAAAAGTCTGATGCTCTACCATCTGAGCTACCCAGGCCTGCCAACACAGCGTTGTGTCTCCATATGATTCTCACTTCTGAGGGAGACAAATTTTAGTCCATTGTTCCTTCCTGAAGATGCTGAAAAGCTACGCTCTGGATTTGGTGTGGATGACAGGGGCCGTCCACACCATGAAACCAGTTAACCTAAACCAGCTGTTTTTGTCCTATCATCCACATGAGGCGGTGTTTTAGGAGCGTGAAGACGGGTTTGTTTGAACATGGTTCCCAGAGTGGGGAAATGTTAAAACGCTCGTGACGTCCAACCTCCTGATAACCATCAGGCCTGAACCCTGGCCAATGCAGTGGATGGTAGGCAAAGTCAGGCTTCCTCCTGTCTGGTGCTCAGGGCTAATTTGCATATTGCAGGACTGACTCCAGCAGACTCTAACCTTCAGTTGTGGATGAAGTTCATCTGCAGACACTTCTGGACCAAAACCCTTGAGTTATGACCTCCTGCTGTGATTGAAACTCCAGTATTTAAAGCTTGTAGCTCACAGGTGTGTTTAGTTACATAATCAGAGAGCAGCAGAGTCCATCAATGTCTCATTACCTCCTGTGGATTCAATTCAGATGAGAGAGGCTCCTCATGAAGATCAAAGGAGATAAAAGGAGAGTGTCTGATGAGCAATGGCTATGTTTCAACTTTTTCAAATCTCTTCAACTTTTTAAAATATTTCAACTTTTGTGCTACTTTTTTATAATGTTAGTGGATGGAGAAATGTTCAACATTTGACTACCTATAACTTCTTCAAATCTTAACCGATTTCAACCATTCAACTTTTAAACTGTTCAACTTTTTGAACTTTTTTTTAAACGTCTTCAACTTTTTTCAAATTTTTTCAACTTTTTAAAATATTTCAACTTTTTCAAACTCAATTTAGGGGACTTAATTGACAGGGAGCGCAGGATGTCCTCCCACCCGCACCAATGTATTTTGACTAGTCATTTTGTCCCCAAATCCCAAAAGTTGGGACATTTGTTTCAAGTCCTCACGGGGAGACGGAACGTCGTGAGGACATGAGAAGCTCACTACACGTCCTTCAACTTCTTCTGACGCCGACGGTGAAGACATTTTTCAACCAAGTGTCACGGTTTTCAAACTACAAGCAGTTGTTGGGGAGCTGCGTATCAGCTTTGTAGCCCTGTTCTCATCCAGCCTGTCACAGAGTGACAGCAGAGGAGCTCCGTCTCCACGGCAACAGACTCACCTGCACTAATCAGGCTGCCAGCAGGCAAAGCCACGCCCACTTTTCAACTGTTCTTTAACTGTCAGCTTTTTAAACTATTTGAAACTTTCAACGTTTTTCAAACTTGGAACTTTTCAAAACCTTTTTCAACTGTTTCAACTTTTTCCCACTTTTTCTCAACTTTGTTTTAAACCTTGACCTTTAAACTTTTTGAAAATGTTTAACTTTTTGAAACTTTTTCAACTTTCTGCTTTAAATTCTGTTTTAAACCTTGAACTTTAAAAACTTTTTCCAAACTTTTACCTTTTTAAAAATGTTTAAAAATGTTTTAACTTCATCCCTTCATGCTTCATCAGTCTTCATCTGTCCTCTTCATCCTCTTATTCATCTATCTTCTTCACCCTCCTCTTCATCTGTGCTCTTCATCCTCGTCTTCATCTCTTCTTCACACTTTTTAAACTGCCAGTCTTTAAACTCTTTCTTAAACTCTCACTCCAGACCAGAGACGGGCCGGCAGGACAGAGCATTACAGTTTACCTGCAGCATTCACACTATCATGCATTTGCCGCGGGAAATGCAGATTCTCTAGTCTCTGGATTGAGTTGCTGCTTGTAGTCAAATGTGTTCACATGACCCTGTTGACCTCCAGCAGAGTTTCCAGCAGTGGACACTCCTGGCCCTAGAAAAGGAAAAGAAAAAGTTAGGAGGGACTTTTTGGACGTACATTGAGCCTTTGAATAAAGGTTTGAAAGAACTGAAAAATATCCAACATCATAACATGTAGAGGAAAGTCTCTCCTCTGTGATGGCCGGGAATCAAACCGGGTCAACTGCTTGGAAGGCAGCTATGCTCTCCACTATACCACCATCACTACTTTGAGAAGCTTCACCTGTCAAAGATCATAAAGAATATAGAGTGATGGTGAAGAAGACCTGAAGAAGTTTGTAGAATGGGACAGAATGTTTGATGTTTGATTATATGAATACATATGAATGATATTGGATGAGGCCCTGGTGATGGAGTTGTCAGTGATATTTATGATGCTGAGGTCATGGTTGTATTAAACTGTGAACCCAGTGGCCTAATGGACAAGGCACTGGCCTCCCATCTGGAGTCTAGAACTGAAGTGGACTGATCTAGTCTTGATTCAACCATGTTGTCACTAACATCTCACCACACTCCCTCAAAGAACCATTCATTGAGTCATCACAACGTGATTGGACGTTCAATCTGAGTGTAGTTCTAGTTCTACATTTAAATAAATGATGGTAGACATCAAGCAACAACAGCAGCAGCACATCACATTGATGAGGAGGTGAGGTGACACAGTGAAGCTTCCAGGGAGCTGATGGGGTCAAAGATCCTCTAGATCAGGTGTGGGGAACCCTGGTCCTCAAGGGCCACAGTCCTGGAGGTTCAAACACAGCTGAGTTGTCATGGTGACGAGCCAATCATTGTTGTCAGCTGTGTTGATGTGAGGAGACATTGAAACCATGCAGGACCACGGCCCTCAAGGCTACTCTAGATCCACACTGGTGACTTCTCAACTGTGAGGTTCACATCTCAAGTCCACCATTCTGTCCTCAAGGACACCACTGTCTCAATAGAGAGCTCTGCCCAATGTGGGACTTGAACCCACAACCCTGAGCTTAAGAGTCTCATGCTCTACCAACTGATCCAGATAAAAAAATAAGAAAGCAGCCTGTATTAATATCTTTTATTGTATATGGCTGTTCATAAAAATAAATATATTATAAATATTACAAATTAAGCTTTATATGCTGTATATAGTATATAGTTTTTAATATATAAAACATTGAATCTGTTCAAGGTTTTGATAGTAGTGAACTCACTCCTCTCTAATTCCAGGTTTTGGGATTCATATTACTGCTGCAAAACCATGAGAAAGAGAATTTTGCAGAATATGAGCCTTTAATCTCAGAATTCTACCACCCTATTGGTCTCATGCATAGTTTCTGTAGTGTAGTGGTTATCACGTTTGCTTCACACGCAAAAGGTCCCCTGTTCGAAACTGGGCAGAAACACAAAGGAAGCTTTTTTTAAACTCAAACTCAGTTCAACTCTGGAAAATATGGGTTTAGTCCCATTTGCACAACTTTCAAGGAGACATTCAGCACATTAATTGCTCCTTCCTAATCGTCATCCTTTACAAACACTGACTGCAGTCTGAAAATCAGATTTGAATGTCATCATTCATATCATACTTCTGAAAGGAGATCATTTTTCCTCATCAGTTTCAATTGGCTCTCATGTCACAGGTCTTCTCCTGCCAAGATGTCCTCAAATCAATGTGTCTTCTCCTTGAGAGGTGAGGAATGAGCTCACTCTGAGAGCAGTGTCTCGTCTTTTGCCATGCGTCTTCCGTCCAGATGTTTGATCCTCATGTTGATACGGAGATGTGTGGAGTCCACAGTGTTTCACATCAATCACCTTGATTAGCCTGGTTGTAGGACTGGACCAGTTTGAGCCTGGAGGTTTTAGTGGGGTGAAATTCACAGGGTGTGACAAGTGTCCAACATATCAGGACCATAAATGATGGGAGTGAATCATGACTTGTTGGTTTGAGCAAGACATTCCATTCAATGGCTTCAACTGGGATTTGAACCCGTGTCTCCTGAGAGACTGGGTCTTGCTTCACCTTAGTTTTCCATATAAATACTTTTGTACCTGGAAACAGTCCATTTCCCATCTTGAAGTTCTACTTTTCAGCTTGGAGGATGTTCATTCAGTTGTTTTATTTTGTAGGAAAAAAGCAGATCACAAACATCAAAGACACAAAACTAAAGTCCTTTAAAATGGAAACTTCCTGGCTTTAAGAATCACTAAAAGAAATCAAGAAACAAATGGTGGTAGTAAAAATGTGATAATAAAAGTGAGTCAGATATAAATAGAAGAGAGAATGAAGGTCAAAGGTTAAATATGATCAGCAGGAGGCCAGGCAGTGATCAGAACTGAGTTTTTAGAAAAACCACTGATTTGATGTTGAGATCAGGGGGCATGTTGTCGGCAGCTGCTGAAAGTAACTAAAAAGTGACTGGTAATCTTTTGATTGGCCCTACTCCTGTTCAGCAGCTTGGGCAGACAATATGATGTGATTGAGAGACTTGTGATGTCACAACACTTTTTACTCTTGTAACAGGAAGAGACCAAGAGTCTCCTCCTGTTGCTGCTTTTTTAATGTTGGCATGGCTGCTGGACACGACCGGGGGGGACGCTCAAAGAGACCCCCCAACACACACACACACACACACACACACACACACACACACACACACACACACACACACACACACACACACACACACACACACACACACACACACAGGGACGAGAGCTTTGGCTGTTCCTAAATGTTCCACTTCAACAAGCCTCTTATGAGGTCAGGAATTATAGAATCCACCGTTTCAAAAAGTAGAACCAACCTCTCAATAATAGTGGTACTATGTCCAACTGTCCAGTGTGTTTTTGTACTTTTTGACAGTGTTGGTTTGATAGAAAAGCTTTCAACAACCAAACATCATTAGAGTGAAGAGAGTGAGATGAGATGAACTATGGAACCTCACACATCCTCAGTGACATGAGAAGTTGAGGTTTTAAGGTCAGAATGACCGAGAGGTCCAAGAGGCTTGGCGTGGCAGGTGAGAGTTCTACCTCTGAACCTCCTCCTGAGATGTTCTGACACAAAGTTTAAATCTCTAACATCTGGTTAGTTTAGTGGAGAGCATCTCCTCCTGTCACATTGAGACCAGGGTTCAATTCCCTGACAGGGAGAGCAGAACCTTTTAGTTTTGTTATTAAAAACCAGGTTCAGATTGGGAACGGCCCCTTCCAGCCATTCCAGCTGTTGTCAATGTGAACATAAAAGTTGCACAGTGAGACTCTGGAGTCATTAGTGGTTCCCTTTCTAGGACCTCATCACTGGACACCAGGTTCTCTGCACCTTTTTTTAGGGACTGAGCCCGTAAGGGAAGCTGCCTGGAGGCGAGGACCCTATTGCATCTGTAGTGTTTCTTTCTTTGTTTCTTCTCCTGACGCCACTGAAACCAAATCTGACCCCTAAACTTGTTCACCGAATTTGACACCCTCATCAGGACTGGCTCAGACTAGAAGAAAATGTAAAAAAAATAACTCATAAAGTGCCAAAATGTGCTCTCTCGCGCCACCTACAATTACTAAAATGACCAATTTCCAGAACAAAGTGCAAGTGTGAATGCTGAAGAGGCTGAATAAAACTGCTTTCTCCTTTGAATAAATATCCTTTCATCTCAGCGTCTCCATGGCTCCATGGTGTCTCAGTACTGAGATCAAAGGAGAACAAAGGACCTCGCGGGCCCTGAGGTCCTCCGGCACCGGCCTTTTAGTTGTCCCTCAAACGAGGACCAAGACTCACGGGGAGGCTGGTTCAGCTCCTATGGCCCCCGTTTGTGGAACAGCCTGCCGGGGAACCTCAGGGCTGCAGAGTCCATTGAGGTTTTTAAAAAAGGGTTAAAAACTCACCTTTTTAATCAGGCTTTTAACTGATTTTATACATGTATGTGTGTATATAGTTATGTATTTGATCAATGTATTTATCTACTTCTATTTATTTATTTATTTATTTTAGATAATTATCAAATTTTTTTACCTTCTTTTTTATCTCCAGTGGTTCCTCTAGGGGGCGCTACACTGGTGGTGGCCGGTTTTGCCGCTGGTGGAGCCGTCCCATGGGTTTCCCTGCCCGGGCCCCCAAGAGATGTCGGTGGGGAATAAAAAATGGCGGTGTTGCGGGCGCCGCCATACTTATTTACCGGGCATTTGCCGCCATTTTGAAATAGTGCGTACCGGAAGTGACGTTATCAGACGCGACACACAGGAAGTGACGTTTCAGACCGCGAACGTCTGGAATTACGTTATCGGGGGCCGCCCTACCGGAAGGGACGTAGGAGGACCCACTCGCCGGAAAAAAACTGTGCGCCGCCTGTTCAAACGCACATTTGTTTGCATTGCATTGTTTTTCTTCACACTCGAAGCTCAACAGAGTAAAGGATTGTCTTCTGCTAAGGTAAATAATTGCATTTTTTTCTATGTGTAAAGTATCAGCCTGCACTAATAAGAACGAAATAGTAGGTGGAGTTATACTAGTATTTAGAGACTATGTTTATACTCGCACTGGAAGACCGGAGCCAGATCAGCTTCACAACCTTCCATGAGGGAACAGATATGTTCATCTCTCCCCAACTGTGTCCGTCTGTCCACATATCTCTGCTGCTTTATTTCTCCGTCCAGACAACTCACAGTTTACTGTGTGCCTTCACTCATCACTCCTGCTAACTGCAGTTTCATCACAACATTTAGTTGCGTTTACGTCCTAAATGGCTGAATTTTGTCACGTGGGTGAAAAGCCTCAAAACGGTGTGCATCAGCCTGCACTAATAAGTAGGACATGGTTGATAGGTGTCATTATATCAGTATTAGTGAGAGGAAGAGTTGTTGTATAGTTATGTTGGGAGCAATTCAAGTAAGATCAGCTCAAAGTTTATGTTGCTCTTTTTTTATCTTTGTTCCATGTGTTGGTTTATTTAGACCCGTACTGGTATTTTTTATCATACTGCATTACTGGATTTTTACAACCTGACTGGGATTTCTGTGTTATTATCAGAGCATCCAAATTAGAGAAAGTTTAATGGTTGTGAGGGAGATTGAATATCTTATATATAACATACTGCAATGAATCACTTGGATGCTTGTCAGTTTGCAATCGTCAATGAGAGATCAGTACATTTGAACAAATACTAATGATTCTGATTTAAATATTTTTTCAGACGCAGTGTTCAATCAGAATGTCACGTCATCGTAGCAGCGAATGCGTGGGCATGGAGCATTCATATGCACACCCAACAATGCACACAGCATCTGTGCTGACCACGGATCCAGAGACCGTAAAGGAATTGAGTGTCGCATGTCTGCATGCAGAACACTCCTATGACTCATCAATCAAGTTTGAGATTTTTTATGTAACATAAGCTCAGTTTGTTTATTTTTATTCGTCTGTATTGCAACAGATCTTCGAGATGCTGAAAGAGATGGAGGAGGTCACGGAAATCAAGAAGGGGGACCTGAGACTCATCGATTACATTTTTGATGTTATGCTTCCAGAATTAAGACGATCAATCGAATGGAGGACATCATAGAAGTAGTGGTCAATATTTAGTGTCTTTTGAAACCTATCTGCATGCACCTTGTCGATCTTTTTCAGATCATCATCAACATCCTGATGGCTGAAGGTCACACAAGGCTTCAAGCAGAGGTCATCATAGCCAGTGGGAGAAAGTTCTAACAAGCTCCTGTCGTCTGTGCTCTCATCCTCCCTGCCGGATGTCCAACAATATCGTGGTTTGAAGTCTCCTGTCCCGATTTTCAGAGTGTATCTTTTATACATCCGTCTTTCCTCTCCTCTATCCTCTCACCCCAACCGGCCAGCAGAATGCCCCCACCTCTGAGTCTGGTTTCTGCAAAGATTTCTCCCTGTTAGAGGGACTTTTTCCCTTTCCACAGTCGCTCACGCTTGCTCATGTGGATTTGTTTGGTTTTGTCTTTAAAAGTGCTTGTAAAATATAATAAAGAACAATGACATGATTCATGGATGGTTTTATTCTTTTAAACTTGTCAGAGGTACTTTTTGAAGGTTTGTCATGGACATTTACTCTGAAGTAATTACAGTTACTCTCCATTTTTGTAGTTAGTTTTGCTTAATGCACCACACATTGTCACTGCATGAATGAAGCAGGCAGATCAGTTTAGTAGCTGAACTCTACAGATGTGGTTCCAGCTGCAGTGTCTTGTTGAAATAGGTTCAGAGAGATATTGAATATGGAATATGATGGGGGGGGGATTCTCCCTCTTCAATCCACTTGGCTCTGGACCTTATAAACACTCTGAGCTCTATTCACATAATATCTACCTGGATGTTTCTCCAGTGTTCTTGTGCTTCTTCAAACTGAACATGATCCATGAAACCGTGACGTAACTGAAGCAGTGACGTCAGTTGTCCTTTTAAATATGGCGGCGACCACAAACACGCATGGCGGCGGCCAAAAACAAGTATGTCGGTGCCCATAAGCCACCATTGTGATACCGCACTGGCGAGGTTTACGTTTTGAGAGTAGTATGGCGCTGACCGTGAGTAATAATGGCGGCGTCCACAAACAAGCATGTCAGCGGCCGTACACCGCCATTTTTATACCGCACTGGCGAGGTTTCAAGTCTGGAGGAGCGCGGTTGCATTGCGGATCATGTTCTCTTGCCTCCCACCGACAGTGATGCTGTAATTGTGCGTCGGAACAAAACATATTGCATGTAGTAACTGCCTCCCACCAACAGTGGCGCTGGGGTGGTGATTCGGATCAAAATGGCCGAACAAGATGGCGGCGGTGGATTCCCCACCGACGGCTTCTCAAAAAACCACTAAATTTGCAGCTTTTTCAATCCCATCTTTATATAGTGCGACTAACGCAACACAACCAAAAATCGAAAATCTTAAAAAAAAAAAATTTGAAAATCACAAAAGTCGAGAATCTTAATTAAATTTTATGAGAGGTGAAATGGTAACTACATTCAAAAGACAAAATGTATAGCATTTTCAGTTCCGCCTTTAAATAGGGTGACGAACACAACAAACGGCCTAAAATCTTAATTTAGACTAATTCAATGGTGATCGTTTCTCATTTACTGGAGAGATTCCATAAAATAATATAATGTAAAAAAACCCGAAATGTCGATAATTTAACTAAAGTGCTGAGTCCGAAATGTAGTTAAAAACTAATAAAACACAAAATGTAGACTAAATTATAGGGGAGGAATATATATTTTCCCCCTAATAGTGTAATAATTCTATTACATCACGAAGTGAGTCAATAATTTATGGCTAGTACTTGAACTTTAACTGTGTCAAGTTGACTAGATCAAGATTCCATTAAAAAAAGAGAAAATTGAGCAGATTTTTATTTATTTTTTTATTTTTTTATGACAGTATGATAGAAGTTGTCAAATCTTTTATGCCAAATTGTGTGTCGTAATGAGTTTAATAAGCTAATGGCTAATGGTTTCGCTCCATAATTCACGAAGGCTTCATAGATCAGTGAATGCTGCCTTGGGGGAGGAAATAAAAAAAAAAAAAAAAACACCAATCATGAATTGGAATCATAGATCTCTGAAGCATAAATAAAGTTGTTAACCAGCACTCAAACCATTAGTGTGTGTGTGTGTGTGTGTGTGTGTGTGTGTGTGTGTGTGTGTGTGTGTGTGTGTGTGTGTGTGTGTGTGTGTGTGTGTGTCTGGCACGTGCGTCAAGAAACAAAAGTACCTCTAAGTAGTCTTGTGTCATCCTGGAAATGATCATTGGTGAAACCTAAACATCGATGTTTCAATTCAGAAGAACAACAAAAAAAAACCAACAAAAAAAAACAAACAACAACAAAAAAAAAGTGGGATCAGCAGATTTTAGCAGAACATCGGTGTGCATCAAGAAGAACAGTGAGGTCGAGGCTCGGGGTGGGGGGGGGACTGTTGGAACACACACAAACTGTGTTTATCTATAAGTGTGGATTGTATAAACTAAATGTTTACATCTCGGCACAATGAAGCCAGGATTGTTCGCACTCTATCCTTTTTTTTTTAATGCCATTTTTCCCATATTATGACAGTCCCCCCCTCCCCCCCCCCATTTGCATATAATCACAGCAAGGGATTTTTTTGGTTTTTGGCACAATGCCACTTGAGGAAGAAACATAATTACCGTACTTCCCGCACTATAAGGCGCACCTACAAACCTCCAATTTTCTCAAAAGCTGACAGCTGACAAAAGTTTCTACAACTTTTTTTTCCAATGTCAACGGATGGAGAAATTTTTAACGGGCTATAACTTCTTCAAATCTTAACCAATTTCAACCATTACACTTTTAAACTGTTCAACTTTATCAACTGTTTCAACTTTTTGTAACTTGTGCAACTTTTTGAAACTTTTTCAACTTTTTGAAACTTTTACAACTGACACTTTTTCAACTGTTTGACACTTTTTCAACTTTTTTCAACTGTTTGAACTTTTTCAACTGTTTCAACTTTTTGAAACTAGTTCAACTTTTTGAATCTTGCTCAACTTTTTGAAACTTTTGAAACTTTTTTCAACTGTTTGACAATTTTTCAACTGTTTCAACTTTTTGAAACTAGTTCAACTTTTTGAAACTTGTTCAACTTTTGGAAACTAGTTCAACTTTTTGAAACTTTTTTCAACTGTTTGACACTTTTTGAAACTTTTTTCAACTGTTTGACACTTTTTCAACTGTTTCGACTGTTTGACACTTTTTCAACTGTTTCAACTTTTTGAAACTAGTTCAACTTTTTGAATCTTGCTCAACTTTTTGAAACTTTTTCAACTTTTTTCAACTGTTTGACAATTTTTCAACTGTTTCAACTTTTTGAAACTAGTTCAACTTTTTGAATCTTGCTCAACTTTTTGAAACTTTTTCAACTTTTTGAAACTTTTTCAACTTTTTTCAACTGTTTGACAATTTTTCAACTGTTTCAACTTTTTGAAACTAGTTCAACTTTTTGAAACTTGTTCAACTTTTTGAAACTTGTTCAACTTTTGGAAACTAGTTCAACTTTTTGAAAATTTTTTCAACTGTTTGACACTTTTTGAAACTTTTTTCAACTGTTTGACACTTTTTCAACTGTTTCGACTGTTTGACACTTTTTCAACTGTTTCAACTTTTTGAAACTAGTTCAACTTTTTGAAACTTGTTCAACTTTTGGAAACTAGTTCAACTTTTTGAAACTTTTTTCAACTGTTTGACACTTTTTGAAACTTTTTTCAACTGTTTGACACTTTTTCAACTGTTTCGACTGTTTGACACTTTTTCAACTGTTTCAACTTTTTGAAACTAGTTCAACTTTTTGAATCTTGCTCAACTTTTTGAAACTTTTTCAACTTTTTTCAACTGTTTGACAATTTTTCAACTGTTTCAACTTTTTGAAACTAGCTCAACTTTTTGAATCTTGCTCAACTTTTTGAAACTTTTTCAACTTTTTGAAACTTTTTCAACTTTTTTCAACTGTTTGACAATTTTTCAACTGTTTCAACTTTTTGAAACTAGTTCAACTTTTTGAAACTTGTTCAACTTTTTGAAACTTGTTCAACTTTTGGAAACTAGTTCAACTTTTTGAAAATTTTTTCAACTGTTTGACACTTTTTGAAACTTTTTTCAACTGTTTGACACTTTTTCAACTGTTTCGACTGTTTGACACTTTTTCAACTGTTTCAACTTTTTGAAACTAGTTCAACTTTTTGAATCTTGCTCAACTTTTTGAAACTTTTTCAACTTTTTTCAACTGTTTGACAATTTTTCAACTGTTTCAACTTTTTGAAACTAGTTCAACTTTTTGAATCTTGCTCAACTTTTTGAAACTTTTTCAACTTTTTGAAACTTTTTCAACTTTTTTCAACTGTTTGACAATTTTTCAACTGTTTCAACTTTTTGAAACTAGTTCAACTTTTTGAAACTTGTTCAACTTTTTGAAACTTGTTCAACTTTTGGAAACTAGTTCAACTTTTTGAAACTTTTTTCAACTGTTTGACACTTTTTGAAACTTTTTTCAACTGTTTGACACTTTTTCAACTGTTTCGACTGTTTGACACTTTTTCAACTGTTTCAACTTTTTGAAACTAGTTCAACTTTTTGAATCTTGCTCAACTTTTTGAAACTTTTTCAACTTTTTTCAACTGTTTGACAATTTTTCAACTGTTTCAACTTTTTGAAACTAGTTCAACTTTTTGAATCTTGCTCAACTTTTTGAAACTTTTTCAACTTTTTGAAACTTTTTCAACTTTTTTCAACTGTTTGACAATTTTTCAACTGTTTCAACTTTTTGAAACTAGTTCAACTTTTTGAAACTAGTTCAACTTTTTGAAAATTTTTTCAACTGTTTGACACTTTTTGAAACTTTTTTCAACTGTTTGACACTTTTTCAACTGTTTCGACTGTTTGACACTTTTTCAACTGTTTCAACTTTTTGAAACTAGTTCAACTTTTTGAATCTTGCTCAACTTTTTGAAACTTTTTCAACTTTTTTCAACTGTTTGACAATTTTTCAACTGTTTCAACTTTTTGAAACTAGTTCAACTTTTTGAATCTTGCTCAACTTTTTGAAACTTTTTCAACTTTTTGAAACTTTTTCAACTTTTTTCAACTGTTTGACAATTTTTCAACTGTTTCAACTTTTTGAAACTAGTTCAACTTTTTGAAACTTGTTCAACTTTTTGAAACTTGTTCAACTTTTGGAAACTAGTTCAACTTTTTGAAAATTTTTTCAACTGTTTGACAATTTTTGAAACTTTTTTCAACTGTTTGACACTTTTTCAACTGTTTCGACTGTTTGACACTTTTTCAACTGTTTCAACTTTTTGAAAATTTGTCCACTTTTTAAACTTTTTTCAACTTTTTCAAAGCATTCCAGTCTACCTGCTGCAGGCAGGCAGCAAAGAGCATTACAGTTTGGATTCACACTATCATGTATTTGCCTTGGGAAATGCAGATCATCTAGTTGGAATAGTGATTGCACTGACACTTCGACTAGCTGCTCTCTGTTCATAATAAATAATAAAGCAGCTGTTTATTCGTTTTGGGAGTGAACGGAGTTGTCGGAACGCTGGTTTGTAATCCATTAATAAAGTTTGACAGACCTATCTGACTGTTTTGTTGACATTCCCTTTAGCGCAGCTCCATCTAGTGGATGCATAACGTAACCCCAGCCTCTAATGTAGCATCTATTCTATGCGCCTTATAATGCGGTGCGCCTTATAGTGCGGAAAATACGGTAGTGATGGCGGTATGCAGACAGGCAGATCCAACTGTTGGAAAACGGAGTGTGTGTGTGTGTGTGTGTGTGTGTGTGTGTGTGTGTGAGTGTGTGTGTTTTGTAACTATTTACAAAGAAATGAAGTTTATTTTTGCACACAAAATGGAAAAAAGGCACTTTTGTAACTATTTACAAAAAATTACGTTTATTTGTGCACACAAAACGGAAAAAGGGCACTTTTGTAACTATTTACAAAAAATTACGTTTATTTGTGCACACAAAACGGAAAAAGGGCACTTTTTTAACTATTTACAAAGAAATGAAGTTTATTTGTGCACACAAAACGGAAAAAGGGCACTTTTTTAACTATTTACAAAGAAATTAAGTTTATTTTTGCACACAAAATGGAAAAATGGCACTTTTGTAACTATTTACAAAGAAATTAAGTTTATTTGTGCGCACAAAATGGAAAAAGGGCACTTTTTTAACTATTTTGAAACTTTTGTAACTTTTGTAACTATTTACAAAGAAATGAAGTTTATTTTTGCACACAAAACGGAAAAAAGGCACTTTTTTAACTATTTTGAAACTTTTGTAACTTTTGTAACTATTTACAAAGAAATGAAGTTTATTTTTGCACACAAAATGGAAAAAGGGCACTTTTTTAACTATTTTGAAACTTTTGTAACTTTTTTAACTATTTACAAAGAAATGAAGTTTATCTGTGCACACAAAACGGAAAAAGGGCACTTTTTTAACTATTTACAAAGAGATGAAGTTTATTTGTGCACACAAAACGGAAAAAGGGCACTTTTTTAACTATTTACAAAGAAATTAAGTTTTTTTTGTGCACACAAAACGGAAAAAGGGCACTTTTTTAACTATTTACAAAGAAATGAAGTTTATCTGTGCACACAAAACGGAAAAAGGGCACTTTTTTAACTATTTACAAAGAGATGAAGTTTATTTTTGCACACAAAATGGAAAAAGGGCACTTTTGTAACTATTTACAAAGAAATGAAGTTTTTTTTGCGCACACAAAATGGAAAAAAGACACTTTTTTAACTATTTACAAAGAAATTAAGTTTATTTTTGCACACAAAACGGAAAAAAGGCACTTTTTTAACTATTTTGAAACTTTTGTAACTTTTTTAACTATTTACAAAGAAATGAAGTTTATCTGTGCACACAAAACGGAAAAAGGGCACTTTTTTAACTATTTACAAAGAGATGAAGTTTATTTGTGCACACAAAACGGAAAAAGGGCACTTTTTTAACTATTTACAAAGAAATTAAGTTTTTTTTGTGCACACAAAACGGAAAAAGGGCACTTTTTTAACTATTTACAAAGAAATGAAGTTTATCTGTGCACACAAAACGGAAAAAGGGCACTTTTTTAACTATTTACAAAGAGATGAAGTTTATTTTTGCACACAAAATGGAAAAAGGGCACTTTTGTAACTATTTACAAAGAAATGAAGTTTTTTTTGCGCACACAAAATGGAAAAAAGACACTTTTTTAACTATTTACAAAGAAATTAAGTTTATTTTTGCACACAAAACGGAAAAAAGGCACTTTTTTAACTATTTTGAAACTTTTGTAACTTTTGTAACTATTTACAAAGAAATGAAGTTTTTTTTGTGCACACAAAATGGAAAAAGGGCACTTTTTTAACTATTTACAAAGAAATGAAGTTTATCTGTGCACACAAAACGGAAACAGGGCACTTTTTTAACTATTTACAAAGAGATGGAGTTTATTTGTGCACACAAATCGGAATAAGGGCACTTTTTTAACTATTTACAAAGAAATGAAGTTTATTTTTGCACACAAAACGGAAAAAAGGCACTTTTTTAACTATTTACAAAGAAATGAAGTTTATTTTTGCACACAAAATGGAAAAAGGGCACTTTTTTAACTATTTACAAAGAAATTAAGTTTATTTTTGCACACAAAACGGAAAAAGGGCACTTTTGTAACTATTTACAAAGAAATGAAGTTTTTTTTGTGCACACAAAATGGAAAAAGGGCACTTTTTTAACTATTTACAAAGAAATGAAGTTTATCTGTGCACACAAAACGGAAAAAGGGCACTTTTTTAACTATTTACAAAGAGATGAAGTTTATCTGTGCACATAAAACGGAAACAGGGCACTTTTTTAACTATTTACAAAGAAATGAAGTTTATTTTTGCACACAAAATGGAAAAATTGCACTTTTTTAACTATTTACAAAGAAATGAAGTTTATTTGTGTACACAAAACGAAAAAAGGGCACTTTTTTAACTATTTACAAAGAAATGAAGTTTATTTTTGCACACAAAATGGAAAAAGGGCACTTTTGTAACTATTTACAAAGAAATGAAGTTTTTTTTGTGCACACAAAATGGAAAAAGGGCACTTTTTTAACTATTTACAAAGAAATGAAGTTTATCTGTGCACACAAAACGGAAAAAGGGCACTTTTTTAACTATTTACAAAGAGATGAAGTTTATTTTTGCACACAAAATGGAAAAAGGGCACTTTTGTAACTATTTACAAAGAAATGAAGTTTTTTTTGCGCACACAAAATGGAAAAAAGACACTTTTTTAACTATTTACAAAGAAATTAAGTTTATTTTTGCACACAAAACGGAAAAAAGGCACTTTTTTAACTATTTTGAAACTTTTGTAACTTTTGTAACTATTTACAAAGAAATGAAGTTTTTTTTGTGCACACAAAATGGAAAAAGGGCACTTTTTTAACTATTTACAAAGAAATGAAGTTTATCTGTGCACACAAAACGGAAACAGGGCACTTTTTTAACTATTTACAAAGAGATGGAGTTTATTTGTGCACACAAATCGGAATAAGGGCACTTTTTTAACTATTTACAAAGAAATGAAGTTTATTTTTGCACACAAAACGGAAAAAAGGCACTTTTTTAACTATTTACAAAGAAATGAAGTTTATTTTTGCACACAAAATGGAAAAAGGGCACTTTTTTAACTATTTACAAAGAAATTAAGTTTATTTTTGCACACAAAACGGAAAAAGGGCACTTTTGTAACTATTTACAAAGAAATGAAGTTTTTTTTGTGCACACAAAATGGAAAAAGGGCACTTTTTTAACTATTTACAAAGAAATGAAGTTTATCTGTGCACACAAAACGGAAAAAGGGCACTTTTTTAACTATTTACAAAGAGATGAAGTTTATCTGTGCACATAAAACGGAAACAGGGCACTTTTTTAACTATTTACAAAGAAATGAAGTTTATTTTTGCACACAAAATGGAAAAATTGCACTTTTTTAACTATTTACAAAGAAATGAAGTTTATTTGTGTACACAAAACGAAAAAAGGGCACTTTTTTAACTATTTACAAAGAAATGAAGTTTATTTTTGCACACAAAATGGAAAAAGGGCACTTTTGTAACTATTTACAAAGAAATGAAGTTTATTTTTGCACACAAAACGGAAAAAAGGCAATTTTTTAACTATTTTGAAACTTTTGTAACTTTTGTAACTATTTACAAAGAAATGAAGTTTTTTTTGTGCACACAAAATGGAAAAAGGGCACTTTTTTAACTATTTACAAAGAAATGAAGTTTATTTGTGCACACAAAACGGAAAAAGGGCACTTTTTTAACTATTTACAAAGAGATGAAGTTTATTTTTGCACACAAAACGGAAAAAGTGCACTTTTGTAACTATTTACAAAGAAATGAAGTTTATTTGTGCACACAAAATGGAAAAAGGGCACTTTTTTAACTATTTTGAAACTTTTGTAACTTTTTTAACTATTTACAAAGAAATTAAGTTTATTTGTGTACATAAAACGAAAAAAGGGCAATTTTTTAACTATTTACAAAGAAATGAAGTTTATTTGTGTACATAAAACGAAAAAATGGCACTTTTTTAACTATTTACAAAGAGATGAAGTTTATTTTTGCACACAAAACGGAAAAAGGGCACTTTTTTAACTATTTACAAAGAAATGAAGTTTATTTTTGAACACAAAACGGAAAAAGGGCACTTTTTTAACTATTTACAAAGAAATGAAGTTTATCTGTGCACACAAAACGGAAACAGGGCACTTTTTTAACTATTTACAAAGAGATGAAGTTTATTTGTGCACACAAATCGGAATAAGGGCACTTTTTTAACTATTTACAAAGAGATGAATTTTGTTTGTGCACACAAATCGGAATAAGGGCACTTTTTTAACTATTTACAAAGAAATGAAGTTTATCTGTGCACACAAAACGGAAAAAGGGCACTTTTGTAACTATTTACAAAGAAATGAAGTTTATTTTTGCACACAAAACGGAAAAAAGGCACTTTTTTAACTATTTTGAAACTTTTGTAACTTTTGTAACTATTTACAAAGAAATGAAGTTTTTTTTGTGCACACAAAATGGAAAAAGGGCACTTTTTTAACTATTTACAAAGAAATGAAGTTTATCTGTGCACACAAAACGGAAACAGGGCACTTTTTTAACTATTTACAAAGAGATGGAGTTTATTTGTGCACACAAATCGGAATAAGGGCACTTTTTTAACTATTTACAAAGAAATGAAGTTTATCTGTGCACACAAAACGGAAAAAAGGCAATTTTGTAACTATTTACAAAGAAATGAAGTTTATTTTTGAACACAAAACGGAAATAAGGGCACTTTTTTAACTATTTACAAAGAGATGAAGTTTATTTGTGCACACAAAACGGAAAAAGGGCACTTTTTTAACTATTTACAAAGAAATGAAGTTTTTTTGTGCACACAAAATGTAAAAAGGGCACTTTTTTAACTATTTACAAAGAAATGAAGTTTATTTTTGCACACAAAATGGAAAAATGGCACTTTTTTAACTATTTACAAAGAAATGAAGTTTATTTGTGTACACAAAACGGAAAAAGGGCACTTTTTTAACTATTTACAAAGAAATGAAGTTTATCTGTGCACACAAAACGGAAAAAAGGCACTTTTGTAACTATTTACAAAGAAATGAAGTTTATTTTTGAACACAAAACGGAAAAAGGGCACTTTTTTAACTATTTACAAAGAGATGAAGTTTATTTGTGCACACAAAACGGAAAAAGGGCACTTTTGTAACTATTTACAAAGAAATGAAGTTTATTTGTGCACACAAAATGGAAAAAGGGCACTTTTTTAACTATTTTGAAACTTTTGTAACTTTTGTAACTATTTACAAAGAAATGAAGTTTATTTTTGCACACAAAACGGAAAAAAGGCAATTTTTTAACTATTTTGAAACTTTTGTAACTTTTGTAACTATTTACAAAGAAATTAAGTTTTTTTTGTGCACACAAAATGGAAAAAGGGCACTTTTTTAACTATTTACAAAGAAATGAAGTTTATTTGTGCACACAAAACGGAAACAGGGCACTTTTTTAACTATTTACAAAGAAATGAAGTTTATCTGTGCACACAAAACAGAAAAAAGGCACTTTTGTAACTATTTACAAAGAAATGAAGTTTATTTTTGAACACAAAATGGAAATAAGGGCACTTTTTTAACTATTTACAAAGAGATGAAGTTTATTTGTGCACACAAAACGGAAAAAGGGCACTTTTGTAACTATTTACAAAGAAATGAAGTTTATTTGTGCACACAAAATGGAAAAAGGGCACTTTTTTAACTATTTTGAAACTTTTGTAACTTTTGTAACTATTTACAAAGAAATGAAGTTTATTTTTGCACACAAAACGGAAAAAAGGCACTTTTTTAACTATTTTGAAACTTTTGTAACTTTTGTAACTATTTACAAAGAAATGAAGTTTATCTGTGCACACAAAACGGAAACAGGGCACTTTTTTAACTATTTACAAAGAAATGAAGTTTATTTGTGCACACAAAACGGAAAAAGGGCACTTTTTTAACTATTTACAAAGAGATGAAGTTTATTTTTGCACACAAAACGGAAAAAGTGCACTTTTGTAACTATTTACAAAGAAATGAAGTTTATTTGTGCACACAAAATGGAAAAAGGGCACTTTTTTAACTATTTTGAAACTTTTGTAACTTTTTTAACTATTTACAAAGAAATGAAGTTTATTTGTGTACATAAAACGAAAAAATGGCACTTTTTTAACTATTTACAAAGAGATGAAGTTTATTTTTGCACACAAAACGGAAAAAGGGCACTTTTTTAACTATTTACAAAGAAATGAAGTTTATTTTTGAACACAAAACGGAAAAAGGGCACTTTTTTAACTATTTACAAAGAAATGAAGTTTATCTGTGCACACAAAACGGAAACAGGGCACTTTTTTAACTATTTACAAAGAGATGAAGTTTATTTGTGCACACAAATCGGAATAAGGGCACTTTTTTAACTATTTACAAAGAGATGAATTTTGTTTGTGCACACAAATCGGAATAAGGGCACTTTTTTAACTATTTACAAAGAAATGAAGTTTATCTGTGCACACAAAATGGAAAAAGGGCACTTTTTTAACTATTTACAAAGAAATGAAGTTTATTTGTGTACATAAAACGAAAAAAGGGCACTTTTTTAACTATTTACAAAGAGATGAAGTTTATTTGTGCACACAAATCGGAATAAGGGCACTTTTTTAACTATTTACAAAGAAATGAAGTTTATCTGTGCACACAAAACGGAAAAAGGGCACTTTTTTAACTATTTACAAAGAAATGAAGTTTATTTGTGTACATAAAACGAAAAAAGGGCACTTTTTTAACTATTTACAAAGAGATGAAGTTTATTTTTGCACACAAAACGGAAAAAGGGCACTTTTTTAACTATTTACAAAGAAATGAAGTTTATCTGTGCACACAAAACAGAAAAAAGGCACTTTTGTAACTATTTACAAAGAAATGAAGTTTATTTTTGAACACAAAATGGAAATAAGGGCAATTTTTTAACTATTTACAAAGAGATGAAGTTTATTTTTGCACACAAAACGGAAAAAGTGCACTTTTGTAACTATTTACAAAGAGATGAAGTTTATTTGTGCACACAAAACGGAAAAAGGGCACTTTTGTAACTATTTACAAAGAAATGAAGTTTATTTGTGCACACAAAATGGAAAAAGGGCACTTTTTTAACTATTTTGAAACTTTTGTAACTTTTGTAACTATTTACAAAGAAATGAAGTTTATTTTTGCACACAAAACGGAAAAAAGGCAATTTTTTAACTATTTTGAAACTTTTGTAACTTTTGTAACTATTTACAAAGAAATGAAGTTTTTTTTGTGCACACAAAATGGAAAAAGGGCACTTTTTTAACTATTTACAAAGAAATGAAGTTTATTTGTGCACACAAAACGGAAAAAGGGCACTTTTTTAACTATTTACAAAGAGATGAAGTTTATTTTTGCACACAAAACGGAAAAAGTGCACTTTTGTAACTATTTACAAAGAAATGAAGTTTATTTGTGCACACAAAATGGAAAAAGGGCACTTTTTTAACTATTTTGAAACTTTTGTAACTTTTTTAACTATTTACAAAGAAATTAAGTTTATTTGTGTACATAAAACGAAAAAAGGGCACTTTTTTAACTATTTACAAAGAAATGAAGTTTATTTGTGTACATAAAACGAAAAAATGGCACTTTTTTAACTATTTACAAAGAGATGAAGTTTATTTTTGCACACAAAACGGAAAAAGGGCACTTTTTTAACTATTTACAAAGAAATGAAGTTTATTTTTGAACACAAAACGGAAAAAGGGCACTTTTTTAACTATTTACAAAGAAATGAAGTTTATCTGTGCACACAAAACGGAAACAGGGCACTTTTTTAACTATTTACAAAGAGATGAAGTTTATTTGTGCACACAAATCGGAATAAGGGCACTTTTTTAACTATTTACAAAGAGATGAATTTTGTTTGTGCACACAAATCGGAATAAGGGCACTTTTTTAACTATTTACAAAGAAATGAATTTATCTGTGCACACAAAACGGAAAAAGGGCACTTTTTTAACTATTTACAAAGAAATGAAGTTTATTTGTGTACATAAAACGAAAAAAGGGCACTTTTTTAACTATTTACAAAGAGATGAAGTTTATTTTTGCACACAAAACGGAAAAAGGGCACTTTTTTAACTATTTACAAAGAAATGAAGTTTATCTGTGCACACAAAACAGAAAAAAGGCACTTTTGTAACTATTTACAAAGAAATGAAGTTTATTTTTGAACACAAAATGGAAATAAGGGCACTTTTTTAACTATTTACAAAGAGATGAAGTTTATTTGTGCACACAAAACGGAAAAAGGGCACTTTTTTAACTATTTACAAAGAGATGAAGTTTATTTGTGCACACAAAATGGAAAAAGGGCACTTTTTTAACTATTTACAAAGAAATGAAGTTTATTTGTGCACACAAAACGGAAAAAGGGCACTTTTTAACTATTTACAAAGAAATGAAGTTTATTTTTGCACACAAAACGGAAAAAGTGCACTTTTGTAACTATTTACAAAGAGATGAAGTTTATTTGTGCACACAAAACGGAAAAAGGGCACTTTTGTAACTATTTACAAAGAAATGAAGTTTATTTGTGCACACAAAATGGAAAAAGGGCACTTTTTTAACTATTTTGAAACTTTTGTAACTTTTGTAACTATTTACAAAGAAATGAAGTTTATTTTTGCACACAAAACGGAAAAAAGGCAATTTTTTAACTATTTTGAAACTTTTGTAACTTTTGTAACTATTTACAAAGAAATGAAGTTTTTTTTGTGCACACAAAATGGAAAAAGGGCACTTTTTTAACTATTTACAAAGAAATGAAGTTTATCTGTGCACACAAAACGGAAACAGGGCACTTTTTTAACTATTTACAAAGAAATGAAGTTTATCTGTGCACACAAAACGGAAACAGGGCACTTTTTTAACTATTTACAAAGAAATGAAGTTTATTTGTGCACACAAAACGGAAAAAGGGCACTTTTTTAACTATTTACAAAGAAATGAAGTTTATTTTTGCACACAAAATGGAAAAAGGGCACTTTTTTAACTATTTTGAAACTTTTGTAACTTTTGTAACTATTTACAAAGAAATGAAGTTTATTTTTGCACACAAAACGGAAAAAAGGCAATTTTTTAACTATTTTGAAACTTTTGTAACTTTTGTAACTATTTACAAAGAAATGAAGTTTTTTTTGTGCACACAAAATGGAAAAAGGGCACTTTTTTAACTATTTACAAAGAAATGAAGTTTATTTGTGCACACAAAACGGAAAAAGGGCACTTTTTTAACTATTTACAAAGAGATGAAGTTTATTTTTGCACACAAAACGGAAAAAGTGCACTTTTGTAACTATTTACAAAGAAATGAAGTTTATTTGTGCACACAAAATGGAAAAAGGGCACTTTTTTAACTATTTTGAAACTTTTGTAACTTTTTTAACTATTTACAAAGAAATTAAGTTTATTTGTGTACATAAAACGAAAAAAGGGCACTTTTTTAACTATTTACAAAGAAATGAAGTTTATTTGTGTACATAAAACGAAAAAATGGCACTTTTTTAACTATTTACAAAGAGATGAAGTTTATTTTTGCACACAAAACGGAAAAAGGGCACTTTTTTAACTATTTACAAAGAAATGAAGTTTATTTTTGAACACAAAACGGAAAAAGGGCACTTTTTTAACTATTTACAAAGAAATGAAGTTTATCTGTGCACACAAAACGGAAACAGGGCACTTTTTTAACTATTTACAAAGAGATGAAGTTTATTTGTGCACACAAATCGGAATAAGGGCACTTTTTTAACTATTTACAAAGAGATGAATTTTGTTTGTGCACACAAATCGGAATAAGGGCACTTTTTTAACTATTTACAAAGAAATGAATTTATCTGTGCACACAAAACGGAAAAAGGGCACTTTTTTAACTATTTACAAAGAAATGAAGTTTATTTGTGTACATAAAACGAAAAAAGGGCACTTTTTTAACTATTTACAAAGAGATGAAGTTTATTTTTGCACACAAAACGGAAAAAGGGCACTTTTTTAACTATTTACAAAGAAATGAAGTTTATCTGTGCACACAAAACAGAAAAAAGGCACTTTTGTAACTATTTACAAAGAAATGAAGTTTATTTTTGAACACAAAATGGAAATAAGGGCACTTTTTTAACTATTTACAAAGAGATGAAGTTTATTTGTGCACACAAAACGGAAAAAGGGCACTTTTTTAACTATTTACAAAGAGATGAAGTTTATTTGTGCACACAAAATGGAAAAAGGGCACTTTTTTAACTATTTACAAAGAAATGAAGTTTATTTGTGCACACAAAACGGAAAAAGGGCACTTTTTAACTATTTACAAAGAAATGAAGTTTATTTTTGCACACAAAACGGAAAAAGTGCACTTTTGTAACTATTTACAAAGAGATGAAGTTTATTTGTGCACACAAAACGGAAAAAGGGCACTTTTGTAACTATTTACAAAGAAATGAAGTTTATTTGTGCACACAAAATGGAAAAAGGGCACTTTTTTAACTATTTTGAAACTTTTGTAACTTTTGTAACTATTTACAAAGAAATGAAGTTTATTTTTGCACACAAAACGGAAAAAAGGCAATTTTTTAACTATTTTGAAACTTTTGTAACTTTTGTAACTATTTACAAAGAAATGAAGTTTTTTTTGTGCACACAAAATGGAAAAAGGGCACTTTTTTAACTATTTACAAAGAAATGAAGTTTATTTGTGCACACAAAACGGAAAAAGGGCACTTTTTTAACTATTTACAAAGAGATGAAGTTTATTTTTGCACACAAAACGGAAAAAGTGCACTTTTGTAACTATTTACAAAGAAATGAAGTTTATTTGTGCACACAAAATGGAAAAAGGGCACTTTTTTAACTATTTTGAAACTTTTGTAACTTTTTTAACTATTTACAAAGAAATTAAGTTTATTTGTGTACATAAAACGAAAAAAGGGCACTTTTTTAACTATTTACAAAGAAATGAAGTTTATTTGTGTACATAAAACGAAAAAATGGCACTTTTTTAACTATTTACAAAGAGATGAAGTTTATTTTTGCACACAAAACGGAAAAAGGGCACTTTTTTAACTATTTACAAAGAAATGAAGTTTATTTTTGAACACAAAACGGAAAAAGGGCACTTTTTTAACTATTTACAAAGAAATGAAGTTTATCTGTGCACACAAAACGGAAACAGGGCACTTTTTTAACTATTTACAAAGAGATGAAGTTTATTTGTGCACACAAATCGGAATAAGGGCACTTTTTTAACTATTTACAAAGAGATGAATTTTGTTTGTGCACACAAATCGGAATAAGGGCACTTTTTTAACTATTTACAAAGAAATGAATTTATCTGTGCACACAAAACGGAAAAAGGGCACTTTTTTAACTATTTACAAAGAAATGAAGTTTATTTGTGTACATAAAACGAAAAAAGGGCACTTTTTTAACTATTTACAAAGAGATGAAGTTTATTTTTGCACACAAAACGGAAAAAGGGCACTTTTTTAACTATTTACAAAGAAATGAAGTTTATCTGTGCACACAAAACAGAAAAAAGGCACTTTTGTAACTATTTACAAAGAAATGAAGTTTATTTTTGAACACAAAATGGAAATAAGGGCACTTTTTTAACTATTTACAAAGAGATGAAGTTTATTTGTGCACACAAAACGGAAAAAGGGCACTTTTTTAACTATTTACAAAGAGATGAAGTTTATTTGTGCACACAAAATGGAAAAAGGGCACTTTTTTAACTATTTACAAAGAAATGAAGTTTATTTGTGCACACAAAACGGAAAAAGGGCACTTTTTTAACTATTTACAAAGAGATGAAGTTTATTTTTGCACACAAAACGGAAAAAGTGCACTTTTGTAACTATTTACAAAGAAATGAAGTTTATTTGTGCACACAAAATGGAAAAAGGGCACTTTTTTAACTATTTTGAAACTTTTGTAACTTTTTTAACTATTTACAAAGAAATTAAGTTTATTTGTGTACATAAAACGAAAAAAGGGCACTTTTTTAACTATTTACAAAGAAATGAAGTTTATTTGTGTACATAAAACGAAAAAATGGCACTTTTTTAACTATTTACAAAGAGATGAAGTTTATTTTTGCACACAAAACGGAAAAAGGGCACTTTTTTAACTATTTACAAAGAAATGAAGTTTATTTTTGAACACAAAACGGAAAAAGGGCACTTTTTTAACTATTTACAAAGAAATGAAGTTTATCTGTGCACACAAAACGGAAACAGGGCACTTTTTTAACTATTTACAAAGAGATGAAGTTTATTTGTGCACACAAATCGGAATAAGGGCACTTTTTTAACTATTTACAAAGAGATGAATTTTGTTTGTGCACACAAATCGGAATAAGGGCACTTTTTTAACTATTTACAAAGAAATGAATTTATCTGTGCACACAAAACGGAAAAAGGGCACTTTTTTAACTATTTACAAAGAAATGAAGTTTATTTGTGTACATAAAACGAAAAAAGGGCACTTTTTTAACTATTTACAAAGAGATGAAGTTTATTTTTGCACACAAAACGGAAAAAGGGCACTTTTTTAACTATTTACAAAGAAATGAAGTTTATCTGTGCACACAAAACAGAAAAAAGGCACTTTTGTAACTATTTACAAAGAAATGAAGTTTATTTTTGAACACAAAATGGAAATAAGGGCACTTTTTTAACTATTTACAAAGAGATGAAGTTTATTTGTGCACACAAAACGGAAAAAGGGCACTTTTTTAACTATTTACAAAGAGATGAAGTTTATTTGTGCACACAAAATGGAAAAAGGGCACTTTTTTAACTATTTACAAAGAAATGAAGTTTATTTGTGCACACAAAACGGAAAAAGGGCACTTTTTAACTATTTACAAAGAAATGAAGTTTATTTTTGCACACAAAACGGAAAAAGTGCACTTTTGTAACTATTTACAAAGAGATGAAGTTTATTTGTGCACACAAAACGGAAAAAGGGCACTTTTGTAACTATTTACAAAGAAATGAAGTTTATTTGTGCACACAAAATGGAAAAAGGGCACTTTTTTAACTATTTTGAAACTTTTGTAACTTTTGTAACTATTTACAAAGAAATGAAGTTTATTTTTGCACACAAAACGGAAAAAAGGCAATTTTTTAACTATTTTGAAACTTTTGTAACTTTTGTAACTATTTACAAAGAAATGAAGTTTTTTTTGTGCACACAAAATGGAAAAAGGGCACTTTTTTAACTATTTACAAAGAAATGAAGTTTATCTGTGCACACAAAACGGAAAAAGGGCACTTTTTTAACTATTTACAAAGAAATGAAGTTTATTTGTGTACATAAAACGAAAAAAGGGCACTTTTTTAACTATTTACAAAGAGATGAAGTTTATTTTTGCACACAAAACGGAAAAAGGGCACTTTTTTAACTATTTACAAAGAAATGAAGTTTATCTGTGCACACAAAACAGAAAAAAGGCACTTTTGTAACTATTTACAAAGAAATGAAGTTTATTTTTGAACACAAAATGGAAATAAGGGCACTTTTTTAACTATTTACAAAGAGATGAAGTTTATTTGTGCACACAAAACGGAAAAAGGGCACTTTTTTAACTATTTACAAAGAGATGAAGTTTATTTGTGCACACAAAATGGAAAAAGGGCACTTTTTTAACTATTTACAAAGAAATGAAGTTTATTTGTGCACACAAAACGGAAAAAGGGCACTTTTTAACTATTTACAAAGAAATGAAGTTTATTTTTGCACACAAAACGGAAAAAGTGCACTTTTGTAACTATTTACAAAGAGATGAAGTTTATTTGTGCACACAAAACGGAAAAAGGGCACTTTTGTAACTATTTACAAAGAAATGAAGTTTATTTGTGCACACAAAATGGAAAAAGGGCACTTTTTTAACTATTTTGAAACTTTTGTAACTTTTGTAACTATTTACAAAGAAATGAAGTTTATTTTTGCACACAAAACGGAAAAAAGGCAATTTTTTAACTATTTTGAAACTTTTGTAACTTTTGTAACTATTTACAAAGAAATGAAGTTTTTTTTGTGCACACAAAATGGAAAAAGGGCACTTTTTTAACTATTTACAAAGAAATGAAGTTTATCTGTGCACACAAAACGGAAACAGGGCACTTTTTTAACTATTTACAAAGAAATGAAGTTTATCTGTGCACACAAAACGGAAACAGGGCACTTTTTTAACTATTTACAAAGAAATGAAGTTTATTTGTGCACACAAAACGGAAAAAGGGCACTTTTTTAACTATTTACAAAGAAATGAAGTTTATTTTTGCACACAAAACGGAAAAAGGGCACTTTTTTAACTATTTACAAAGAGATGAAGTTTATTTGTGCACACAAAACGGAAAAATGGCACTTGTGTAACTATTTACAAAGAAATTAAGTTTATTTGTGCACACAAAACGGAAAAAGGGCACTTTTTTAACTATTTACAAAGAAATGAAGTTTATCTGTGCACACAAAACGGAAACAGGGCACTTTTTTAACTATTTACAAAGAGATGAAGTTTATTTGTGCACACAAATCGGAATAAGGGCACTTTTTTAACTATTTACAAAGAGATGAAGTTTATTTGTGCACACAAATCGGAATAAGGGCACTTTTTTAACTATTTACAAAGAAATGAAGTTTATTTTTGCACACAAAATGGAAAAAGGGCACTTTTGTAACTATTTACAAAGAAATGAAGTTTATTTTTGCACACAAAATGGAAAAAGGGCACTTTTGTAACTATTTACAAAGAAATTAAGTTTTTTTTGTGCACACAAAATGGAAAAAGGGCACTTTTTTAACTATTTACAAAGAAATGAAGTTTATCTGTGCACACAAAACAGAAAAAAGGCACTTTTGTAACTATTTACAAAGAAATGAAGTTTATTTTTGAACACAAAATGGAAATAAGGGCACTTTTTTAACTATTTACAAAGAGATGAAGTTTATTTGTGCACACAAAACGGAAAAAGGGCACTTTTGTAACTATTTACAAAGAAATGAAGTTTATTTGTGCACACAAAATGGAAAAAGGGCACTTTTTTAACTATTTTGAAACTTTTGTAACTTTTGTAACTATTTACAAAGAAATGAAGTTTATTTGTGTACATAAAACGAAAAAAGGGCACTTTTTTAACTATTTACAAAGAGATGAAGTTTATTTGTGCACACAAATCGGAATAAGGGCACTTTTTTAACTATTTACAAAGAAATGAAGTTTATCTGTGCACACAAAACGGAAAAAGGGCACTTTTTTAACTATTTACAAAGAGATGAAGTTTATTTTTGCACACAAAACGGAAAAAGGGCACTTTTTTAACTATTTACAAAGAAATGAAGTTTATCTGTGCACACAAAACAGAAAAAAGGCACTTTTGTAACTATTTACAAAGAAATTAAGTTTATTTTTGAACACAAAACGGAAATAAGGGCACTTTTTTAACTATTTACAAAGAGATGAAGTTTATTTTTGCACACAAAACGGAAAAAGGGCACTTTTTTAACTATTTACAAAGAAATGAAGTTTATCTGTGCACACAAAACAGAAAAAAGGCACTTTTGTAACTATTTACAAAGAAATGAAGTTTATTTTTGAACACAAAATGGAAATAAGGGCACTTTTTTAACTATTTACAAAGAGATGAAGTTTATTTGTGCACACAAAACGGAAAAAGGGCACTTTTTTAACTATTTACAAAGAGATGAAGTTTATTTGTGCACACAAAATGGAAAAAGGGCACTTTTTTAACTATTTACAAAGAAATGAAGTTTATTTGTGCACACAAAACGGAAAAAGGGCACTTTTTAACTATTTACAAAGAAATGAAGTTTATTTTTGCACACAAAACGGAAAAAGTGCACTTTTGTAACTATTTACAAAGAGATGAAGTTTATTTGTGCACACAAAACGGAAAAAGGGCACTTTTGTAACTATTTACAAAGAAATGAAGTTTATTTGTGCACACAAAATGGAAAAAGGGCACTTTTTTAACTATTTTGAAACTTTTGTAACTTTTTTAACTATTTACAAAGAAATGAAGTTTATTTGTGTACATAAAACGAAAAAATGGCACTTTTTTAACTATTTACAAAGAGATGAAGTTTATTTTTGCACACAAAACGGAAAAAGGGCACTTTTTTAACTATTTACAAAGAAATGAAGTTTATTTTTGAACACAAAACGGAAAAAGGGCACTTTTTTAACTATTTACAAAGAAATGAAGTTTATCTGTGCACACAAAACGGAAACAGGGCACTTTTTTAACTATTTACAAAGAGATGAAGTTTATTTGTGCACACAAATCGGAATAAGGGCACTTTTTTAACTATTTACAAAGAGATGAATTTTGTTTGTGCACACAAATCGGAATAAGGGCACTTTTTTAACTATTTACAAAGAAATGAATTTATCTGTGCACACAAAACGGAAAAAGGGCACTTTTTTAACTATTTACAAAGAAATGAAGTTTATTTGTGTACATAAAACGAAAAAAGGGCACTTTTTTAACTATTTACAAAGAGATGAAGTTTATTTTTGCACACAAAACGGAAAAAGGGCACTTTTTTAACTATTTACAAAGAAATGAAGTTTATCTGTGCACACAAAACAGAAAAAAGGCACTTTTGTAACTATTTACAAAGAAATGAAGTTTATTTTTGAACACAAAATGGAAATAAGGGCACTTTTTTAACTATTTACAAAGAGATGAAGTTTATTTGTGCACACAAAACGGAAAAAGGGCACTTTTTTAACTATTTACAAAGAGATGAAGTTTATTTGTGCACACAAAATGGAAAAAGGGCACTTTTTTAACTATTTACAAAGAAATGAATTTATCTGTGCACACAAAACGGAAAAAGGGCACTTTTTTAACTATTTACAAAGAAATGAAGTTTATTTGTGTACATAAAACGAAAAAAGGGCACTTTTTTAACTATTTACAAAGAGATGAAGTTTATTTTTGCACACAAAACGGAAAAAGGGCACTTTTTTAACTATTTACAAAGAAATGAAGTTTATCTGTGCACACAAAACAGAAAAAAGGCACTTTTGTAACTATTTACAAAGAAATGAAGTTTATTTTTGAACACAAAATGGAAATAAGGGCACTTTTTTAACTATTTACAAAGAGATGAAGTTTATTTGTGCACACAAAACGGAAAAAGGGCACTTTTTTAACTATTTACAAAGAGATGAAGTTTATTTTTGCACACAAAACGGAAAAAGGGCACTTTTTTAACTATTTACAAAGAAATGAAGTTTATTTTTGAACACAAAACGGAAAAAGGGCACTTTTTTAACTATTTACAAAGAAATGAAGTTTATCTGTGCACACAAAACGGAAACAGGGCACTTTTTTAACTATTTACAAAGAGATGAAGTTTATTTGTGCACACAAATCGGAATAAGGGCACTTTTTTAACTATTTACAAAGAGATGAATTTTGTTTGTGCACACAAATCGGAATAAGGGCACTTTTTTAACTATTTACAAAGAAATGAATTTATCTGTGCACACAAAACGGAAAAAGGGCACTTTTTTAACTATTTACAAAGAAATGAAGTTTATTTGTGTACATAAAACGAAAAAAGGGCACTTTTTTAACTATTTACAAAGAGATGAAGTTTATTTTTGCACACAAAACGGAAAAAGGGCACTTTTTTAACTATTTACAAAGAAATGAAGTTTATCTGTGCACACAAAACAGAAAAAAGGCACTTTTGTAACTATTTACAAAGAAATGAAGTTTATTTTTGAACACAAAATGGAAATAAGGGCACTTTTTTAACTATTTACAAAGAGATGAAGTTTATTTGTGCACACAAAACGGAAAAAGGGCACTTTTTTAACTATTTACAAAGAGATGAAGTTTATTTGTGCACACAAAATGGAAAAAGGGCACTTTTTTAACTATTTACAAAGAAATGAAGTTTATTTGTGCACACAAAACGGAAAAAGGGCACTTTTTAACTATTTACAAAGAAATGAAGTTTATTTTTGCACACAAAACGGAAAAAGTGCACTTTTGTAACTATTTACAAAGAGATGAAGTTTATTTGTGCACACAAAACGGAAAAAGGGCACTTTTGTAACTATTTACAAAGAAATGAAGTTTATTTGTGCACACAAAATGGAAAAAGGGCACTTTTTTAACTATTTTGAAACTTTTGTAACTTTTGTAACTATTTACAAAGAAATGAAGTTTATTTTTGCACACAAAACGGAAAAAAGGCAATTTTTTAACTATTTTGAAACTTTTGTAACTTTTGTAACTATTTACAAAGAAATGAAGTTTTTTTTGTGCACACAAAATGGAAAAAGGGCACTTTTTTAACTATTTACAAAGAAATGAAGTTTATTTGTGCACACAAAACGGAAAAAGGGCACTTTTTTAACTATTTACAAAGAGATGAAGTTTATTTTTGCACACAAAACGGAAAAAGTGCACTTTTGTAACTATTTACAAAGAAATGAAGTTTATTTGTGCACACAAAATGGAAAAAGGGCACTTTTTTAACTATTTTGAAACTTTTGTAACTTTTTTAACTATTTACAAAGAAATTAAGTTTATTTGTGTACATAAAACGAAAAAAGGGCACTTTTTTAACTATTTACAAAGAAATGAAGTTTATTTGTGTACATAAAACGAAAAAATGGCACTTTTTTAACTATTTACAAAGAGATGAAGTTTATTTTTGCACACAAAACGGAAAAAGGGCACTTTTTTAACTATTTACAAAGAAATGAAGTTTATTTTTGAACACAAAACGGAAAAAGGGCACTTTTTTAACTATTTACAAAGAAATGAAGTTTATCTGTGCACACAAAACGGAAACAGGGCACTTTTTTAACTATTTACAAAGAGATGAAGTTTATTTGTGCACACAAATCGGAATAAGGGCACTTTTTTAACTATTTACAAAGAGATGAATTTTGTTTGTGCACACAAATCGGAATAAGGGCACTTTTTTAACTATTTACAAAGAAATGAATTTATCTGTGCACACAAAACGGAAAAAGGGCACTTTTTTAACTATTTACAAAGAAATGAAGTTTATTTGTGTACATAAAACGAAAAAAGGGCACTTTTTTAACTATTTACAAAGAGATGAAGTTTATTTTTGCACACAAAACGGAAAAAGGGCACTTTTTTAACTATTTACAAAGAAATGAAGTTTATCTGTGCACACAAAACAGAAAAAAGGCACTTTTGTAACTATTTACAAAGAAATGAAGTTTATTTTTGAACACAAAATGGAAATAAGGGCACTTTTTTAACTATTTACAAAGAGATGAAGTTTATTTGTGCACACAAAACGGAAAAAGGGCACTTTTTTAACTATTTACAAAGAGATGAAGTTTATTTGTGCACACAAAATGGAAAAAGGGCACTTTTTTAACTATTTACAAAGAAATGAAGTTTATTTGTGCACACAAAACGGAAAAAGGGCACTTTTTAACTATTTACAAAGAAATGAAGTTTATTTTTGCACACAAAACGGAAAAAGTGCACTTTTGTAACTATTTACAAAGAGATGAAGTTTATTTGTGCACACAAAACGGAAAAAGGGCACTTTTGTAACTATTTACAAAGAAATGAAGTTTATTTGTGCACACAAAATGGAAAAAGGGCACTTTTTTAACTATTTTGAAACTTTTGTAACTTTTGTAACTATTTACAAAGAAATGAAGTTTATTTTTGCACACAAAACGGAAAAAAGGCAATTTTTTAACTATTTTGAAACTTTTGTAACTTTTGTAACTATTTACAAAGAAATGAAGTTTTTTTTGTGCACACAAAATGGAAAAAGGGCACTTTTTTAACTATTTACAAAGAAATGAAGTTTATCTGTGCACACAAAACGGAAACAGGGCACTTTTTTAACTATTTACAAAGAAATGAAGTTTATCTGTGCACACAAAACGGAAACAGGGCACTTTTTTAACTATTTACAAAGAAATGAAGTTTATTTGTGCACACAAAACGGAAAAAGGGCACTTTTTTAACTATTTACAAAGAAATGAAGTTTATTTTTGCACACAAAACGGAAAAAGGGCACTTTTTTAACTATTTACAAAGAAATGAAGTTTATCTGTGCACACAAAACAGAAAAAAGGCACTTTTGTAACTATTTACAAAGAAATGAAGTTTATTTTTGAACACAAAATGGAAATAAGGGCACTTTTTTAACTATTTACAAAGAGATGAAGTTTATTTGTGCACACAAAACGGAAAAAGGGCACTTTTTTAACTATTTACAAAGAGATGAAGTTTATTTGTGCACACAAAATGGAAAAAGGGCACTTTTTTAACTATTTACAAAGAAATGAAGTTTATTTGTGCACACAAAACGGAAAAAGGGCACTTTTTAACTATTTACAAAGAAATGAAGTTTATTTTTGCACACAAAACGGAAAAAGGGCACTTTTGTAACTATTTACAAAGAGATGAAGTTTATTTGTGCACACAAAATGGAAAAAGGGCACTTTTTTAACTATTTACAAAGAAATGAAGTTTTTTTTGTGCACACAAAATGGAAAAAGGGCACTTTTTTAACTATTTACAAAGAAATGAAGTTTATTTGTGCACACAAAACGGAAAAAGGGCACTTTTTTAACTATTTACAAAGAGATGAAGTTTATTTTTGCACACAAAACGGAAAAAGTGCACTTTTGTAACTATTTACAAAGAAATGAAGTTTATTTGTGCACACAAAATGGAAAAAGGGCACTTTTTTAACTATTTTGAAACTTTTGTAACTTTTTTAACTATTTACAAAGAAATTAAGTTTATTTGTGTACATAAAACGAAAAAAGGGCACTTTTTTAACTATTTACAAAGAAATGAAGTTTATTTGTGTACATAAAACGAAAAAATGGCACTTTTTTAACTATTTACAAAGAGATGAAGTTTATTTTTGCACACAAAACGGAAAAAGGGCACTTTTTTAACTATTTACAAAGAAATGAAGTTTATTTGTGCACACAAAACGGAAAAAGGGCACTTTTTTAACTATTTACAAAGAGATGAAGTTTATTTGTGCACACAAAATGGAAAAAGGGCACTTTTTTAACTATTTACAAAGAAATGAAGTTTATTTGTGCACACAAAACGGAAAAAGGGCACTTTTTAACTATTTACAAAGAAATGAAGTTTATTTTTGCACACAAAACGGAAAAAGGGCACTTTTGTAACTATTTACAAAGAGATGAAGTTTATTTGTGCACACAAAATGGAAAAAGGGCACTTTTTTAACTATTTACAAAGAAATGAAGTTTATTTGTGCACACAAAACGGAAAAAGGGCACTTTTTAACTATTTACAAAGAAATGAAGTTTATTTTTGCACACAAAACGGAAAAAGTGCACTTTTGTAACTATTTACAAAGAGATGAAGTTTATTTGTGCACACAAAACGGAAAAAGGGCACTTTTGTAACTATTTACAAAGAAATGAAGTTTATTTGTGCACACAAAATGGAAAAAGGGCACTTTTTTAACTATTTTGAAACTTTTGTAACTTTTGTAACTATTTACAAAGAAATGAAGTTTATTTTTGCACACAAAACGGAAAAAAGGCAATTTTTTAACTATTTTGAAACTTTTGTAACTTTTGTAACTATTTACAAAGAAATGAAGTTTTTTTTGTGCACACAAAATGGAAAAAGGGCACTTTTTTAACTATTTACAAAGAAATGAAGTTTATTTGTGCACACAAAACGGAAAAAGGGCACTTTTTTAACTATTTACAAAGAGATGAAGTTTATTTTTGCACACAAAACGGAAAAAAAGCACTTTTGTAACTATTTACAAAGAAATGAAGTTTATTTGTGCACACAAAATGGAAAAAGGGCACTTTTTTAACTATTTTGAAACTTTTGTAACTTTTTTAACTATTTACAAAGAAATTAAGTTTATTTGTGTACATAAAACGAAAAAAGGGCACTTTTTTAACTATTTACAAAGAAATGAAGTTTATTTGTGTACATAAAACGAAAAAATGGCACTTTTTTAACTATTTACAAAGAGATGAAGTTTATTTTTGCACACAAAACGGAAAAAGGGCACTTTTTTAACTATTTACAAAGAAATGAAGTTTATTTTTGAACACAAAACGGAAAAAGGGCACTTTTTTAACTATTTACAAAGAAATGAAGTTTATCTGTGCACACAAAACGGAAACAGGGCACTTTTTTAACTATTTACAAAGAGATGAAGTTTATTTGTGCACACAAATCGGAATAAGGGCACTTTTTTAACTATTTACAAAGAGATGAATTTTGTTTGTGCACACAAATCGGAATAAGGGCACTTTTTTAACTATTTACAAAGAAATGAATTTATCTGTGCACACAAAACGGAAAAAGGGCACTTTTTTAACTATTTACAAAGAAATGAAGTTTATTTGTGTACATAAAACGAAAAAAGGGCACTTTTTTAACTATTTACAAAGAGATGAAGTTTATTTTTGCACACAAAACGGAAAAAGGGCACTTTTTAACTATTTACAAAGAAATGAAGTTTATCTGTGCACACAAAACAGAAAAAAGGCACTTTTGTAACTATTTACAAAGAAATGAAGTTTATTTTTGAACACAAAATGGAAATAAGGGCACTTTTTTAACTATTTACAAAGAGATGAAGTTTATTTGTGCACACAAAACGGAAAAAGGGCACTTTTTTAACTATTTACAAAGAGATGAAGTTTATTTGTGCACACAAAATGGAAAAAGGGCACTTTTTTAACTATTTACAAAGAAATGAAGTTTATTTGTGCACACAAAACGGAAAAAGGGCACTTTTTAACTATTTACAAAGAAATGAAGTTTATTTTTGCACACAAAACGGAAAAAGTGCACTTTTGTAACTATTTACAAAGAGATGAAGTTTATTTGTGCACACAAAACGGAAAAAGGGCACTTTTGTAACTATTTACAAAGAAATGAAGTTTATTTGTGCACACAAAATGGAAAAAGGGCACTTTTTTAACTATTTTGAAACTTTTGTAACTTTTGTAACTATTTACAAAGAAATGAAGTTTATTTTTGCACACAAAACGGAAAAAAGGCAATTTTTTAACTATTTTGAAACTTTTGTAACTTTTGTAACTATTTACAAAGAAATGAAGTTTTTTTTGTGCACACAAAATGGAAAAAGGGCACTTTTTTAACTATTTACAAAGAAATGAAGTTTATCTGTGCACACAAAACGGAAACAGGGCACTTTTTTAACTATTTACAAAGAAATGAAGTTTATCTGTGCACACAAAACGGAAACAGGGCACTTTTTTAACTATTTACAAAGAAATGAAGTTTATTTGTGCACACAAAACGGAAAAAGGGCACTTTTTTAACTATTTACAAAGAAATGAAGTTTATTTTTGCACACAAAACGGAAAAAGGGCACTTTTTTAACTATTTACAAAGAAATGAAGTTTATCTGTGCACACAAAACAGAAAAAAGGCACTTTTGTAACTATTTACAAAGAAATGAAGTTTATTTTTGAACACAAAATGGAAATAAGGGCACTTTTTTAACTATTTACAAAGAGATGAAGTTTATTTGTGCACACAAAACGGAAAAAGGGCACTTTTTTAACTATTTACAAAGAGATGAAGTTTATTTGTGCACACAAAATGGAAAAAGGGCACTTTTTTAACTATTTACAAAGAAATGAAGTTTATTTGTGCACACAAAACGGAAAAAGGGCACTTTTTAACTATTTACAAAGAAATGAAGTTTATTTTTGCACACAAAACGGAAAAAGTGCACTTTTGTAACTATTTACAAAGAGATGAAGTTTATTTGTGCACACAAAACGGAAAAAGGGCACTTTTGTAACTATTTACAAAGAAATGAAGTTTATTTGTGCACACAAAATGGAAAAAGGGCACTTTTTTAACTATTTTGAAACTTTTGTAACTTTTGTAACTATTTACAAAGAAATGAAGTTTATTTTTGCACACAAAACGGAAAAAAGGCAATTTTTTAACTATTTTGAAACTTTTGTAACTTTTGTAACTATTTACAAAGAAATGAAGTTTTTTTTGTGCACACAAAATGGAAAAAGGGCACTTTTTTAACTATTTACAAAGAAATGAAGTTTATCTGTGCACACAAAACGGAAACAGGGCACTTTTTTAACTATTTACAAAGAAATGAAGTTTATCTGTGCACACAAAACGGAAACAGGGCACTTTTTTAACTATTTACAAAGAAATGAAGTTTATTTGTGCACACAAAACGGAAAAAGGGCACTTTTTTAACTATTTACAAAGAAATGAAGTTTATTTTTGCACACAAAACGGAAAAAGGGCACTTTTTTAACTATTTACAAAGAAATGAAGTTTATCTGTGCACACAAAACAGAAAAAAGGCACTTTTGTAACTATTTACAAAGAAATGAAGTTTATTTTTGAACACAAAATGGAAATAAGGGCACTTTTTTAACTATTTACAAAGAGATGAAGTTTATTTGTGCACACAAAACGGAAAAAGGGCACTTTTTTAACTATTTACAAAGAGATGAAGTTTATTTGTGCACACAAATCGGAATAAGGGCACTTTTTTAACTATTTACAAAGAGATGAATTTTGTTTGTGCACACAAATCGGAATAAGGGCACTTTTTTAACTATTTACAAAGAAATGAATTTATCTGTGCACACAAAACGGAAAAAGGGCACTTTTTTAACTATTTACAAAGAAATGAAGTTTATTTGTGCACACAAAACGGAAAAAGGGCACTTTTGTAACTATTTACAAAGAAATGAAGTTTATTTTTGCACACAAAACGGAAAAAAGGCAATTTTTTAACTATTTTGAAACTTTTGTAACTTTTGTAACTATTTACAAAGAAATGAAGTTTTTTTTGTGCACACAAAATGGAAAAAGGGCACTTTTTTAACTATTTACAAAGAAATGAAGTTTATCTGTGCACACAAAACGGAAACAGGGCACTTTTTTAACTATTTACAAAGAAATGAAGTTTATCTGTGCACACAAAACGGAAACAGGGCACTTTTTTAACTATTTACAAAGAAATGAAGTTTATTTGTGCACACAAAACGGAAAAAGGGCACTTTTTTAACTATTTACAAAGAAATGAAGTTTATTTTTGCACACAAAACGGAAAAAGGGCACTTTTTTAACTATTTACAAAGAAATGAAGTTTATCTGTGCACACAAAACAGAAAAAAGGCACTTTTGTAACTATTTACAAAGAAATGAAGTTTATTTTTGAACACAAAATGGAAATAAGGGCACTTTTTTAACTATTTACAAAGAGATGAAGTTTATTTGTGCACACAAAACGGAAAAAGGGCACTTTTTTAACTATTTACAAAGAGATGAAGTTTATTTGTGCACACAAAATGGAAAAAGGGCACTTTTTTAACTATTTACAAAGAAATGAAGTTTATTTGTGCACACAAAACGGAAAAAGGGCACTTTTTAACTATTTACAAAGAAATGAAGTTTATTTTTGCACACAAAACGGAAAAAGTGCACTTTTGTAACTATTTACAAAGAGATGAAGTTTATTTGTGCACACAAAACGGAAAAAGGGCACTTTTGTAACTATTTACAAAGAAATGAAGTTTATTTGTGCACACAAAATGGAAAAAGGGCACTTTTTTAACTATTTTGAAACTTTTGTAACTTTTGTAACTATTTACAAAGAAATGAAGTTTATTTTTGCACACAAAACGGAAAAAAGGCAATTTTTTAACTATTTTGAAACTTTTGTAACTTTTGTAACTATTTACAAAGAAATGAAGTTTTTTTTGTGCACACAAAATGGAAAAAGGGCACTTTTTTAACTATTTACAAAGAAATGAAGTTTATCTGTGCACACAAAACGGAAACAGGGCACTTTTTTAACTATTTACAAAGAAATGAAGTTTATCTGTGCACACAAAACGGAAACAGGGCACTTTTTTAACTATTTACAAAGAAATGAAGTTTATTTGTGCACACAAAACGGAAAAAGGGCACTTTTTTAACTATTTACAAAGAAATGAAGTTTATTTTTGCACACAAAACGGAAAAAGGGCACTTTTTTAACTATTTACAAAGAAATGAAGTTTATCTGTGCACACAAAACAGAAAAAAGGCACTTTTGTAACTATTTACAAAGAAATGAAGTTTATTTTTGAACACAAAATGGAAATAAGGGCACTTTTTTAACTATTTACAAAGAGATGAAGTTTATTTGTGCACACAAAACGGAAAAAGGGCACTTTTTTAACTATTTACAAAGAGATGAAGTTTATTTGTGCACACAAAATGGAAAAAGGGCACTTTTTTAACTATTTACAAAGAAATGAAGTTTATTTGTGCACACAAAACGGAAAAAGGGCACTTTTTAACTATTTACAAAGAAATGAAGTTTATTTTTGCACACAAAACGGAAAAAGTGCACTTTTGTAACTATTTACAAAGAGATGAAGTTTATTTGTGCACACAAAACGGAAAAAGGGCACTTTTGTAACTATTTACAAAGAAATGAAGTTTATTTGTGCACACAAAATGGAAAAAGGGCACTTTTTTAACTATTTTGAAACTTTTGTAACTTTTGTAACTATTTACAAAGAAATGAAGTTTATTTTTGCACACAAAACGGAAAAAAGGCAATTTTTTAACTATTTTGAAACTTTTGTAACTTTTGTAACTATTTACAAAGAAATGAAGTTTTTTTTGTGCACACAAAATGGAAAAAGGGCACTTTTTTAACTATTTACAAAGAAATGAAGTTTATCTGTGCACACAAAACGGAAACAGGGCACTTTTTTAACTATTTACAAAGAAATGAAGTTTATCTGTGCACACAAAACGGAAACAGGGCACTTTTTTAACTATTTACAAAGAAATGAAGTTTATTTGTGCACACAAAACGGAAAAAGGGCACTTTTTTAACTATTTACAAAGAAATGAAGTTTATTTTTGCACACAAAACGGAAAAAGGGCACTTTTTTAACTATTTACAAAGAAATGAAGTTTATCTGTGCACACAAAACAGAAAAAAGGCACTTTTGTAACTATTTACAAAGAGATGAATTTTGTTTGTGCACACAAATCGGAAAAAGGGCACTTTTTTAACTATTTTGAAACTTTTGTAACTTTTGTAACTATTTACAAAGAAATGAAGTTTATTTTTGCACACAAAACGGAAAAAAGGCAATTTTTTAACTATTTTGAAACTTTTGTAACTTTTGTAACTATTTACAAAGAAATGAAGTTTTTTTTGTGCACACAAAATGGAAAAAGGGCACTTTTTTAACTATTTACAAAGAAATGAAGTTTATTTGTGCACACAAAACGGAAAAAGGGCACTTTTTTAACTATTTACAAAGAGATGAAGTTTATTTTTGCACACAAAACGGAAAAAGTGCACTTTTGTAACTATTTACAAAGAAATGAAGTTTATTTGTGCACACAAATCGGAATAAGGGCACTTTTTTAACTATTTACAAAGAGATGAATTTTGTTTGTGCACACAAATCGGAATAAGGGCACTTTTTTAACTATTTACAAAGAAATGAAGTTTATCTGTGCACACAAAACGGAAAAAGGGCACTTTTTTAACTATTTACAAAGAAATGAAGTTTATTTGTGTACATAAAACGAAAAAAGGGCACTTTTTTAACTATTTACAAAGAGATGAAGTTTATTTTTGCACACAAAACGGAAAAAGGGCACTTTTTTAACTATTTACAAAGAAATGAAGTTTATCTGTGCACACAAAACAGAAAAAAGGCACTTTTGTAACTATTTACAAAGAAATGAAGTTTATTTTTGAACACAAAATGGAAATAAGGGCACTTTTTTAACTATTTACAAAGAGATGAAGTTTATTTGTGCACACAAAACGGAAAAAGGGCACTTTTTTAACTATTTACAAAGAGATGAAGTTTATTTGTGCACACAAAATGGAAAAAGGGCACTTTTTTAACTATTTACAAAGAAATGAAGTTTATTTGTGCACACAAAACGGAAAAAGGGCACTTTTTAACTATTTACAAAGAAATGAAGTTTATTTTTGCACACAAAACGGAAAAAGTGCACTTTTGTAACTATTTACAAAGAGATGAAGTTTATTTGTGCACACAAAACGGAAAAAGGGCACTTTTTTAACTATTTACAAAGAGATGAAGTTTATTTGTGCACACAAAATGGAAAAAGGGCACTTTTTTAACTATTTACAAAGAAATGAAGTTTATTTGTGCACACAAAACGGAAAAAGGGCACTTTTTAACTATTTACAAAGAAATGAAGTTTATTTTTGCACACAAAACGGAAAAAGTGCACTTTTGTAACTATTTACAAAGAGATGAAGTTTATTTGTGCACACAAAACGGAAAAAGGGCACTTTTGTAACTATTTACAAAGAAATGAAGTTTATTTGTGCACACAAAATGGAAAAAGGGCACTTTTTTAACTATTTTGAAACTTTTGTAACTTTTGTAACTATTTACAAAGAAATGAAGTTTATTTTTGCACACAAAACGGAAAAAAGGCAATTTTTTAACTATTTTGAAACTTTTGTAACTTTTGTAACTATTTACAAAGAAATGAAGTTTTTTTTGTGCACACAAAATGGAAAAAGGGCACTTTTTTAACTATTTACAAAGAAATGAAGTTTATCTGTGCACACAAAACGGAAACAGGGCACTTTTTTAACTATTTACAAAGAAATGAAGTTTATCTGTGCACACAAAACGGAAACAGGGCACTTTTTTAACTATTTACAAAGAAATGAAGTTTATTTGTGCACACAAAACGGAAAAAGGGCACTTTTTTAACTATTTACAAAGAAATGAAGTTTATTTTTGCACACAAAACGGAAAAAGGGCACTTTTTTAACTATTTACAAAGAAATGAAGTTTATCTGTGCACACAAAACAGAAAAAAGGCACTTTTGTAACTATTTACAAAGAGATGAATTTTGTTTGTGCACACAAATCGGAAAAAGGGCACTTTTTTAACTATTTTGAAACTTTTGTAACTTTTGTAACTATTTACAAAGAAATGAAGTTTATTTTTGCACACAAAACGGAAAAAAGGCAATTTTTTAACTATTTTGAAACTTTTGTAACTTTTGTAACTATTTACAAAGAAATGAAGTTTTTTTTGTGCACACAAAATGGAAAAAGGGCACTTTTTTAACTATTTACAAAGAAATGAAGTTTATTTGTGCACACAAAACGGAAAAAGGGCACTTTTTTAACTATTTACAAAGAGATGAAGTTTATTTTTGCACACAAAACGGAAAAAGTGCACTTTTGTAACTATTTACAAAGAAATGAAGTTTATTTGTGCACACAAATCGGAATAAGGGCACTTTTTTAACTATTTACAAAGAGATGAATTTTGTTTGTGCACACAAATCGGAATAAGGGCACTTTTTTAACTATTTACAAAGAAATGAAGTTTATCTGTGCACACAAAACGGAAAAAGGGCACTTTTTTAACTATTTACAAAGAAATGAAGTTTATTTGTGTACATAAAACGAAAAAAGGGCACTTTTTTAACTATTTACAAAGAGATGAAGTTTATTTTTGCACACAAAACGGAAAAAGGGCACTTTTTTAACTATTTACAAAGAAATGAAGTTTATCTGTGCACACAAAACAGAAAAAAGGCACTTTTGTAACTATTTACAAAGAAATGAAGTTTATTTTTGAACACAAAATGGAAATAAGGGCACTTTTTTAACTATTTACAAAGAGATGAAGTTTATTTGTGCACACAAAACGGAAAAAGGGCACTTTTTTAACTATTTACAAAGAGATGAAGTTTATTTGTGCACACAAAATGGAAAAAGGGCACTTTTTTAACTATTTACAAAGAAATGAAGTTTATTTGTGCACACAAAACGGAAAAAGGGCACTTTTTAACTATTTACAAAGAAATGAAGTTTATTTTTGCACACAAAACGGAAAAAGTGCACTTTTGTAACTATTTACAAAGAGATGAAGTTTATTTGTGCACACAAAACGGAAAAAGGGCACTTTTGTAACTATTTACAAAGAAATGAAGTTTATTTGTGCACACAAAATGGAAAAAGGGCACTTTTTTAACTATTTTGAAACTTTTGTAACTTTTGTAACTATTTACAAAGAAATGAAGTTTATTTTTGCACACAAAACGGAAAAAAGGCAATTTTTTAACTATTTTGAAACTTTTGTAACTTTTGTAACTATTTACAAAGAAATGAAGTTTTTTTTGTGCACACAAAATGGAAAAAGGGCACTTTTTTAACTATTTACAAAGAAATGAAGTTTATTTGTGCACACAAAACGGAAAAAGGGCACTTTTTTAACTATTTACAAAGAGATGAAGTTTATTTTTGCACACAAAACGGAAAAAGTGCACTTTTGTAACTATTTACAAAGAAATGAAGTTTATTTGTGCACACAAAATGGAAAAAGGGCACTTTTTTAACTATTTTGAAACTTTTGTAACTTTTTTAACTATTTACAAAGAAATTAAGTTTATTTGTGTACATAAAACGAAAAAAGGGCACTTTTTTAACTATTTACAAAGAAATGAAGTTTATTTGTGTACATAAAACGAAAAAATGGCACTTTTTTAACTATTTACAAAGAGATGAAGTTTATTTTTGCACACAAAACGGAAAAAGGGCACTTTTTTAACTATTTACAAAGAAATGAAGTTTATTTTTGAACACAAAACGGAAAAAGGGCACTTTTTTAACTATTTACAAAGAAATGAAGTTTATCTGTGCACACAAAACGGAAACAGGGCACTTTTTTAACTATTTACAAAGAGATGAAGTTTATTTGTGCACACAAATCGGAATAAGGGCACTTTTTTAACTATTTACAAAGAGATGAATTTTGTTTGTGCACACAAATCGGAATAAGGGCACTTTTTTAACTATTTACAAAGAAATGAAGTTTATCTGTGCACACAAAACGGAAAAAGGGCACTTTTTTAACTATTTACAAAGAAATGAAGTTTATTTGTGTACATAAAATGAAAAAAGGGCACTTTTTTAACTATTTACAAAGAGATGAAGTTTATTTTTGCACACAAAACGGAAAAAGGGCACTTTTTTAACTATTTACAAAGAAATGAAGTTTATCTGTGCACACAAAACAGAAAAAAGGCACTTTTGTAACTATTTACAAAGAAATGAAGTTTATTTTTGAACACAAAATGGAAATAAGGGCACTTTTTTAACTATTTACAAAGAGATGAAGTTTATTTGTGCACACAAAACGGAAAAAGGGCACTTTTTTAACTATTTACAAAGAGATGAAGTTTATTTGTGCACACAAAATGGAAAAAGGGCACTTTTTTAACTATTTACAAAGAAATGAAGTTTATTTGTGCACACAAAACGGAAAAAGGGCACTTTTTAACTATTTACAAAGAAATGAAGTTTATTTTTGCACACAAAACGGAAAAAGTGCACTTTTGTAACTATTTACAAAGAGATGAAGTTTATTTGTGCACACAAAACGGAAAAAGGGCACTTTTGTAACTATTTACAAAGAAATGAAGTTTATTTGTGCACACAAAATGGAAAAAGGGCACTTTTTTAACTATTTTGAAACTTTTGTAACTTTTGTAACTATTTACAAAGAAATGAAGTTTATTTTTGCACACAAAACGGAAAAAAGGCAATTTTTTAACTATTTTGAAACTTTTGTAACTTTTGTAACTATTTACAAAGAAATGAAGTTTTTTTTGTGCACACAAAATGGAAAAAGGGCACTTTTTTAACTATTTACAAAGAAATGAAGTTTATTTGTGCACACAAAACGGAAAAAGGGCACTTTTTTAACTATTTACAAAGAGATGAAGTTTATTTTTGCACACAAAACGGAAAAAGTGCACTTTTGTAACTATTTACAAAGAAATGAAGTTTATTTGTGCACACAAAATGGAAAAAGGGCACTTTTTTAACTATTTTGAAACTTTTGTAACTTTTTTAACTATTTACAAAGAAATTAAGTTTATTTGTGTACATAAAACGAAAAAAGGGCACTTTTTTAACTATTTACAAAGAAATGAAGTTTATTTGTGTACATAAAACGAAAAAATGGCACTTTTTTAACTATTTACAAAGAGATGAAGTTTATTTTTGCACACAAAACGGAAAAAGGGCACTTTTTTAACTATTTACAAAGAAATGAAGTTTATTTTTGAACACAAAACGGAAAAAGGGCACTTTTTTAACTATTTACAAAGAAATGAAGTTTATCTGTGCACACAAAACGGAAACAGGGCACTTTTTTAACTATTTACAAAGAGATGAAGTTTATTTGTGCACACAAATCGGAATAAGGGCACTTTTTTAACTATTTACAAAGAGATGAATTTTGTTTGTGCACACAAATCGGAATAAGGGCACTTTTTTAACTATTTACAAAGAAATGAAGTTTATCTGTGCACACAAAACGGAAAAAGGGCACTTTTTTAACTATTTACAAAGAAATGAAGTTTATCTGTGCACACAAAACGGAAAAAGGGCACTTTTTTAACTATTTACAAAGAAATGAAGTTTATTTGTGTACATAAAACGAAAAAAGGGCACTTTTTTAACTATTTACAAAGAGATGAAGTTTATTTGTGCACACAAATCGGAATAAGGGCACTTTTTTAACTATTTACAAAGAGATGAATTTTGTTTGTGCACACAAATCGGAATAAGGGCACTTTTTTAACTATTTACAAAGAAATGAAGTTTATCTGTGCACACAAAACGGAAAAAGGGCACTTTTTTAACTATTTACAAAGAAATGAAGTTTATTTGTGTACATAAAACGAAAAAAGGGCACTTTTTTAACTATTTACAAAGAGATGAAGTTTATTTGTGCACACAAATCGGAATAAGGGCACTTTTTTAACTATTTACAAAGAAATGAAGTTTATCTGTGCACACAAAACGGAAAAAGGGCACTTTTTTAACTATTTACAAAGAAATGAAGTTTATTTGTGTACATAAAACGAAAAAAGGGCACTTTTTTAACTATTTACAAAGAGATGAAGTTTATTTTTGCACACAAAACGGAAAAAGGGCACTTTTTTAACTATTTACAAAGAAATGAAGTTTATCTGTGCACACAAAACAGAAAAAAGGCACTTTTGTAACTATTTACAAAGAAATGAAGTTTATTTTTGAACACAAAATGGAAATAAGGGCACTTTTTTAACTATTTACAAAGAGATGAAGTTTATTTGTGCACACAAAACGGAAAAAGGGCACTTTTTTAACTATTTACAAAGAGATGAAGTTTATTTGTGCACACAAAATGGAAAAAGGGCACTTTTTTAACTATTTACAAAGAAATGAAGTTTATTTGTGCACACAAAACGGAAAAAGGGCACTTTTTAACTATTTACAAAGAAATGAAGTTTATTTTTGCACACAAAACGGAAAAAGTGCACTTTTGTAACTATTTACAAAGAGATGAAGTTTATTTGTGCACACAAAACGGAAAAAGGGCACTTTTGTAACTATTTACAAAGAAATGAAGTTTATTTGTGCACACAAAATGGAAAAAGGGCACTTTTTTAACTATTTTGAAACTTTTGTAACTTTTGTAACTATTTACAAAGAAATGAAGTTTATTTTTGCACACAAAACGGAAAAAAGGCAATTTTTTAACTATTTTGAAACTTTTGTAACTTTTGTAACTATTTACAAAGAAATGAAGTTTTTTTTGTGCACACAAAATGGAAAAAGGGCACTTTTTTAACTATTTACAAAGAAATGAAGTTTATTTGTGCACACAAAACGGAAAAAGGGCACTTTTTTAACTATTTACAAAGAGATGAAGTTTATTTTTGCACACAAAACGGAAAAAGTGCACTTTTGTAACTATTTACAAAGAAATGAAGTTTATTTGTGCACACAAAATGGAAAAAGGGCACTTTTTTAACTATTTTGAAACTTTTGTAACTTTTTTAACTATTTACAAAGAAATTAAGTTTATCTGTGCACACAAAACGGAAAAAGGGCACTTTTTTAACTATTTACAAAGAAATGAAGTTTATTTGTGTACATAAAACGAAAAAATGGCACTTTTTTAACTATTTACAAAGAGATGAAGTTTATTTTTGCACACAAAACGGAAAAAGGGCACTTTTTTAACTATTTACAAAGAAATGAAGTTTATCTGTGCACACAAAACAGAAAAAAGGCACTTTTGTAACTATTTACAAAGAAATGAAGTTTATTTTTGAACACAAAATGGAAATAAGGGCACTTTTTTAACTATTTACAAAGAGATGAAGTTTATTTGTGCACACAAAACGGAAAAAGGGCACTTTTTTAACTATTTACAAAGAGATGAAGTTTATTTGTGCACACAAAATGGAAAAAGGGCACTTTTTTAACTATTTACAAAGAAATGAAGTTTATTTGTGCACACAAAACGGAAAAAGGGCACTTTTTAACTATTTACAAAGAAATGAAGTTTATTTTTGCACACAAAACGGAAAAAGTGCACTTTTGTAACTATTTACAAAGAGATGAAGTTTATTTGTGCACACAAAACGGAAAAAGGGCACTTTTGTAACTATTTACAAAGAAATGAAGTTTATTTGTGCACACAAAATGGAAAAAGGGCACTTTTTTAACTATTTTGAAACTTTTGTAACTTTTGTAACTATTTACAAAGAAATGAAGTTTATTTTTGCACACAAAACGGAAAAAAGGCAATTTTTTAACTATTTTGAAACTTTTGTAACTTTTGTAACTATTTACAAAGAAATGAAGTTTTTTTTGTGCACACAAAATGGAAAAAGGGCACTTTTTTAACTATTTACAAAGAAATGAAGTTTATTTGTGCACACAAAACGGAAAAAGGGCACTTTTTTAACTATTTACAAAGAGATGAAGTTTATTTTTGCACACAAAACGGAAAAAGTGCACTTTTGTAACTATTTACAAAGAAATGAAGTTTATTTGTGCACACAAAATGGAAAAAGGGCACTTTTTTAACTATTTTGAAACTTTTGTAACTTTTTTAACTATTTACAAAGAAATTAAGTTTATTTGTGTACATAAAACGAAAAAAGGGCACTTTTTTAACTATTTACAAAGAAATGAAGTTTATTTGTGTACATAAAACGAAAAAATGGCACTTTTTTAACTATTTACAAAGAGATGAAGTTTATTTTTGCACACAAAACGGAAAAAGGGCACTTTTTTAACTATTTACAAAGAAATGAAGTTTATTTTTGAACACAAAACGGAAAAAGGGCACTTTTTTAACTATTTACAAAGAAATGAAGTTTATCTGTGCACACAAAACGGAAACAGGGCACTTTTTTAACTATTTACAAAGAGATGAAGTTTATTTGTGCACACAAATCGGAATAAGGGCACTTTTTTAACTATTTACAAAGAGATGAATTTTGTTTGTGCACACAAATCGGAATAAGGGCACTTTTTTAACTATTTACAAAGAAATGAAGTTTATCTGTGCACACAAAACGGAAAAAGGGCACTTTTTTAACTATTTACAAAGAAATGAAGTTTATTTGTGTACATAAAACGAAAAAAGGGCACTTTTTTAACTATTTACAAAGAGATGAAGTTTATTTTTGCACACAAAACGGAAAAAGGGCACTTTTTTAACTATTTACAAAGAAATGAAGTTTATCTGTGCACACAAAACAGAAAAAAGGCACTTTTGTAACTATTTACAAAGAAATGAAGTTTATTTTTGAACACAAAATGGAAATAAGGGCACTTTTTTAACTATTTACAAAGAGATGAAGTTTATTTGTGCACACAAAACGGAAAAAGGGCACTTTTTTAACTATTTACAAAGAGATGAAGTTTATTTGTGCACACAAAATGGAAAAAGGGCACTTTTTTAACTATTTACAAAGAAATGAAGTTTATTTGTGCACACAAAACGGAAAAAGGGCACTTTTTAACTATTTACAAAGAAATGAAGTTTATTTTTGCACACAAAACGGAAAAAGTGCACTTTTGTAACTATTTACAAAGAGATGAAGTTTATTTGTGCACACAAAACGGAAAAAGGGCACTTTTGTAACTATTTACAAAGAAATGAAGTTTATTTGTGCACACAAAATGGAAAAAGGGCACTTTTTTAACTATTTTGAAACTTTTGTAACTTTTGTAACTATTTACAAAGAAATGAAGTTTATTTTTGCACACAAAACGGAAAAAAGGCAATTTTTTAACTATTTTGAAACTTTTGTAACTTTTGTAACTATTTACAAAGAAATGAAGTTTTTTTTGTGCACACAAAATGGAAAAAGGGCACTTTTTTAACTATTTACAAAGAAATGAAGTTTATTTGTGCACACAAAACGGAAAAAGGGCACTTTTTTAACTATTTACAAAGAGATGAAGTTTATTTTTGCACACAAAACGGAAAAAGTGCACTTTTGTAACTATTTACAAAGAAATGAAGTTTATTTGTGCACACAAAATGGAAAAAGGGCACTTTTTTAACTATTTTGAAACTTTTGTAACTTTTTTAACTATTTACAAAGAAATTAAGTTTATTTGTGTACATAAAACGAAAAAAGGGCACTTTTTTAACTATTTACAAAGAAATGAAGTTTATTTGTGTACATAAAACGAAAAAATGGCACTTTTTTAACTATTTACAAAGAGATGAAGTTTATTTTTGCACACAAAACGGAAAAAGGGCACTTTTTTAACTATTTACAAAGAAATGAAGTTTATTTTTGAACACAAAACGGAAAAAGGGCACTTTTTTAACTATTTACAAAGAAATGAAGTTTATCTGTGCACACAAAACGGAAACAGGGCACTTTTTTAACTATTTACAAAGAGATGAAGTTTATTTGTGCACACAAATCGGAATAAGGGCACTTTTTTAACTATTTACAAAGAGATGAATTTTGTTTGTGCACACAAATCGGAATAAGGGCACTTTTTTAACTATTTACAAAGAAATGAAGTTTATCTGTGCACACAAAACGGAAAAAGGGCACTTTTTTAACTATTTACAAAGAAATGAAGTTTATTTGTGTACATAAAACGAAAAAAGGGCACTTTTTTAACTATTTACAAAGAGATGAAGTTTATTTTTGCACACAAAACGGAAAAAGGGCACTTTTTTAACTATTTACAAAGAAATGAAGTTTATCTGTGCACACAAAACAGAAAAAAGGCACTTTTGTAACTATTTACAAAGAAATGAAGTTTATTTTTGAACACAAAATGGAAATAAGGGCACTTTTTTAACTATTTACAAAGAGATGAAGTTTATTTGTGCACACAAAACGGAAAAAGGGCACTTTTTTAACTATTTACAAAGAGATGAAGTTTATTTGTGCACACAAAATGGAAAAAGGGCACTTTTTTAACTATTTACAAAGAAATGAAGTTTATTTGTGCACACAAAACGGAAAAAGGGCACTTTTTAACTATTTACAAAGAAATGAAGTTTATTTTTGCACACAAAACGGAAAAAGTGCACTTTTGTAACTATTTACAAAGAGATGAAGTTTATTTGTGCACACAAAACGGAAAAAGGGCACTTTTGTAACTATTTACAAAGAAATGAAGTTTATTTGTGCACACAAAATGGAAAAAGGGCACTTTTTTAACTATTTTGAAACTTTTGTAACTTTTGTAACTATTTACAAAGAAATGAAGTTTATTTTTGCACACAAAACGGAAAAAAGGCAATTTTTTAACTATTTTGAAACTTTTGTAACTTTTGTAACTATTTACAAAGAAATGAAGTTTTTTTTGTGCACACAAAATGGAAAAAGGGCACTTTTTTAACTATTTACAAAGAAATGAAGTTTATTTGTGCACACAAAACGGAAAAAGGGCACTTTTTTAACTATTTACAAAGAGATGAAGTTTATTTTTGCACACAAAACGGAAAAAGTGCACTTTTGTAACTATTTACAAAGAAATGAAGTTTATTTGTGCACACAAAATGGAAAAAGGGCACTTTTTTAACTATTTTGAAACTTTTGTAACTTTTTTAACTATTTACAAAGAAATTAAGTTTATTTGTGTACATAAAACGAAAAAAGGGCACTTTTTTAACTATTTACAAAGAAATGAAGTTTATTTGTGTACATAAAACGAAAAAATGGCACTTTTTTAACTATTTACAAAGAGATGAAGTTTATTTTTGCACACAAAACGGAAAAAGGGCACTTTTTTAACTATTTACAAAGAAATGAAGTTTATTTTTGAACACAAAACGGAAAAAGGGCACTTTTTTAACTATTTACAAAGAAATGAAGTTTATCTGTGCACACAAAACGGAAACAGGGCACTTTTTTAACTATTTACAAAGAGATGAAGTTTATTTGTGCACACAAATCGGAATAAGGGCACTTTTTTAACTATTTACAAAGAGATGAATTTTGTTTGTGCACACAAATCGGAATAAGGGCACTTTTTTAACTATTTACAAAGAAATGAATTTATCTGTGCACACAAAACGGAAAAAGGGCACTTTTTTAACTATTTACAAAGAAATGAAGTTTATTTGTGTACATAAAACGAAAAAAGGGCACTTTTTTAACTATTTACAAAGAGATGAAGTTTATTTTTGCACACAAAACGGAAAAAGGGCACTTTTTTAACTATTTACAAAGAAATGAAGTTTATCTGTGCACACAAAACAGAAAAAAGGCACTTTTGTAACTATTTACAAAGAAATGAAGTTTATTTTTGAACACAAAATGGAAATAAGGGCACTTTTTTAACTATTTACAAAGAGATGAAGTTTATTTGTGCACACAAAACGGAAAAAGGGCACTTTTTTAACTATTTACAAAGAGATGAAGTTTATTTGTGCACACAAAATGGAAAAAGGGCACTTTTTTAACTATTTACAAAGAAATGAAGTTTATTTGTGCACACAAAACGGAAAAAGGGCACTTTTTAACTATTTACAAAGAAATGAAGTTTATTTTTGCACACAAAACGGAAAAAGTGCACTTTTGTAACTATTTACAAAGAGATGAAGTTTATTTGTGCACACAAAACGGAAAAAGGGCACTTTTGTAACTATTTACAAAGAAATGAAGTTTATTTGTGCACACAAAATGGAAAAAGGGCACTTTTTTAACTATTTTGAAACTTTTGTAACTTTTTTAACTATTTACAAAGAAATGAAGTTTATTTGTGTACATAAAACGAAAAAATGGCACTTTTTTAACTATTTACAAAGAGATGAAGTTTATTTTTGCACACAAAACGGAAAAAGGGCACTTTTTTAACTATTTACAAAGAAATGAAGTTTATTTTTGAACACAAAACGGAAAAAGGGCACTTTTTTAACTATTTACAAAGAAATGAAGTTTATCTGTGCACACAAAACGGAAACAGGGCACTTTTTTAACTATTTACAAAGAGATGAAGTTTATTTGTGCACACAAATCGGAATAAGGGCACTTTTTTAACTATTTACAAAGAGATGAATTTTGTTTGTGCACACAAATCGGAATAAGGGCACTTTTTTAACTATTTACAAAGAAATGAATTTATCTGTGCACACAAAACGGAAAAAGGGCACTTTTTTAACTATTTACAAAGAAATGAAGTTTATTTGTGTACATAAAACGAAAAAAGGGCACTTTTTTAACTATTTACAAAGAGATGAAGTTTATTTTTGCACACAAAACGGAAAAAGGGCACTTTTTTAACTATTTACAAAGAAATGAAGTTTATCTGTGCACACAAAACAGAAAAAAGGCACTTTTGTAACTATTTACAAAGAAATGAAGTTTATTTTTGAACACAAAATGGAAATAAGGGCACTTTTTTAACTATTTACAAAGAGATGAAGTTTATTTGTGCACACAAAACGGAAAAAGGGCACTTTTTTAACTATTTACAAAGAGATGAAGTTTATTTGTGCACACAAAATGGAAAAAGGGCACTTTTTTAACTATTTACAAAGAAATGAAGTTTATTTGTGCACACAAAACGGAAAAAGGGCACTTTTTAACTATTTACAAAGAAATGAAGTTTATTTTTGCACACAAAACGGAAAAAGTGCACTTTTGTAACTATTTACAAAGAGATGAAGTTTATTTGTGCACACAAAACGGAAAAAGGGCACTTTTGTAACTATTTACAAAGAAATGAAGTTTATTTGTGCACACAAAATGGAAAAAGGGCACTTTTTTAACTATTTTGAAACTTTTGTAACTTTTGTAACTATTTACAAAGAAATGAAGTTTATTTTTGCACACAAAACGGAAAAAAGGCAATTTTTTAACTATTTTGAAACTTTTGTAACTTTTGTAACTATTTACAAAGAAATGAAGTTTTTTTTGTGCACACAAAATGGAAAAAGGGCACTTTTTTAACTATTTACAAAGAAATGAAGTTTATTTGTGCACACAAAACGGAAAAAAGGGCACTTTTTTAACTATTTACAAAGAGATGAAGTTTATTTTTGCACACAAAACGGAAAAAGTGCACTTTTGTAACTATTTACAAAGAAATGAAGTTTATTTGTGCACACAAAATGGAAAAAGGGCACTTTTTTAACTATTTTGAAACTTTTGTAACTTTTTTAACTATTTACAAAGAAATTAAGTTTATTTGTGTACATAAAACGAAAAAAGGGCACTTTTTTAACTATTTACAAAGAAATGAAGTTTATTTGTGTACATAAAACGAAAAAATGGCACTTTTTTAACTATTTACAAAGAGATGAAGTTTATTTTTGCACACAAAACGGAAAAAGGGCACTTTTTTAACTATTTACAAAGAAATGAAGTTTATTTTTGAACACAAAACGGAAAAAGGGCACTTTTTTAACTATTTACAAAGAAATGAAGTTTATCTGTGCACACAAAACGGAAACAGGGCACTTTTTTAACTATTTACAAAGAGATGAAGTTTATTTGTGCACACAAATCGGAATAAGGGCACTTTTTTAACTATTTACAAAGAGATGAATTTTGTTTGTGCACACAAATCGGAATAAGGGCACTTTTTTAACTATTTACAAAGAAATGAATTTATCTGTGCACACAAAACGGAAAAAGGGCACTTTTTTAACTATTTACAAAGAAATGAAGTTTATTTGTGTACATAAAACGAAAAAAGGGCACTTTTTTAACTATTTACAAAGAGATGAAGTTTATTTTTGCACACAAAACGGAAAAAGGGCACTTTTTTAACTATTTACAAAGAAATGAAGTTTATCTGTGCACACAAAACAGAAAAAAGGCACTTTTGTAACTATTTACAAAGAAATGAAGTTTATTTTTGAACACAAAATGGAAATAAGGGCACTTTTTTAACTATTTACAAAGAAATGAAGTTTATCTGTGCACACAAAACGGAAACAGGGCACTTTTTTAACTATTTACAAAGAGATGAAGTTTATTTGTGCACACAAATCGGAATAAGGGCACTTTTTTAACTATTTACAAAGAGATGAATTTTGTTTGTGCACACAAATCGGAATAAGGGCACTTTTTTAACTATTTACAAAGAAATGAATTTATCTGTGCACACAAAACGGAAAAAGGGCACTTTTTTAACTATTTACAAAGAAATGAAGTTTATTTGTGTACATAAAACGAAAAAAGGGCACTTTTTTAACTATTTACAAAGAGATGAAGTTTATTTTTGCACACAAAACGGAAAAAGGGCACTTTTTTAACTATTTACAAAGAAATGAAGTTTATCTGTGCACACAAAACAGAAAAAAGGCACTTTTGTAACTATTTACAAAGAAATGAAGTTTATTTTTGAACACAAAATGGAAATAAGGGCACTTTTTTAACTATTTACAAAGAGATGAAGTTTATTTGTGCACACAAAACGGAAAAAGGGCACTTTTTTAACTATTTACAAAGAGATGAAGTTTATTTGTGCACACAAAATGGAAAAAGGGCACTTTTTTAACTATTTACAAAGAAATGAAGTTTATTTGTGCACACAAAACGGAAAAAGGGCACTTTTGTAACTATTTACAAAGAAATGAAGTTTATTTGTGCACACAAAATGGAAAAAGGGCACTTTTTTAACTATTTTGAAACTTTTGTAACTTTTTTAACTATTTACAAAGAAATGAAGTTTATTTGTGTACATAAAACGAAAAAATGGCACTTTTTTAACTATTTACAAAGAGATGAAGTTTATTTTTGCACACAAAACGGAAAAAGGGCACTTTTTTAACTATTTACAAAGAAATGAAGTTTATTTTTGAACACAAAACGGAAAAAGGGCACTTTTTTAACTATTTACAAAGAAATGAAGTTTATCTGTGCACACAAAACGGAAACAGGGCACTTTTTTAACTATTTACAAAGAGATGAAGTTTATTTGTGCACACAAATCGGAATAAGGGCACTTTTTTAACTATTTACAAAGAGATGAATTTTGTTTGTGCACACAAATCGGAATAAGGGCACTTTTTTAACTATTTACAAAGAAATGAATTTATCTGTGCACACAAAACGGAAAAAGGGCACTTTTTTAACTATTTACAAAGAAATGAAGTTTATTTGTGTACATAAAACGAAAAAAGGGCACTTTTTTAACTATTTACAAAGAGATGAAGTTTATTTTTGCACACAAAACGGAAAAAGGGCACTTTTTTAACTATTTACAAAGAAATGAAGTTTATCTGTGCACACAAAACAGAAAAAAGGCACTTTTGTAACTATTTACAAAGAAATGAAGTTTATTTTTGAACACAAAATGGAAATAAGGGCACTTTTTTAACTATTTACAAAGAGATGAAGTTTATTTGTGCACACAAAACGGAAAAAGGGCACTTTTTTAACTATTTACAAAGAGATGAAGTTTATTTGTGCACACAAAATGGAAAAAGGGCACTTTTTTAACTATTTACAAAGAAATGAAGTTTATTTGTGCACACAAAACGGAAAAAGGGCACTTTTTAACTATTTACAAAGAAATGAAGTTTATTTTTGCACACAAAACGGAAAAAGTGCACTTTTGTAACTATTTACAAAGAGATGAAGTTTATTTGTGCACACAAAACGGAAAAAGGGCACTTTTGTAACTATTTACAAAGAAATGAAGTTTATTTGTGCACACAAAATGGAAAAAGGGCACTTTTTTAACTATTTTGAAACTTTTGTAACTTTTGTAACTATTTACAAAGAAATGAAGTTTATTTTTGCACACAAAACGGAAAAAAGGCAATTTTTTAACTATTTTGAAACTTTTGTAACTTTTGTAACTATTTACAAAGAAATGAAGTTTTTTTTGTGCACACAAAATGGAAAAAGGGCACTTTTTTAACTATTTACAAAGAAATGAAGTTTATTTGTGCACACAAAACGGAAAAAGGGCACTTTTTTAACTATTTACAAAGAGATGAAGTTTATTTTTGCACACAAAACGGAAAAAGTGCACTTTTGTAACTATTTACAAAGAAATGAAGTTTATTTGTGCACACAAAATGGAAAAAGGGCACTTTTTTAACTATTTTGAAACTTTTGTAACTTTTTTAACTATTTACAAAGAAATTAAGTTTATTTGTGTACATAAAACGAAAAAAGGGCACTTTTTTAACTATTTACAAAGAAATGAAGTTTATTTGTGTACATAAAACGAAAAAATGGCACTTTTTTAACTATTTACAAAGAGATGAAGTTTATTTTTGCACACAAAACGGAAAAAGGGCACTTTTTTAACTATTTACAAAGAAATGAAGTTTATTTTTGAACACAAAACGGAAAAAGGGCACTTTTTTAACTATTTACAAAGAAATGAAGTTTATCTGTGCACACAAAACGGAAACAGGGCACTTTTTTAACTATTTACAAAGAGATGAAGTTTATTTGTGCACACAAATCGGAATAAGGGCACTTTTTTAACTATTTACAAAGAGATGAATTTTGTTTGTGCACACAAATCGGAATAAGGGCACTTTTTTAACTATTTACAAAGAAATGAATTTATCTGTGCACACAAAACGGAAAAAGGGCACTTTTTTAACTATTTACAAAGAAATGAAGTTTATTTGTGTACATAAAACGAAAAAAGGGCACTTTTTTAACTATTTACAAAGAGATGAAGTTTATTTTTGCACACAAAACGGAAAAAGGGCACTTTTTTAACTATTTACAAAGAAATGAAGTTTATCTGTGCACACAAAACAGAAAAAAGGCACTTTTGTAACTATTTACAAAGAAATGAAGTTTATTTTTGAACACAAAATGGAAATAAGGGCACTTTTTTAACTATTTACAAAGAAATGAAGTTTATCTGTGCACACAAAACGGAAACAGGGCACTTTTTTAACTATTTACAAAGAGATGAAGTTTATTTGTGCACACAAATCGGAATAAGGGCACTTTTTTAACTATTTACAAAGAGATGAATTTTGTTTGTGCACACAAATCGGAATAAGGGCACTTTTTTAACTATTTACAAAGAAATGAATTTATCTGTGCACACAAAACGGAAAAAGGGCACTTTTTTAACTATTTACAAAGAAATGAAGTTTATTTGTGTACATAAAACGAAAAAAGGGCACTTTTTTAACTATTTACAAAGAGATGAAGTTTATTTTTGCACACAAAACGGAAAAAGGGCACTTTTTTAACTATTTACAAAGAAATGAAGTTTATCTGTGCACACAAAACAGAAAAAAGGCACTTTTGTAACTATTTACAAAGAAATGAAGTTTATTTTTGAACACAAAATGGAAATAAGGGCACTTTTTTAACTATTTACAAAGAGATGAAGTTTATTTGTGCACACAAAACGGAAAAAGGGCACTTTTTTAACTATTTACAAAGAGATGAAGTTTATTTGTGCACACAAAATGGAAAAAGGGCACTTTTTTAACTATTTACAAAGAAATGAAGTTTATTTGTGCACACAAAACGGAAAAAGGGCACTTTTTAACTATTTACAAAGAAATGAAGTTTATTTTTGCACACAAAACGGAAAAAGTGCACTTTTGTAACTATTTACAAAGAGATGAAGTTTATTTGTGCACACAAAACGGAAAAAGGGCACTTTTGTAACTATTTACAAAGAAATGAAGTTTATTTGTGCACACAAAATGGAAAAAGGGCACTTTTTTAACTATTTTGAAACTTTTGTAACTTTTTTAACTATTTACAAAGAAATGAAGTTTATTTGTGTACATAAAACGAAAAAATGGCACTTTTTTAACTATTTACAAAGAGATGAAGTTTATTTTTGCACACAAAACGGAAAAAGGGCACTTTTTTAACTATTTACAAAGAAATGAAGTTTATCTGTGCACACAAAACGGAAACAGGGCACTTTTTTAACTATTTACAAAGAGATGAAGTTTATTTGTGCACACAAATCGGAATAAGGGCACTTTTTTAACTATTTACAAAGAGATGAATTTTGTTTGTGCACACAAATCGGAATAAGGGCACTTTTTTAACTATTTACAAAGAAATGAATTTATCTGTGCACACAAAACGGAAAAAGGGCACTTTTTTAACTATTTACAAAGAAATGAAGTTTATTTGTGTACATAAAACGAAAAAAGGGCACTTTTTTAACTATTTACAAAGAGATGAAGTTTATTTTTGCACACAAAACGGAAAAAGGGCACTTTTTTAACTATTTACAAAGAAATGAAGTTTATCTGTGCACACAAAACAGAAAAAAGGCACTTTTGTAACTATTTACAAAGAAATGAAGTTTATTTTTGAACACAAAATGGAAATAAGGGCACTTTTTTAACTATTTACAAAGAGATGAAGTTTATTTGTGCACACAAAACGGAAAAAGGGCACTTTTTTAACTATTTACAAAGAGATGAAGTTTATTTGTGCACACAAAATGGAAAAAGGGCACTTTTTTAACTATTTACAAAGAAATGAAGTTTATTTGTGCACACAAAACGGAAAAAGGGCACTTTTTAACTATTTACAAAGAAATGAAGTTTATTTTTGCACACAAAACGGAAAAAGTGCACTTTTGTAACTATTTACAAAGAGATGAAGTTTATTTGTGCACACAAAACGGAAAAAGGGCACTTTTGTAACTATTTACAAAGAAATGAAGTTTATTTGTGCACACAAAATGGAAAAAGGGCACTTTTTTAACTATTTTGAAACTTTTGTAACTTTTGTAACTATTTACAAAGAAATGAAGTTTATTTTTGCACACAAAACGGAAAAAAGGCAATTTTTTAACTATTTTGAAACTTTTGTAACTTTTGTAACTATTTACAAAGAAATGAAGTTTTTTTTGTGCACACAAAATGGAAAAAGGGCACTTTTTTAACTATTTACAAAGAAATGAAGTTTATTTGTGCACACAAAACGGAAAAAGGGCACTTTTTTAACTATTTACAAAGAGATGAAGTTTATTTTTGCACACAAAACGGAAAAAGTGCACTTTTGTAACTATTTACAAAGAAATGAAGTTTATTTGTGCACACAAAATGGAAAAAGGGCACTTTTTTAACTATTTTGAAACTTTTGTAACTTTTTTAACTATTTACAAAGAAATTAAGTTTATTTGTGTACATAAAACGAAAAAAGGGCACTTTTTTAACTATTTACAAAGAAATGAAGTTTATTTGTGTACATAAAACGAAAAAATGGCACTTTTTTAACTATTTACAAAGAGATGAAGTTTATTTTTGCACACAAAACGGAAAAAGGGCACTTTTTTAACTATTTACAAAGAAATGAAGTTTATTTTTGAACACAAAACGGAAAAAGGGCACTTTTTTAACTATTTACAAAGAAATGAAGTTTATCTGTGCACACAAAACGGAAACAGGGCACTTTTTTAACTATTTACAAAGAGATGAAGTTTATTTGTGCACACAAATCGGAATAAGGGCACTTTTTTAACTATTTACAAAGAGATGAATTTTGTTTGTGCACACAAATCGGAATAAGGGCACTTTTTTAACTATTTACAAAGAAATGAATTTATCTGTGCACACAAAACGGAAAAAGGGCACTTTTTTAACTATTTACAAAGAAATGAAGTTTATTTGTGTACATAAAACGAAAAAAGGGCACTTTTTTAACTATTTACAAAGAGATGAAGTTTATTTTTGCACACAAAACGGAAAAAGGGCACTTTTTTAACTATTTACAAAGAAATGAAGTTTATCTGTGCACACAAAACAGAAAAAAGGCACTTTTGTAACTATTTACAAAGAAATGAAGTTTATTTTTGAACACAAAATGGAAATAAGGGCACTTTTTTAACTATTTACAAAGAGATGAAGTTTATTTGTGCACACAAAACGGAAAAAGGGCACTTTTTTAACTATTTACAAAGAGATGAAGTTTATTTGTGCACACAAAATGGAAAAAGGGCACTTTTTTAACTATTTACAAAGAAATGAAGTTTATTTGTGCACACAAAACGGAAAAAGGGCACTTTTTAACTATTTACAAAGAAATGAAGTTTATTTTTGCACACAAAACGGAAAAAGTGCACTTTTGTAACTATTTACAAAGAGATGAAGTTTATTTGTGCACACAAAACGGAAAAAGGGCACTTTTTTAACTATTTACAAAGAAATGAAGTTTATCTGTGCACACAAAACGGAAAAAGGGCACTTTTTTAACTATTTACAAAGAAATGAAGTTTATTTGTGTACATAAAACGAAAAAAGGGCACTTTTTTAACTATTTACAAAGAGATGAAGTTTATTTTTGCACACAAAACGGAAAAAGGGCACTTTTTTAACTATTTACAAAGAAATGAAGTTTATCTGTGCACACAAAACAGAAAAAAGGCACTTTTGTAACTATTTACAAAGAAATGAAGTTTATTTTTGAACACAAAATGGAAATAAGGGCACTTTTTTAACTATTTACAAAGAGATGAAGTTTATTTGTGCACACAAAACGGAAAAAGGGCACTTTTTTAACTATTTACAAAGAGATGAAGTTTATTTGTGCACACAAAATGGAAAAAGGGCACTTTTTTAACTATTTACAAAGAAATGAAGTTTATTTGTGCACACAAAACGGAAAAAGGGCACTTTTTAACTATTTACAAAGAAATGAAGTTTATTTTTGCACACAAAACGGAAAAAGTGCACTTTTGTAACTATTTACAAAGAGATGAAGTTTATTTGTGCACACAAAACGGAAAAAGGGCACTTTTGTAACTATTTACAAAGAAATGAAGTTTATTTGTGCACACAAAATGGAAAAAGGGCACTTTTTTAACTATTTTGAAACTTTTGTAACTTTTGTAACTATTTACAAAGAAATGAAGTTTATTTTTGCACACAAAACGGAAAAAAGGCAATTTTTTAACTATTTTGAAACTTTTGTAACTTTTGTAACTATTTACAAAGAAATGAAGTTTTTTTTGTGCACACAAAATGGAAAAAGGGCACTTTTTTAACTATTTACAAAGAAATGAAGTTTATTTGTGCACACAAAACGGAAAAAGGGCACTTTTTTAACTATTTACAAAGAGATGAAGTTTATTTTTGCACACAAAACGGAAAAAGTGCACTTTTGTAACTATTTACAAAGAAATGAAGTTTATTTGTGCACACAAAATGGAAAAAGGGCACTTTTTTAACTATTTTGAAACTTTTGTAACTTTTTTAACTATTTACAAAGAAATTAAGTTTATTTGTGTACATAAAACGAAAAAAGGGCACTTTTTTAACTATTTACAAAGAAATGAAGTTTATTTGTGTACATAAAACGAAAAAATGGCACTTTTTTAACTATTTACAAAGAGATGAAGTTTATTTTTGCACACAAAACGGAAAAAGGGCACTTTTTTAACTATTTACAAAGAAATGAAGTTTATTTTTGAACACAAAACGGAAAAAGGGCACTTTTTTAACTATTTACAAAGAAATGAAGTTTATCTGTGCACACAAAACGGAAACAGGGCACTTTTTTAACTATTTACAAAGAGATGAAGTTTATTTGTGCACACAAATCGGAATAAGGGCACTTTTTTAACTATTTACAAAGAGATGAATTTTGTTTGTGCACACAAATCGGAATAAGGGCACTTTTTTAACTATTTACAAAGAAATGAATTTATCTGTGCACACAAAACGGAAAAAGGGCACTTTTTTAACTATTTACAAAGAAATGAAGTTTATTTGTGTACATAAAACGAAAAAAGGGCACTTTTTTAACTATTTACAAAGAGATGAAGTTTATTTTTGCACACAAAACGGAAAAAGGGCACTTTTTTAACTATTTACAAAGAAATGAAGTTTATCTGTGCACACAAAACAGAAAAAAGGCACTTTTGTAACTATTTACAAAGAAATGAAGTTTATTTTTGAACACAAAATGGAAATAAGGGCACTTTTTTAACTATTTACAAAGAGATGAAGTTTATTTGTGCACACAAAACGGAAAAAGGGCACTTTTTTAACTATTTACAAAGAGATGAAGTTTATTTGTGCACACAAAATGGAAAAAGGGCACTTTTTTAACTATTTACAAAGAAATGAAGTTTATTTGTGCACACAAAACGGAAAAAGGGCACTTTTTAACTATTTACAAAGAAATGAAGTTTATTTTTGCACACAAAACGGAAAAAGTGCACTTTTGTAACTATTTACAAAGAGATGAAGTTTATTTGTGCACACAAAACGGAAAAAGGGCACTTTTGTAACTATTTACAAAGAAATGAAGTTTATTTGTGCACACAAAATGGAAAAAGGGCACTTTTTTAACTATTTTGAAACTTTTGTAACTTTTGTAACTATTTACAAAGAAATGAAGTTTATTTTTGCACACAAAACGGAAAAAAGGCAATTTTTTAACTATTTTGAAACTTTTGTAACTTTTGTAACTATTTACAAAGAAATGAAGTTTTTTTTGTGCACACAAAATGGAAAAAGGGCACTTTTTTAACTATTTACAAAGAAATGAAGTTTATCTGTGCACACAAAACGGAAACAGGGCACTTTTTTAACTATTTACAAAGAAATGAAGTTTATCTGTGCACACAAAACGGAAACAGGGCACTTTTTTAACTATTTACAAAGAAATGAAGTTTATTTGTGCACACAAAACGGAAAAAGGGCACTTTTTTAACTATTTACAAAGAAATGAAGTTTATTTTTGCACACAAAACGGAAAAAGGGCACTTTTTTAACTATTTACAAAGAAATGAAGTTTATCTGTGCACACAAAACAGAAAAAAGGCACTTTTGTAACTATTTACAAAGAAATGAAGTTTATTTTTGAACACAAAATGGAAATAAGGGCACTTTTTTAACTATTTACAAAGAGATGAAGTTTATTTGTGCACACAAAACGGAAAAAGGGCACTTTTTTAACTATTTACAAAGAGATGAAGTTTATTTGTGCACACAAAATGGAAAAAGGGCACTTTTTTAACTATTTACAAAGAAATGAAGTTTATTTGTGCACACAAAACGGAAAAAGGGCACTTTTTAACTATTTACAAAGAAATGAAGTTTATTTTTGCACACAAAACGGAAAAAGGGCACTTTTGTAACTATTTACAAAGAGATGAAGTTTATTTGTGCACACAAAATGGAAAAAGGGCACTTTTTTAACTATTTACAAAGAAATGAAGTTTTTTTTGTGCACACAAAATGGAAAAAGGGCACTTTTTTAACTATTTACAAAGAAATGAAGTTTATTTGTGCACACAAAACGGAAAAAGGGCACTTTTTTAACTATTTACAAAGAGATGAAGTTTATTTTTGCACACAAAACGGAAAAAGTGCACTTTTGTAACTATTTACAAAGAAATGAAGTTTATTTGTGCACACAAAATGGAAAAAGGGCACTTTTTTAACTATTTTGAAACTTTTGTAACTTTTTTAACTATTTACAAAGAAATTAAGTTTATTTGTGTACATAAAACGAAAAAAGGGCACTTTTTTAACTATTTACAAAGAAATGAAGTTTATTTGTGTACATAAAACGAAAAAATGGCACTTTTTTAACTATTTACAAAGAGATGAAGTTTATTTTTGCACACAAAACGGAAAAAGGGCACTTTTTTAACTATTTACAAAGAAATGAAGTTTATTTGTGCACACAAAACGGAAAAAGGGCACTTTTTTAACTATTTACAAAGAGATGAAGTTTATTTGTGCACACAAAATGGAAAAAGGGCACTTTTTTAACTATTTACAAAGAAATGAAGTTTATTTGTGCACACAAAACGGAAAAAGGGCACTTTTTAACTATTTACAAAGAAATGAAGTTTATTTTTGCACACAAAACGGAAAAAGGGCACTTTTGTAACTATTTACAAAGAGATGAAGTTTATTTGTGCACACAAAATGGAAAAAGGGCACTTTTTTAACTATTTACAAAGAAATGAAGTTTATTTGTGCACACAAAACGGAAGAAGGGCACTTTTTAACTATTTACAAAGAAATGAAGTTTATTTTTGCACACAAAACGGAAAAAGTGCACTTTTGTAACTATTTACAAAGAGATGAAGTTTATTTGTGCACACAAAACGGAAAAAGGGCACTTTTGTAACTATTTACAAAGAAATGAAGTTTATTTGTGCACACAAAATGGAAAAAGGGCACTTTTTTAACTATTTTGAAACTTTTGTAACTTTTGTAACTATTTACAAAGAAATGAAGTTTATTTTTGCACACAAAACGGAAAAAAGGCAATTTTTTAACTATTTTGAAACTTTTGTAACTTTTGTAACTATTTACAAAGAAATGAAGTTTTTTTTGTGCACACAAAATGGAAAAAGGGCACTTTTTTAACTATTTACAAAGAAATGAAGTTTATTTGTGCACACAAAACGGAAAAAGGGCACTTTTTTAACTATTTACAAAGAGATGAAGTTTATTTTTGCACACAAAACGGAAAAAAAGCACTTTTGTAACTATTTACAAAGAAATGAAGTTTATTTGTGCACACAAAATGGAAAAAGGGCACTTTTTTAACTATTTTGAAACTTTTGTAACTTTTTTAACTATTTACAAAGAAATTAAGTTTATTTGTGTACATAAAACGAAAAAAGGGCACTTTTTTAACTATTTACAAAGAAATGAAGTTTATTTGTGTACATAAAACGAAAAAATGGCACTTTTTTAACTATTTACAAAGAGATGAAGTTTATTTTTGCACACAAAACGGAAAAAGGGCACTTTTTTAACTATTTACAAAGAAATGAAGTTTATTTTTGAACACAAAACGGAAAAAGGGCACTTTTTTAACTATTTACAAAGAAATGAAGTTTATCTGTGCACACAAAACGGAAACAGGGCACTTTTTTAACTATTTACAAAGAGATGAAGTTTATTTGTGCACACAAATCGGAATAAGGGCACTTTTTTAACTATTTACAAAGAGATGAATTTTGTTTGTGCACACAAATCGGAATAAGGGCACTTTTTTAACTATTTACAAAGAAATGAATTTATCTGTGCACACAAAACGGAAAAAGGGCACTTTTTTAACTATTTACAAAGAAATGAAGTTTATTTGTGTACATAAAACGAAAAAAGGGCACTTTTTTAACTATTTACAAAGAGATGAAGTTTATTTTTGCACACAAAACGGAAAAAGGGCACTTTTTTAACTATTTACAAAGAAATGAAGTTTATCTGTGCACACAAAACAGAAAAAAGGCACTTTTGTAACTATTTACAAAGAAATGAAGTTTATTTTTGAACACAAAATGGAAATAAGGGCACTTTTTTAACTATTTACAAAGAGATGAAGTTTATTTGTGCACACAAAACGGAAAAAGGGCACTTTTTTAACTATTTACAAAGAGATGAAGTTTATTTGTGCACACAAAATGGAAAAAGGGCACTTTTTTAACTATTTACAAAGAAATGAAGTTTATTTGTGCACACAAAACGGAAAAAGGGCACTTTTTAACTATTTACAAAGAAATGAAGTTTATTTTTGCACACAAAACGGAAAAAGTGCACTTTTGTAACTATTTACAAAGAGATGAAGTTTATTTGTGCACACAAAACGGAAAAAGGGCACTTTTGTAACTATTTACAAAGAAATGAAGTTTATTTGTGCACACAAAATGGAAAAAGGGCACTTTTTTAACTATTTTGAAACTTTTGTAACTTTTGTAACTATTTACAAAGAAATGAAGTTTATTTTTGCACACAAAACGGAAAAAAGGCAATTTTTTAACTATTTTGAAACTTTTGTAACTTTTGTAACTATTTACAAAGAAATGAAGTTTTTTTTGTGCACACAAAATGGAAAAAGGGCACTTTTTTAACTATTTACAAAGAAATGAAGTTTATCTGTGCACACAAAACGGAAACAGGGCACTTTTTTAACTATTTACAAAGAAATGAAGTTTATCTGTGCACACAAAACGGAAACAGGGCACTTTTTTAACTATTTACAAAGAAATGAAGTTTATTTGTGCACACAAAACGGAAAAAGGGCACTTTTTTAACTATTTACAAAGAAATGAAGTTTATTTTTGCACACAAAACGGAAAAAGGGCACTTTTTTAACTATTTACAAAGAAATGAAGTTTATCTGTGCACACAAAACAGAAAAAAGGCACTTTTGTAACTATTTACAAAGAAATGAAGTTTATTTTTGAACACAAAATGGAAATAAGGGCACTTTTTTAACTATTTACAAAGAGATGAAGTTTATTTGTGCACACAAAACGGAAAAAGGGCACTTTTTTAACTATTTACAAAGAGATGAAGTTTATTTGTGCACACAAAATGGAAAAAGGGCACTTTTTTAACTATTTACAAAGAAATGAAGTTTATTTGTGCACACAAAACGGAAAAAGGGCACTTTTTAACTATTTACAAAGAAATGAAGTTTATTTTTGCACACAAAACGGAAAAAGTGCACTTTTGTAACTATTTACAAAGAGATGAAGTTTATTTGTGCACACAAAACGGAAAAAGGGCACTTTTGTAACTATTTACAAAGAAATGAAGTTTATTTGTGCACACAAAATGGAAAAAGGGCACTTTTTTAACTATTTTGAAACTTTTGTAACTTTTGTAACTATTTACAAAGAAATGAAGTTTATTTTTGCACACAAAACGGAAAAAAGGCAATTTTTTAACTATTTTGAAACTTTTGTAACTTTTGTAACTATTTACAAAGAAATGAAGTTTTTTTTGTGCACACAAAATGGAAAAAGGGCACTTTTTTAACTATTTACAAAGAAATGAAGTTTATCTGTGCACACAAAACGGAAACAGGGCACTTTTTTAACTATTTACAAAGAAATGAAGTTTATCTGTGCACACAAAACGGAAACAGGGCACTTTTTTAACTATTTACAAAGAAATGAAGTTTATTTGTGCACACAAAACGGAAAAAGGGCACTTTTTTAACTATTTACAAAGAAATGAAGTTTATTTTTGCACACAAAACGGAAAAAGGGCACTTTTTTAACTATTTACAAAGAAATGAAGTTTATCTGTGCACACAAAACAGAAAAAAGGCACTTTTGTAACTATTTACAAAGAAATGAAGTTTATTTTTGAACACAAAATGGAAATAAGGGCACTTTTTTAACTATTTACAAAGAGATGAAGTTTATTTGTGCACACAAAACGGAAAAAGGGCACTTTTTTAACTATTTACAAAGAGATGAAGTTTATTTGTGCACACAAATCGGAATAAGGGCACTTTTTTAACTATTTACAAAGAGATGAATTTTGTTTGTGCACACAAATCGGAATAAGGGCACTTTTTTAACTATTTACAAAGAAATGAATTTATCTGTGCACACAAAACGGAAAAAGGGCACTTTTTTAACTATTTACAAAGAAATGAAGTTTATTTGTGCACACAAAACGGAAAAAGGGCACTTTTGTAACTATTTACAAAGAAATGAAGTTTATTTGTGCACACAAAATGGAAAAAGGGCACTTTTTTAACTATTTTGAAACTTTTGTAACTTTTGTAACTATTTACAAAGAAATGAAGTTTATTTTTGCACACAAAACGGAAAAAAGGCAATTTTTTAACTATTTTGAAACTTTTGTAACTTTTGTAACTATTTACAAAGAAATGAAGTTTTTTTTGTGCACACAAAATGGAAAAAGGGCACTTTTTTAACTATTTACAAAGAAATGAAGTTTATCTGTGCACACAAAACGGAAACAGGGCACTTTTTTAACTATTTACAAAGAAATGAAGTTTATCTGTGCACACAAAACGGAAACAGGGCACTTTTTTAACTATTTACAAAGAAATGAAGTTTATTTGTGCACACAAAACGGAAAAAGGGCACTTTTTTAACTATTTACAAAGAAATGAAGTTTATTTTTGCACACAAAACGGAAAAAGGGCACTTTTTTAACTATTTACAAAGAAATGAAGTTTATCTGTGCACACAAAACAGAAAAAAGGCACTTTTGTAACTATTTACAAAGAAATGAAGTTTATTTTTGAACACAAAATGGAAATAAGGGCACTTTTTTAACTATTTACAAAGAGATGAAGTTTATTTGTGCACACAAAACGGAAAAAGGGCACTTTTTTAACTATTTACAAAGAGATGAAGTTTATTTGTGCACACAAAATGGAAAAAGGGCACTTTTTTAACTATTTACAAAGAAATGAAGTTTATTTGTGCACACAAAACGGAAAAAGGGCACTTTTTAACTATTTACAAAGAAATGAAGTTTATTTTTGCACACAAAACGGAAAAAGTGCACTTTTGTAACTATTTACAAAGAGATGAAGTTTATTTGTGCACACAAAACGGAAAAAGGGCACTTTTGTAACTATTTACAAAGAAATGAAGTTTATTTGTGCACACAAAATGGAAAAAGGGCACTTTTTTAACTATTTTGAAACTTTTGTAACTTTTGTAACTATTTACAAAGAAATGAAGTTTATTTTTGCACACAAAACGGAAAAAAGGCAATTTTTTAACTATTTTGAAACTTTTGTAACTTTTGTAACTATTTACAAAGAAATGAAGTTTTTTTTGTGCACACAAAATGGAAAAAGGGCACTTTTTTAACTATTTACAAAGAAATGAAGTTTATCTGTGCACACAAAACGGAAACAGGGCACTTTTTTAACTATTTACAAAGAAATGAAGTTTATCTGTGCACACAAAACGGAAACAGGGCACTTTTTTAACTATTTACAAAGAAATGAAGTTTATTTGTGCACACAAAACGGAAAAAGGGCACTTTTTTAACTATTTACAAAGAAATGAAGTTTATTTTTGCACACAAAACGGAAAAAGGGCACTTTTTTAACTATTTACAAAGAAATGAAGTTTATCTGTGCACACAAAACAGAAAAAAGGCACTTTTGTAACTATTTACAAAGAGATGAATTTTGTTTGTGCACACAAATCGGAAAAAGGGCACTTTTTTAACTATTTTGAAACTTTTGTAACTTTTGTAACTATTTACAAAGAAATGAAGTTTATTTTTGCACACAAAACGGAAAAAAGGCAATTTTTTAACTATTTTGAAACTTTTGTAACTTTTGTAACTATTTACAAAGAAATGAAGTTTTTTTTGTGCACACAAAATGGAAAAAGGGCACTTTTTTAACTATTTACAAAGAAATGAAGTTTATTTGTGCACACAAAACGGAAAAAGGGCACTTTTTTAACTATTTACAAAGAGATGAAGTTTATTTTTGCACACAAAACGGAAAAAGTGCACTTTTGTAACTATTTACAAAGAAATGAAGTTTATTTGTGCACACAAATCGGAATAAGGGCACTTTTTTAACTATTTACAAAGAGATGAATTTTGTTTGTGCACACAAATCGGAATAAGGGCACTTTTTTAACTATTTACAAAGAAATGAAGTTTATCTGTGCACACAAAACGGAAAAAGGGCACTTTTTTAACTATTTACAAAGAAATGAAGTTTATTTGTGTACATAAAACGAAAAAAGGGCACTTTTTTAACTATTTACAAAGAGATGAAGTTTATTTTTGCACACAAAACGGAAAAAGGGCACTTTTTTAACTATTTACAAAGAAATGAAGTTTATCTGTGCACACAAAACAGAAAAAAGGCACTTTTGTAACTATTTACAAAGAAATGAAGTTTATTTTTGAACACAAAATGGAAATAAGGGCACTTTTTTAACTATTTACAAAGAGATGAAGTTTATTTGTGCACACAAAACGGAAAAAGGGCACTTTTTTAACTATTTACAAAGAGATGAAGTTTATTTGTGCACACAAAATGGAAAAAGGGCACTTTTTTAACTATTTACAAAGAAATGAAGTTTATTTGTGCACACAAAACGGAAAAAGGGCACTTTTTAACTATTTACAAAGAAATGAAGTTTATTTTTGCACACAAAACGGAAAAAGTGCACTTTTGTAACTATTTACAAAGAGATGAAGTTTATTTGTGCACACAAAACGGAAAAAGGGCACTTTTGTAACTATTTACAAAGAAATGAAGTTTATTTGTGCACACAAAATGGAAAAAGGGCACTTTTTTAACTATTTTGAAACTTTTGTAACTTTTGTAACTATTTACAAAGAAATGAAGTTTATTTTTGCACACAAAACGGAAAAAAGGCAATTTTTTAACTATTTTGAAACTTTTGTAACTTTTGTAACTATTTACAAAGAAATGAAGTTTTTTTTGTGCACACAAAATGGAAAAAGGGCACTTTTTTAACTATTTACAAAGAAATGAAGTTTATTTGTGCACACAAAACGGAAAAAGGGCACTTTTTTAACTATTTACAAAGAGATGAAGTTTATTTTTGCACACAAAACGGAAAAAGTGCACTTTTGTAACTATTTACAAAGAAATGAAGTTTATTTGTGCACACAAAATGGAAAAAGGGCACTTTTTTAACTATTTTGAAACTTTTGTAACTTTTTTAACTATTTACAAAGAAATTAAGTTTATTTGTGTACATAAAACGAAAAAAGGGCACTTTTTTAACTATTTACAAAGAAATGAAGTTTATTTGTGTACATAAAACGAAAAAATGGCACTTTTTTAACTATTTACAAAGAGATGAAGTTTATTTTTGCACACAAAACGGAAAAAGGGCACTTTTTTAACTATTTACAAAGAAATGAAGTTTATTTTTGAACACAAAACGGAAAAAGGGCACTTTTTTAACTATTTACAAAGAAATGAAGTTTATCTGTGCACACAAAACGGAAACAGGGCACTTTTTTAACTATTTACAAAGAGATGAAGTTTATTTGTGCACACAAATCGGAATAAGGGCACTTTTTTAACTATTTACAAAGAGATGAATTTTGTTTGTGCACACAAATCGGAATAAGGGCACTTTTTTAACTATTTACAAAGAAATGAAGTTTATCTGTGCACACAAAACGGAAAAAGGGCACTTTTTTAACTATTTACAAAGAAATGAAGTTTATTTGTGTACATAAAATGAAAAAAGGGCACTTTTTTAACTATTTACAAAGAGATGAAGTTTATTTTTGCACACAAAACGGAAAAAGGGCACTTTTTTAACTATTTACAAAGAAATGAAGTTTATCTGTGCACACAAAACAGAAAAAAGGCACTTTTGTAACTATTTACAAAGAAATGAAGTTTATTTTTGAACACAAAATGGAAATAAGGGCACTTTTTTAACTATTTACAAAGAGATGAAGTTTATTTGTGCACACAAAACGGAAAAAGGGCACTTTTTTAACTATTTACAAAGAGATGAAGTTTATTTGTGCACACAAAATGGAAAAAGGGCACTTTTTTAACTATTTACAAAGAAATGAAGTTTATTTGTGCACACAAAACGGAAAAAGGGCACTTTTTAACTATTTACAAAGAAATGAAGTTTATTTTTGCACACAAAACGGAAAAAGTGCACTTTTGTAACTATTTACAAAGAGATGAAGTTTATTTGTGCACACAAAACGGAAAAAGGGCACTTTTGTAACTATTTACAAAGAAATGAAGTTTATTTGTGCACACAAAATGGAAAAAGGGCACTTTTTTAACTATTTTGAAACTTTTGTAACTTTTGTAACTATTTACAAAGAAATGAAGTTTATTTTTGCACACAAAACGGAAAAAAGGCAATTTTTTAACTATTTTGAAACTTTTGTAACTTTTGTAACTATTTACAAAGAAATGAAGTTTTTTTTGTGCACACAAAATGGAAAAAGGGCACTTTTTTAACTATTTACAAAGAAATGAAGTTTATTTGTGCACACAAAACGGAAAAAGGGCACTTTTTTAACTATTTACAAAGAGATGAAGTTTATTTTTGCACACAAAACGGAAAAAGTGCACTTTTGTAACTATTTACAAAGAAATGAAGTTTATTTGTGCACACAAAATGGAAAAAGGGCACTTTTTTAACTATTTTGAAACTTTTGTAACTTTTTTAACTATTTACAAAGAAATTAAGTTTATTTGTGTACATAAAACGAAAAAAGGGCACTTTTTTAACTATTTACAAAGAAATGAAGTTTATTTGTGTACATAAAACGAAAAAATGGCACTTTTTTAACTATTTACAAAGAGATGAAGTTTATTTTTGCACACAAAACGGAAAAAGGGCACTTTTTTAACTATTTACAAAGAAATGAAGTTTATTTTTGAACACAAAACGGAAAAAGGGCACTTTTTTAACTATTTACAAAGAAATGAAGTTTATCTGTGCACACAAAACGGAAACAGGGCACTTTTTTAACTATTTACAAAGAGATGAAGTTTATTTGTGCACACAAATCGGAATAAGGGCACTTTTTTAACTATTTACAAAGAGATGAATTTTGTTTGTGCACACAAATCGGAATAAGGGCACTTTTTTAACTATTTACAAAGAAATGAAGTTTATCTGTGCACACAAAACGGAAAAAGGGCACTTTTTTAACTATTTACAAAGAAATGAAGTTTATCTGTGCACACAAAACGGAAAAAGGGCACTTTTTTAACTATTTACAAAGAAATGAAGTTTATTTGTGTACATAAAACGAAAAAAGGGCACTTTTTTAACTATTTACAAAGAGATGAAGTTTATTTGTGCACACAAATCGGAATAAGGGCACTTTTTTAACTATTTACAAAGAGATGAATTTTGTTTGTGCACACAAATCGGAATAAGGGCACTTTTTTAACTATTTACAAAGAAATGAAGTTTATCTGTGCACACAAAACGGAAAAAGGGCACTTTTTTAACTATTTACAAAGAAATGAAGTTTATTTGTGTACATAAAACGAAAAAAGGGCACTTTTTTAACTATTTACAAAGAGATGAAGTTTATTTGTGCACACAAATCGGAATAAGGGCACTTTTTTAACTATTTACAAAGAAATGAAGTTTATCTGTGCACACAAAACGGAAAAAGGGCACTTTTTTAACTATTTACAAAGAAATGAAGTTTATTTGTGTACATAAAACGAAAAAAGGGCACTTTTTTAACTATTTACAAAGAGATGAAGTTTATTTTTGCACACAAAACGGAAAAAGGGCACTTTTTTAACTATTTACAAAGAAATGAAGTTTATCTGTGCACACAAAACAGAAAAAAGGCACTTTTGTAACTATTTACAAAGAAATGAAGTTTATTTTTGAACACAAAATGGAAATAAGGGCACTTTTTTAACTATTTACAAAGAGATGAAGTTTATTTGTGCACACAAAACGGAAAAAGGGCACTTTTTTAACTATTTACAAAGAGATGAAGTTTATTTGTGCACACAAAATGGAAAAAGGGCACTTTTTTAACTATTTACAAAGAAATGAAGTTTATTTGTGCACACAAAACGGAAAAAGGGCACTTTTTAACTATTTACAAAGAAATGAAGTTTATTTTTGCACACAAAACGGAAAAAGTGCACTTTTGTAACTATTTACAAAGAGATGAAGTTTATTTGTGCACACAAAACGGAAAAAGGGCACTTTTGTAACTATTTACAAAGAAATGAAGTTTATTTGTGCACACAAAATGGAAAAAGGGCACTTTTTTAACTATTTTGAAACTTTTGTAACTTTTGTAACTATTTACAAAGAAATGAAGTTTATTTTTGCACACAAAACGGAAAAAAGGCAATTTTTTAACTATTTTGAAACTTTTGTAACTTTTGTAACTATTTACAAAGAAATGAAGTTTTTTTTGTGCACACAAAATGGAAAAAGGGCACTTTTTTAACTATTTACAAAGAAATGAAGTTTATTTGTGCACACAAAACGGAAAAAGGGCACTTTTTTAACTATTTACAAAGAGATGAAGTTTATTTTTGCACACAAAACGGAAAAAGTGCACTTTTGTAACTATTTACAAAGAAATGAAGTTTATTTGTGCACACAAAATGGAAAAAGGGCACTTTTTTAACTATTTTGAAACTTTTGTAACTTTTTTAACTATTTACAAAGAAATTAAGTTTATCTGTGCACACAAAACGGAAAAAGGGCACTTTTTTAACTATTTACAAAGAAATGAAGTTTATTTGTGTACATAAAACGAAAAAATGGCACTTTTTTAACTATTTACAAAGAGATGAAGTTTATTTTTGCACACAAAACGGAAAAAGGGCACTTTTTTAACTATTTACAAAGAAATGAAGTTTATCTGTGCACACAAAACAGAAAAAAGGCACTTTTGTAACTATTTACAAAGAAATGAAGTTTATTTTTGAACACAAAATGGAAATAAGGGCACTTTTTTAACTATTTACAAAGAGATGAAGTTTATTTGTGCACACAAAACGGAAAAAGGGCACTTTTTTAACTATTTACAAAGAGATGAAGTTTATTTGTGCACACAAAATGGAAAAAGGGCACTTTTTTAACTATTTACAAAGAAATGAAGTTTATTTGTGCACACAAAACGGAAAAAGGGCACTTTTTAACTATTTACAAAGAAATGAAGTTTATTTTTGCACACAAAACGGAAAAAGTGCACTTTTGTAACTATTTACAAAGAGATGAAGTTTATTTGTGCACACAAAACGGAAAAAGGGCACTTTTGTAACTATTTACAAAGAAATGAAGTTTATTTGTGCACACAAAATGGAAAAAGGGCACTTTTTTAACTATTTTGAAACTTTTGTAACTTTTGTAACTATTTACAAAGAAATGAAGTTTATTTTTGCACACAAAACGGAAAAAAGGCAATTTTTTAACTATTTTGAAACTTTTGTAACTTTTGTAACTATTTACAAAGAAATGAAGTTTTTTTTGTGCACACAAAATGGAAAAAGGGCACTTTTTTAACTATTTACAAAGAAATGAAGTTTATTTGTGCACACAAAACGGAAAAAGGGCACTTTTTTAACTATTTACAAAGAGATGAAGTTTATTTTTGCACACAAAACGGAAAAAGTGCACTTTTGTAACTATTTACAAAGAAATGAAGTTTATTTGTGCACACAAAATGGAAAAAGGGCACTTTTTTAACTATTTTGAAACTTTTGTAACTTTTTTAACTATTTACAAAGAAATTAAGTTTATTTGTGTACATAAAACGAAAAAAGGGCACTTTTTTAACTATTTACAAAGAAATGAAGTTTATTTGTGTACATAAAACGAAAAAATGGCACTTTTTTAACTATTTACAAAGAGATGAAGTTTATTTTTGCACACAAAACGGAAAAAGGGCACTTTTTTAACTATTTACAAAGAAATGAAGTTTATTTTTGAACACAAAACGGAAAAAGGGCACTTTTTTAACTATTTACAAAGAAATGAAGTTTATCTGTGCACACAAAACGGAAACAGGGCACTTTTTTAACTATTTACAAAGAGATGAAGTTTATTTGTGCACACAAATCGGAATAAGGGCACTTTTTTAACTATTTACAAAGAGATGAATTTTGTTTGTGCACACAAATCGGAATAAGGGCACTTTTTTAACTATTTACAAAGAAATGAAGTTTATCTGTGCACACAAAACGGAAAAAGGGCACTTTTTTAACTATTTACAAAGAAATGAAGTTTATTTGTGTACATAAAACGAAAAAAGGGCACTTTTTTAACTATTTACAAAGAGATGAAGTTTATTTTTGCACACAAAACGGAAAAAGGGCACTTTTTTAACTATTTACAAAGAAATGAAGTTTATCTGTGCACACAAAACAGAAAAAAGGCACTTTTGTAACTATTTACAAAGAAATGAAGTTTATTTTTGAACACAAAATGGAAATAAGGGCACTTTTTTAACTATTTACAAAGAGATGAAGTTTATTTGTGCACACAAAACGGAAAAAGGGCACTTTTTTAACTATTTACAAAGAGATGAAGTTTATTTGTGCACACAAAATGGAAAAAGGGCACTTTTTTAACTATTTACAAAGAAATGAAGTTTATTTGTGCACACAAAACGGAAAAAGGGCACTTTTTAACTATTTACAAAGAAATGAAGTTTATTTTTGCACACAAAACGGAAAAAGTGCACTTTTGTAACTATTTACAAAGAGATGAAGTTTATTTGTGCACACAAAACGGAAAAAGGGCACTTTTGTAACTATTTACAAAGAAATGAAGTTTATTTGTGCACACAAAATGGAAAAAGGGCACTTTTTTAACTATTTTGAAACTTTTGTAACTTTTGTAACTATTTACAAAGAAATGAAGTTTATTTTTGCACACAAAACGGAAAAAAGGCAATTTTTTAACTATTTTGAAACTTTTGTAACTTTTGTAACTATTTACAAAGAAATGAAGTTTTTTTTGTGCACACAAAATGGAAAAAGGGCACTTTTTTAACTATTTACAAAGAAATGAAGTTTATTTGTGCACACAAAACGGAAAAAGGGCACTTTTTTAACTATTTACAAAGAGATGAAGTTTATTTTTGCACACAAAACGGAAAAAGTGCACTTTTGTAACTATTTACAAAGAAATGAAGTTTATTTGTGCACACAAAATGGAAAAAGGGCACTTTTTTAACTATTTTGAAACTTTTGTAACTTTTTTAACTATTTACAAAGAAATTAAGTTTATTTGTGTACATAAAACGAAAAAAGGGCACTTTTTTAACTATTTACAAAGAAATGAAGTTTATTTGTGTACATAAAACGAAAAAATGGCACTTTTTTAACTATTTACAAAGAGATGAAGTTTATTTTTGCACACAAAACGGAAAAAGGGCACTTTTTTAACTATTTACAAAGAAATGAAGTTTATTTTTGAACACAAAACGGAAAAAGGGCACTTTTTTAACTATTTACAAAGAAATGAAGTTTATCTGTGCACACAAAACGGAAACAGGGCACTTTTTTAACTATTTACAAAGAGATGAAGTTTATTTGTGCACACAAATCGGAATAAGGGCACTTTTTTAACTATTTACAAAGAGATGAATTTTGTTTGTGCACACAAATCGGAATAAGGGCACTTTTTTAACTATTTACAAAGAAATGAAGTTTATCTGTGCACACAAAACGGAAAAAGGGCACTTTTTTAACTATTTACAAAGAAATGAAGTTTATTTGTGTACATAAAACGAAAAAAGGGCACTTTTTTAACTATTTACAAAGAGATGAAGTTTATTTTTGCACACAAAACGGAAAAAGGGCACTTTTTTAACTATTTACAAAGAAATGAAGTTTATCTGTGCACACAAAACAGAAAAAAGGCACTTTTGTAACTATTTACAAAGAAATGAAGTTTATTTTTGAACACAAAATGGAAATAAGGGCACTTTTTTAACTATTTACAAAGAGATGAAGTTTATTTGTGCACACAAAACGGAAAAAGGGCACTTTTTTAACTATTTACAAAGAGATGAAGTTTATTTGTGCACACAAAATGGAAAAAGGGCACTTTTTTAACTATTTACAAAGAAATGAAGTTTATTTGTGCACACAAAACGGAAAAAGGGCACTTTTTAACTATTTACAAAGAAATGAAGTTTATTTTTGCACACAAAACGGAAAAAGTGCACTTTTGTAACTATTTACAAAGAGATGAAGTTTATTTGTGCACACAAAACGGAAAAAGGGCACTTTTGTAACTATTTACAAAGAAATGAAGTTTATTTGTGCACACAAAATGGAAAAAGGGCACTTTTTTAACTATTTTGAAACTTTTGTAACTTTTGTAACTATTTACAAAGAAATGAAGTTTATTTTTGCACACAAAACGGAAAAAAGGCAATTTTTTAACTATTTTGAAACTTTTGTAACTTTTGTAACTATTTACAAAGAAATGAAGTTTTTTTTGTGCACACAAAATGGAAAAAGGGCACTTTTTTAACTATTTACAAAGAAATGAAGTTTATCTGTGCACACAAAACGGAAAAAGGGCACTTTTTTAACTATTTACAAAGAAATGAAGTTTATTTGTGTACATAAAACGAAAAAAGGGCACTTTTTTAACTATTTACAAAGAGATGAAGTTTATTTTTGCACACAAAACGGAAAAAGGGCACTTTTTTAACTATTTACAAAGAAATGAAGTTTATCTGTGCACACAAAACAGAAAAAAGGCACTTTTGTAACTATTTACAAAGAAATGAAGTTTATTTTTGAACACAAAATGGAAATAAGGGCACTTTTTTAACTATTTACAAAGAGATGAAGTTTATTTGTGCACACAAAACGGAAAAAGGGCACTTTTTTAACTATTTACAAAGAGATGAAGTTTATTTGTGCACACAAAATGGAAAAAGGGCACTTTTTTAACTATTTACAAAGAAATGAAGTTTATTTGTGCACACAAAACGGAAAAAGGGCACTTTTTAACTATTTACAAAGAAATGAAGTTTATTTTTGCACACAAAACGGAAAAAGTGCACTTTTGTAACTATTTACAAAGAGATGAAGTTTATTTGTGCACACAAAACGGAAAAAGGGCACTTTTGTAACTATTTACAAAGAAATGAAGTTTATTTGTGCACACAAAATGGAAAAAGGGCACTTTTTTAACTATTTTGAAACTTTTGTAACTTTTGTAACTATTTACAAAGAAATGAAGTTTATTTTTGCACACAAAACGGAAAAAAGGCAATTTTTTAACTATTTTGAAACTTTTGTAACTTTTGTAACTATTTACAAAGAAATGAAGTTTTTTTTGTGCACACAAAATGGAAAAAGGGCACTTTTTTAACTATTTACAAAGAAATGAAGTTTATTTGTGCACACAAAACGGAAAAAGGGCACTTTTTTAACTATTTACAAAGAGATGAAGTTTATTTTTGCACACAAAACGGAAAAAGTGCACTTTTGTAACTATTTACAAAGAAATGAAGTTTATTTGTGCACACAAAATGGAAAAAGGGCACTTTTTTAACTATTTTGAAACTTTTGTAACTTTTTTAACTATTTACAAAGAAATTAAGTTTATTTGTGTACATAAAACGAAAAAAGGGCACTTTTTTAACTATTTACAAAGAAATGAAGTTTATTTGTGTACATAAAACGAAAAAATGGCACTTTTTTAACTATTTACAAAGAGATGAAGTTTATTTTTGCACACAAAACGGAAAAAGGGCACTTTTTTAACTATTTACAAAGAAATGAAGTTTATCTGTGCACACAAAACGGAAACAGGGCACTTTTTTAACTATTTACAAAGAGATGAAGTTTATTTGTGCACACAAATCGGAATAAGGGCACTTTTTTAACTATTTACAAAGAGATGAATTTTGTTTGTGCACACAAATCGGAATAAGGGCACTTTTTTAACTATTTACAAAGAAATGAAGTTTATCTGTGCACACAAATCGGAAAAAGGGCACTTTTTTAACTATTTACAAAGAAATGAAGTTTATTTGTGTACATAAAACGAAAAAAGGGCACTTTTTTAACTATTTACAAAGAGATGAAGTTTATTTTTGCACACAAAACGGAAAAAGGGCACTTTTTTAACTATTTACAAAGAAATGAAGTTTATCTGTGCACACAAAACAGAAAAAAGGCACTTTTGTAACTATTTACAAAGAAATGAAGTTTATTTTTGAACACAAAATGGAAATAAGGGCACTTTTTTAACTATTTACAAAGAGATGAAGTTTATTTGTGCACACAAAACGGAAAAAGGGCACTTTTTTAACTATTTACAAAGAGATGAAGTTTATTTGTGCACACAAAATGGAAAAAGGGCACTTTTTTAACTATTTACAAAGAAATGAAGTTTATTTGTGCACACAAAACGGAAAAAGGGCACTTTTTAACTATTTACAAAGAAATGAAGTTTATTTTTGCACACAAAACGGAAAAAGTGCACTTTTGTAACTATTTACAAAGAGATGAAGTTTATTTGTGCACACAAAACGGAAAAAGGGCACTTTTGTAACTATTTACAAAGAAATGAAGTTTATTTGTGCACACAAAATGGAAAAAGGGCACTTTTTTAACTATTTTGAAACTTTTGTAACTTTTGTAACTATTTACAAAGAAATGAAGTTTATTTTTGCACACAAAACGGAAAAAAGGCAATTTTTTAACTATTTTGAAACTTTTGTAACTTTTGTAACTATTTACAAAGAAATGAAGTTTTTTTTGTGCACACAAAATGGAAAAAGGGCACTTTTTTAACTATTTACAAAGAAATGAAGTTTATTTGTGCACACAAAACGGAAAAAGGGCACTTTTTAACTATTTACAAAGAAATGAAGTTTATTTTTGCACACAAAACGGAAAAAGTGCACTTTTGTAACTATTTACAAAGAGATGAAGTTTATTTGTGCACACAAAACGGAAAAAGGGCACTTTTGTAACTATTTACAAAGAAATGAAGTTTATTTGTGCACACAAAATGGAAAAAGGGCACTTTTTTAACTATTTTGAAACTTTTGTAACTTTTGTAACTATTTACAAAGAAATGAAGTTTATTTTTGCACACAAAACGGAAAAAAGGCAATTTTTTAACTATTTTGAAACTTTTGTAACTTTTGTAACTATTTACAAAGAAATGAAGTTTTTTTTGTGCACACAAAATGGAAAAAGGGCACTTTTTTAACTATTTACAAAGAAATGAAGTTTATTTGTGCACACAAAACGGAAAAAGGGCACTTTTTTAACTATTTACAAAGAGATGAAGTTTATTTTTGCACACAAAACGGAAAAAGTGCACTTTTGTAACTATTTACAAAGAAATGAAGTTTATTTGTGCACACAAAATGGAAAAAGGGCACTTTTTTAACTATTTTGAAACTTTTGTAACTTTTTTAACTATTTACAAAGAAATTAAGTTTATTTGTGTACATAAAACGAAAAAAGGGCACTTTTTTAACTATTTACAAAGAAATGAAGTTTATTTGTGTACATAAAACGAAAAAATGGCACTTTTTTAACTATTTACAAAGAGATGAAGTTTATTTTTGCACACAAAACGGAAAAAGGGCACTTTTTTAACTATTTACAAAGAAATGAAGTTTATTTTTGAACACAAAACGGAAAAAGGGCACTTTTTTAACTATTTACAAAGAAATGAAGTTTATCTGTGCACACAAAACGGAAACAGGGCACTTTTTTAACTATTTACAAAGAGATGAAGTTTATTTGTGCACACAAATCGGAATAAGGGCACTTTTTTAACTATTTACAAAGAGATGAATTTTGTTTGTGCACACAAATCGGAATAAGGGCACTTTTTTAACTATTTACAAAGAAATGAAGTTTATCTGTGCACACAAAACGGAAAAAGGGCACTTTTTTAACTATTTACAAAGAAATGAAGTTTATCTGTGCACACAAAACGGAAAAAGGGCACTTTTTTAACTATTTACAAAGAAATGAAGTTTATTTGTGTACATAAAACGAAAAAAGGGCACTTTTTTAACTATTTACAAAGAGATGAAGTTTATTTGTGCACACAAATCGGAATAAGGGCACTTTTTTAACTATTTACAAAGAAATGAAGTTTATCTGTGCACACAAAACGGAAAAAGGGCACTTTTTTAACTATTTACAAAGAAATGAAGTTTATTTGTGTACATAAAACGAAAAAAGGGCACTTTTTTAACTATTTACAAAGAGATGAAGTTTATTTTTGCACACAAAACGGAAAAAGGGCACTTTTTTAACTATTTACAAAGAAATGAAGTTTATCTGTGCACACAAAACAGAAAAAAGGCACTTTTGTAACTATTTACAAAGAAATGAAGTTTATTTTTGAACACAAAATGGAAATAAGGGCACTTTTTTAACTATTTACAAAGAGATGAAGTTTATTTGTGCACACAAAACGGAAAAAGGGCACTTTTTTAACTATTTACAAAGAGATGAAGTTTATTTGTGCACACAAAATGGAAAAAGGGCACTTTTTTAACTATTTACAAAGAAATGAAGTTTATTTGTGCACACAAAACGGAAAAAGGGCACTTTTTAACTATTTACAAAGAAATGAAGTTTATTTTTGCACACAAAACGGAAAAAGTGCACTTTTGTAACTATTTACAAAGAGATGAAGTTTATTTGTGCACACAAAACGGAAAAAGGGCACTTTTGTAACTATTTACAAAGAAATGAAGTTTATTTGTGCACACAAAATGGAAAAAGGGCACTTTTTTAACTATTTTGAAACTTTTGTAACTTTTGTAACTATTTACAAAGAAATGAAGTTTATTTTTGCACACAAAACGGAAAAAAGGCAATTTTTTAACTATTTTGAAACTTTTGTAACTTTTGTAACTATTTACAAAGAAATGAAGTTTTTTTTGTGCACACAAAATGGAAAAAGGGCACTTTTTTAACTATTTACAAAGAAATGAAGTTTATCTGTGCACACAAAACGGAAACAGGGCACTTTTTTAACTATTTACAAAGAAATGAAGTTTATCTGTGCACACAAAACGGAAACAGGGCACTTTTTTAACTATTTACAAAGAAATGAAGTTTATTTGTGCACACAAAACGGAAAAAGGGCACTTTTTTAACTATTTACAAAGAAATGAAGTTTATTTTTGCACACAAAACGGAAAAAGGGCACTTTTTTAACTATTTACAAAGAAATGAAGTTTATCTGTGCACACAAAACAGAAAAAAGGCACTTTTGTAACTATTTACAAAGAAATGAAGTTTATTTTTGAACACAAAATGGAAATAAGGGCACTTTTTTAACTATTTACAAAGAGATGAAGTTTATTTGTGCACACAAAACGGAAAAAGGGCACTTTTTTAACTATTTACAAAGAGATGAAGTTTATTTGTGCACACAAAATGGAAAAAGGGCACTTTTTTAACTATTTACAAAGAAATGAAGTTTATTTGTGCACACAAAACGGAAAAAGGGCACTTTTTAACTATTTACAAAGAAATGAAGTTTATTTTTGCACACAAAACGGAAAAAGTGCACTTTTGTAACTATTTACAAAGAGATGAAGTTTATTTGTGCACACAAAACGGAAAAAGGGCACTTTTGTAACTATTTACAAAGAAATGAAGTTTATTTGTGCACACAAAATGGAAAAAGGGCACTTTTTTAACTATTTTGAAACTTTTGTAACTTTTGTAACTATTTACAAAGAAATGAAGTTTATTTTTGCACACAAAACGGAAAAAAGGCAATTTTTTAACTATTTTGAAACTTTTGTAACTTTTGTAACTATTTACAAAGAAATGAAGTTTTTTTTGTGCACACAAAATGGAAAAAGGGCACTTTTTTAACTATTTACAAAGAAATGAAGTTTATTTGTGCACACAAAACGGAAAAAGGGCACTTTTTTAACTATTTACAAAGAGATGAAGTTTATTTTTGCACACAAAACGGAAAAAGTGCACTTTTGTAACTATTTACAAAGAAATGAAGTTTATTTGTGCACACAAAATGGAAAAAGGGCACTTTTTTAACTATTTTGAAACTTTTGTAACTTTTTTAACTATTTACAAAGAAATTAAGTTTATTTGTGTACATAAAACGAAAAAAGGGCACTTTTTTAACTATTTACAAAGAAATGAAGTTTATTTGTGTACATAAAACGAAAAAATGGCACTTTTTTAACTATTTACAAAGAGATGAAGTTTATTTTTGCACACAAAACGGAAAAAGGGCACTTTTTTAACTATTTACAAAGAAATGAAGTTTATTTTTGAACACAAAACGGAAAAAGGGCACTTTTTTAACTATTTACAAAGAAATGAAGTTTATCTGTGCACACAAAACGGAAACAGGGCACTTTTTTAACTATTTACAAAGAGATGAAGTTTATTTGTGCACACAAATCGGAATAAGGGCACTTTTTTAACTATTTACAAAGAGATGAATTTTGTTTGTGCACACAAATCGGAATAAGGGCACTTTTTTAACTATTTACAAAGAAATGAAGTTTATCTGTGCACACAAAACGGAAAAAGGGCACTTTTTTAACTATTTACAAAGAAATGAAGTTTATCTGTGCACACAAAACGGAAAAAGGGCACTTTTTTAACTATTTACAAAGAAATGAAGTTTATTTGTGTACATAAAACGAAAAAAGGGCACTTTTTTAACTATTTACAAAGAGATGAAGTTTATTTGTGCACACAAATCGGAATAAGGGCACTTTTTTAACTATTTACAAAGAAATGAAGTTTATCTGTGCACACAAAACGGAAAAAGGGCACTTTTTTAACTATTTACAAAGAAATGAAGTTTATTTGTGTACATAAAACGAAAAAAGGGCACTTTTTTAACTATTTACAAAGAGATGAAGTTTATTTTTGCACACAAAACGGAAAAAGGGCACTTTTTTAACTATTTACAAAGAAATGAAGTTTATCTGTGCACACAAAACAGAAAAAAGGCACTTTTGTAACTATTTACAAAGAAATGAAGTTTATTTTTGAACACAAAATGGAAATAAGGGCACTTTTTTAACTATTTACAAAGAGATGAAGTTTATTTGTGCACACAAAACGGAAAAAGGGCACTTTTTTAACTATTTACAAAGAGATGAAGTTTATTTGTGCACACAAAATGGAAAAAGGGCACTTTTTTAACTATTTACAAAGAAATGAAGTTTATTTGTGCACACAAAACGGAAAAAGGGCACTTTTTAACTATTTACAAAGAAATGAAGTTTATTTTTGCACACAAAACGGAAAAAGTGCACTTTTGTAACTATTTACAAAGAGATGAAGTTTATTTGTGCACACAAAACGGAAAAAGGGCACTTTTGTAACTATTTACAAAGAAATGAAGTTTATTTGTGCACACAAAATGGAAAAAGGGCACTTTTTTAACTATTTTGAAACTTTTGTAACTTTTGTAACTATTTACAAAGAAATGAAGTTTATTTTTGCACACAAAACGGAAAAAAGGCAATTTTTTAACTATTTTGAAACTTTTGTAACTTTTGTAACTATTTACAAAGAAATGAAGTTTTTTTTGTGCACACAAAATGGAAAAAGGGCACTTTTTTAACTATTTACAAAGAAATGAAGTTTATCTGTGCACACAAAACGGAAACAGGGCACTTTTTTAACTATTTACAAAGAAATGAAGTTTATCTGTGCACACAAAACGGAAACAGGGCACTTTTTTAACTATTTACAAAGAAATGAAGTTTATTTGTGCACACAAAACGGAAAAAGGGCACTTTTTTAACTATTTACAAAGAAATGAAGTTTATTTTTGCACACAAAACGGAAAAAGGGCACTTTTTTAACTATTTACAAAGAGATGAAGTTTATTTGTGCACACAAAACGGAAAAATGGCACTTGTGTAACTATTTACAAAGAAATTAAGTTTATTTGTGCACACAAAACGGAAAAAGGGCACTTTTTTAACTATTTACAAAGAAATGAAGTTTATCTGTGCACACAAAACGGAAACAGGGCACTTTTTTAACTATTTACAAAGAGATGAAGTTTATTTGTGCACACAAATCGGAATAAGGGCACTTTTTTAACTATTTACAAAGAGATGAAGTTTATTTGTGCACACAAATCGGAATAAGGGCACTTTTTTAACTATTTACAAAGAAATGAAGTTTATTTTTGCACACAAAATGGAAAAAGGGCACTTTTGTAACTATTTACAAAGAAATGAAGTTTATTTTTGCACACAAAATGGAAAAAGGGCACTTTTGTAACTATTTACAAAGAAATTAAGTTTTTTTTGTGCACACAAAATGGAAAAAGGGCACTTTTTTAACTATTTACAAAGAAATGAAGTTTATCTGTGCACACAAAACAGAAAAAAGGCACTTTTGTAACTATTTACAAAGAAATGAAGTTTATTTTTGAACACAAAATGGAAATAAGGGCACTTTTTTAACTATTTACAAAGAGATGAAGTTTATTTGTGCACACAAAACGGAAAAAGGGCACTTTTGTAACTATTTACAAAGAAATGAAGTTTATTTGTGCACACAAAATGGAAAAAGGGCACTTTTTTAACTATTTTGAAACTTTTGTAACTTTTGTAACTATTTACAAAGAAATGAAGTTTATTTGTGTACATAAAACGAAAAAAGGGCACTTTTTTAACTATTTACAAAGAGATGAAGTTTATTTGTGCACACAAATCGGAATAAGGGCACTTTTTTAACTATTTACAAAGAAATGAAGTTTATCTGTGCACACAAAACGGAAAAAGGGCACTTTTTTAACTATTTACAAAGAGATGAAGTTTATTTTTGCACACAAAACGGAAAAAGGGCACTTTTTTAACTATTTACAAAGAAATGAAGTTTATCTGTGCACACAAAACAGAAAAAAGGCACTTTTGTAACTATTTACAAAGAAATGAAGTTTATTTTTGAACACAAAATGGAAATAAGGGCACTTTTTTAACTATTTACAAAGAGATGAAGTTTATTTGTGCACACAAAACGGAAAAAGGGCACTTTTTTAACTATTTACAAAGAGATGAAGTTTATTTGTGCACACAAAATGGAAAAAGGGCACTTTTTTAACTATTTACAAAGAAATGAAGTTTATTTGTGCACACAAAACGGAAAAAGGGCACTTTTTAACTATTTACAAAGAAATGAAGTTTATTTTTGCACACAAAACGGAAAAAGTGCACTTTTGTAACTATTTACAAAGAGATGAAGTTTATTTGTGCACACAAAACGGAAAAAGGGCACTTTTGTAACTATTTACAAAGAAATGAAGTTTATTTGTGCACACAAAATGGAAAAAGGGCACTTTTTTAACTATTTTGAAACTTTTGTAACTTTTGTAACTATTTACAAAGAAATGAAGTTTATTTTTGCACACAAAACGGAAAAAAGGCAATTTTTTAACTATTTTGAAACTTTTGTAACTTTTGTAACTATTTACAAAGAAATGAAGTTTTTTTTGTGCACACAAAATGGAAAAAGGGCACTTTTTTAACTATTTACAAAGAAATGAAGTTTATCTGTGCACACAAAACGGAAAAAGGGCACTTTTTTAACTATTTACAAAGAGATGAAGTTTATTTGTGCACACAAAACGGAAAAAAGGCACTTTTTAAACTATTTACAAAGAAATGAAGTTTATTTTTGCACACAAAATGGAAAAAGGGCACTTTTGTAACTATTTACAAAGAAATGAAGTTTATCTGTGCACACAAAACGGAAAAAGGGCACTTTTTTAACTATTTACAAAGAGATGAAGTTTATTTTTGCACACAAAACGGAAAAAGTGCACTTTTGTAACTATTTACAAAGAAATGAAGTTTATTTGTGCACACAAAATGGAAAAAGGGCACTTTTTTAACTATTTTGAAACTTTTGTAACTTTTTTAACTATTTACAAAGAAATTAAGTTTATTTGTGTACATAAAACGAAAAAAGGGCACTTTTTTAACTATTTACAAAGAAATGAAGTTTATTTGTGTACATAAAACGAAAAAATGGCACTTTTTTAACTATTTACAAAGAGATGAAGTTTATTTTTGCACACAAAATGGAAAAAGGGCACTTTTGTAACTATTTACAAAGAAATGAAGTTTATTTTTGCACACAAAATGGAAAAAGGGCACTTTTGTAACTATTTACAAAGAAATTAAGTTTTTTTTGTGCACACAAAATGGAAAAAGGGCACTTTTTTAACTATTTACAAAGAAATGAAGTTTATCTGTGCACACAAAACAGAAAAAAGGCACTTTTGTAACTATTTACAAAGAAATGAAGTTTATTTTTGAACACAAAATGGAAATAAGGGCACTTTTTTAACTATTTACAAAGAGATGAAGTTTATTTGTGCACACAAAACGGAAAAAGGGCACTTTTGTAACTATTTACAAAGAAATGAAGTTTATTTGTGCACACAAAATGGAAAAAGGGCACTTTTTTAACTATTTTGAAACTTTTGTAACTTTTGTAACTATTTACAAAGAAATGAAGTTTATTTGTGTACATAAAACGAAAAAAGGGCACTTTTTTAACTATTTACAAAGAGATGAAGTTTATTTGTGCACACAAATCGGAATAAGGGCACTTTTTTAACTATTTACAAAGAAATGAAGTTTATCTGTGCACACAAAACGGAAAAAGGGCACTTTTTTAACTATTTACAAAGAGATGAAGTTTATTTTTGCACACAAAACGGAAAAAGGGCACTTTTTTAACTATTTACAAAGAAATGAAGTTTATCTGTGCACACAAAACAGAAAAAAGGCACTTTTGTAACTATTTACAAAGAAATGAAGTTTATTTTTGAACACAAAATGGAAATAAGGGCACTTTTTTAACTATTTACAAAGAGATGAAGTTTATTTGTGCACACAAAACGGAAAAAGGGCACTTTTTTAACTATTTACAAAGAGATGAAGTTTATTTGTGCACACAAAATGGAAAAAGGGCACTTTTTTAACTATTTACAAAGAAATGAAGTTTATTTGTGCACACAAAACGGAAAAAGGGCACTTTTTAACTATTTACAAAGAAATGAAGTTTATTTTTGCACACAAAACGGAAAAAGTGCACTTTTGTAACTATTTACAAAGAGATGAAGTTTATTTGTGCACACAAAACGGAAAAAGGGCACTTTTGTAACTATTTACAAAGAAATGAAGTTTATTTGTGCACACAAAATGGAAAAAGGGCACTTTTTTAACTATTTTGAAACTTTTGTAACTTTTGTAACTATTTACAAAGAAATGAAGTTTATTTTTGCACACAAAACGGAAAAAAGGCAATTTTTTAACTATTTTGAAACTTTTGTAACTTTTGTAACTATTTACAAAGAAATGAAGTTTTTTTTGTGCACACAAAATGGAAAAAGGGCACTTTTTTAACTATTTACAAAGAAATGAAGTTTATCTGTGCACACAAAACGGAAAAAGGGCACTTTTTTAACTATTTACAAAGAGATGAAGTTTATTTGTGCACACAAAACGGAAAAAAGGCACTTTTTAAACTATTTACAAAGAAATGAAGTTTATTTTTGCACACAAAATGGAAAAAGGGCACTTTTGTAACTATTTACAAAGAAATGAAGTTTATCTGTGCACACAAAACGGAAAAAGGGCACTTTTTTAACTATTTACAAAGAGATGAAGTTTATTTTTGCACACAAAACGGAAAAAGTGCACTTTTGTAACTATTTACAAAGAAATGAAGTTTATTTGTGCACACAAAATGGAAAAAGGGCACTTTTTTAACTATTTTGAAACTTTTGTAACTTTTTTAACTATTTACAAAGAAATTAAGTTTATTTGTGTACATAAAACGAAAAAAGGGCACTTTTTTAACTATTTACAAAGAAATGAAGTTTATTTGTGTACATAAAACGAAAAAATGGCACTTTTTTAACTATTTACAAAGAGATGAAGTTTATTTTTGCACACAAAACGGAAAAAGGGCACTTTTTTAACTATTTACAAAGAAATGAAGTTTATTTTTGAACACAAAACGGAAAAAGGGCACTTTTTTAACTATTTACAAAGAAATGAAGTTTATCTGTGCACACAAAACGGAAACAGGGCACTTTTTTAACTATTTACAAAGAGATGAAGTTTATTTGTGCACACAAATCGGAATAAGGGCACTTTTTTAACTATTTACAAAGAGATGAATTTTGTTTGTGCACACAAATCGGAATAAGGGCACTTTTTTAACTATTTACAAAGAAATGAAGTTTATCTGTGCACACAAAACGGAAAAAGGGCACTTTTTTAACTATTTACAAAGAAATGAAGTTTATCTGTGCACACAAAACGGAAAAAGGGCACTTTTTTAACTATTTACAAAGAAATGAAGTTTATTTGTGTACATAAAACGAAAAAAGGGCACTTTTTTAACTATTTACAAAGAGATGAAGTTTATTTGTGCACACAAATCGGAATAAGGGCACTTTTTTAACTATTTACAAAGAAATGAAGTTTATCTGTGCACACAAAACGGAAAAAGGGCACTTTTTTTACTATTTACAAAGAAATGAAGTTTATTTGTGTACATAAAACGAAAAAAGGGCACTTTTTTAACTATTTACAAAGAGATGAAGTTTATTTTTGCACACAAAACGGAAAAAGGGCACTTTTTTAACTATTTACAAAGAAATGAAGTTTATCTGTGCACACAAAACAGAAAAAAGGCACTTTTGTAACTATTTACAAAGAAATGAAGTTTATTTTTGAACACAAAATGGAAATAAGGGCACTTTTTTAACTATTTACAAAGAGATGAAGTTTATTTGTGCACACAAAACGGAAAAAGGGCACTTTTTTAACTATTTACAAAGAGATGAAGTTTATTTGTGCACACAAAATGGAAAAAGGGCACTTTTTTAACTATTTACAAAGAAATGAAGTTTATTTGTGCACACAAAACGGAAAAAGGGCACTTTTTAACTATTTACAAAGAAATGAAGTTTATTTTTGCACACAAAACGGAAAAAGTGCACTTTTGTAACTATTTACAAAGAGATGAAGTTTATTTGTGCACACAAAACGGAAAAAGGGCACTTTTGTAACTATTTACAAAGAAATGAAGTTTATTTGTGCACACAAAATGGAAAAAGGGCACTTTTTTAACTATTTTGAAACTTTTGTAACTTTTGTAACTATTTACAAAGAAATGAAGTTTATTTTTGCACACAAAACGGAAAAAAGGCAATTTTTTAACTATTTTGAAACTTTTGTAACTTTTGTAACTATTTACAAAGAAATGAAGTTTTTTTTGTGCACACAAAATGGAAAAAGGGCACTTTTTTAACTATTTACAAAGAAATGAAGTTTATCTGTGCACACAAAACGGAAACAGGGCACTTTTTTAACTATTTACAAAGAAATGAAGTTTATCTGTGCACACAAAACGGAAACAGGGCACTTTTTTAACTATTTACAAAGAAATGAAGTTTATTTGTGCACACAAAACGGAAAAAGGGCACTTTTTTAACTATTTACAAAGAAATGAAGTTTATTTTTGCACACAAAACGGAAAAAGGGCACTTTTTTAACTATTTACAAAGAGATGAAGTTTATTTGTGCACACAAAACGGAAAAATGGCACTTGTGTAACTATTTACAAAGAAATTAAGTTTATTTGTGCACACAAAACGGAAAAAGGGCACTTTTTTAACTATTTACAAAGAAATGAAGTTTATCTGTGCACACAAAACGGAAACAGGGCACTTTTTTAACTATTTACAAAGAGATGAAGTTTATTTGTGCACACAAATCGGAATAAGGGCACTTTTTTAACTATTTACAAAGAGATGAAGTTTATTTGTGCACACAAATCGGAATAAGGGCACTTTTTTAACTATTTACAAAGAAATGAAGTTTATTTTTGCACACAAAATGGAAAAAGGGCACTTTTGTAACTATTTACAAAGAAATGAAGTTTATTTTTGCACACAAAATGGAAAAAGGGCACTTTTGTAACTATTTACAAAGAAATTAAGTTTTTTTTGTGCACACAAAATGGAAAAAGGGCACTTTTTTAACTATTTACAAAGAAATGAAGTTTATCTGTGCACACAAAACAGAAAAAAGGCACTTTTGTAACTATTTACAAAGAAATGAAGTTTATTTTTGAACACAAAATGGAAATAAGGGCACTTTTTTAACTATTTACAAAGAGATGAAGTTTATTTGTGCACACAAAACGGAAAAAGGGCACTTTTGTAACTATTTACAAAGAAATGAAGTTTATTTGTGCACACAAAATGGAAAAAGGGCACTTTTTTAACTATTTTGAAACTTTTGTAACTTTTGTAACTATTTACAAAGAAATGAAGTTTATTTGTGTACATAAAACGAAAAAAGGGCACTTTTTTAACTATTTACAAAGAGATGAAGTTTATTTGTGCACACAAATCGGAATAAGGGCACTTTTTTAACTATTTACAAAGAAATGAAGTTTATCTGTGCACACAAAACGGAAAAAGGGCACTTTTTTAACTATTTACAAAGAGATGAAGTTTATTTTTGCACACAAAACGGAAAAAGGGCACTTTTTTAACTATTTACAAAGAAATGAAGTTTATCTGTGCACACAAAACAGAAAAAAGGCACTTTTGTAACTATTTACAAAGAAATGAAGTTTATTTTTGAACACAAAATGGAAATAAGGGCACTTTTTTAACTATTTACAAAGAGATGAAGTTTATTTGTGCACACAAAACGGAAAAAGGGCACTTTTTTAACTATTTACAAAGAGATGAAGTTTATTTGTGCACACAAAATGGAAAAAGGGCACTTTTTTAACTATTTACAAAGAAATGAAGTTTATTTGTGCACACAAAACGGAAAAAGGGCACTTTTTAACTATTTACAAAGAAATGAAGTTTATTTTTGCACACAAAACGGAAAAAGTGCACTTTTGTAACTATTTACAAAGAGATGAAGTTTATTTGTGCACACAAAACGGAAAAAGGGCACTTTTGTAACTATTTACAAAGAAATGAAGTTTATTTGTGCACACAAAATGGAAAAAGGGCACTTTTTTAACTATTTTGAAACTTTTGTAACTTTTGTAACTATTTACAAAGAAATGAAGTTTATTTTTGCACACAAAACGGAAAAAAGGCAATTTTTTAACTATTTTGAAACTTTTGTAACTTTTGTAACTATTTACAAAGAAATGAAGTTTTTTTTGTGCACACAAAATGGAAAAAGGGCACTTTTTTAACTATTTACAAAGAAATGAAGTTTATCTGTGCACACAAAACGGAAACAGGGCACTTTTTTAACTATTTACAAAGAAATGAAGTTTATCTGTGCACATAAAACGAAAAAAGGGCACTTTTTTAACTATTTACAAAGAGATGAAGTTTATTTTTGCACACAAAACGGAAAAAGGGCACTTTTTTAACTATTTACAAAGAAATGAAGTTTATCTGTGCACACAAAACAGAAAAAAGGCACTTTTGTAACTATTTACAAAGAAATGAAGTTTATTTTTGAACACAAAATGGAAATAAGGGCACTTTTTTAACTATTTACAAAGAGATGAAGTTTATTTGTGCACACAAAACGGAAAAAGGGCACTTTTTTAACTATTTACAAAGAGATGAAGTTTATTTGTGCACACAAAATGGAAAAAGGGCACTTTTTTAACTATTTACAAAGAAATGAAGTTTATTTGTGCACACAAAACGGAAAAAGGGCACTTTTTAACTATTTACAAAGAGATGAAGTTTATTTGTGCACACAAAACGGAAAAAGGGCACTTTTGTAACTATTTACAAAGAAATGAAGTTTATTTGTGCACACAAAATGGAAAAAGGGCACTTTTTTAACTATTTTGAAACTTTTGTAACTTTTGTAACTATTTACAAAGAAATGAAGTTTATTTTTGCACACAAAACGGAAAAAAGGCAATTTTTTAACTATTTTGAAACTTTTGTAACTTTTGTAACTATTTACAAAGAAATGAAGTTTTTTTTGTGCACACAAAATGGAAAAAGGGCACTTTTTTAACTATTTACAAAGAAATGAAGTTTATCTGTGCACACAAAACGGAAACAGGGCACTTTTTTAACTATTTACAAAGAAATGAAGTTTATCTGTGCACACAAAACGGAAACAGGGCACTTTTTTAACTATTTACAAAGAAATGAAGTTTATTTGTGCACACAAAACGGAAAAAGGGCACTTTTTTAACTATTTACAAAGAAATGAAGTTTATTTTTGCACACAAAACGGAAAAAGGGCACTTTTTTAACTATTTACAAAGAGATGAAGTTTATTTGTGCACACAAAACGGAAAAATGGCACTTGTGTAACTATTTACAAAGAAATTAAGTTTATTTGTGCACACAAAACGGAAAAAGGGCACTTTTTTAACTATTTACAAAGAAATGAAGTTTATTTTTGCACACAAAACGGAAAAAGGGCACTTTTTTAACTATTTACAAAGAGATGAAGTTTATTTGTGCACACAAAACGGAAAAATGGCACTTGTGTAACTATTTACAAAGAAATTAAGTTTATTTGTGCACACAAAACGGAAAAAGGGCACTTTTTTAACTATTTACAAAGAAATGAAGTTTATCTGTGCACACAAAACGGAAACAGGGCACTTTTTTAACTATTTACAAAGAGATGAAGTTTATTTGTGCACACAAATCGGAATAAGGGCACTTTTTTAACTATTTACAAAGAGATGAAGTTTATTTGTGCACACAAATCGGAATAAGGGCACTTTTTTAACTATTTACAAAGAAATGAAGTTTATTTTTGCACACAAAATGGAAAAAGGGCACTTTTGTAACTATTTACAAAGAAATGAAGTTTATTTTTGCACACAAAATGGAAAAAGGGCACTTTTGTAACTATTTACAAAGAAATTAAGTTTTTTTTGTGCACACAAAATGGAAAAAGGGCACTTTTTTAACTATTTACAAAGAAATGAAGTTTATCTGTGCACACAAAACAGAAAAAAGGCACTTTTGTAACTATTTACAAAGAAATTAAGTTTATTTTTGAACACAAAATGGAAATAAGGGCACTTTTTTAACTATTTACAAAGAGATGAAGTTTATTTGTGCACACAAAACGGAAAAAGGGCACTTTTGTAACTATTTACAAAGAAATGAAGTTTATTTGTGCACACAAAATGGAAAAAGGGCACTTTTTTAACTATTTTGAAACTTTTGTAACTTTTGTAACTATTTACAAAGAAATGAAGTTTATTTTTGCACACAAAACGGAAAAAAGGCACTTTTTTAACTATTTTGAAACTTTTGTAACTTTTGTAACTATTTACAAAGAAATGAAGTTTATCTGTGCACACAAAACGGAAACAGGGCACTTTTTTAACTATTTACAAAGAAATGAAGTTTATTTGTGCACACAAAATGGAAAAAGGGCACTTTTGTAACTATTTACAAAGAAATTAAGTTTTTTTTGTGCACACAAAATGGAAAAAGGGCACTTTTTTAACTATTTACAAAGAAATGAAGTTTATCTGTGCACACAAAACAGAAAAAAGGCACTTTTGTAACTATTTACAAAGAAATTAAGTTTATTTTTGAACACAAAATGGAAATAAGGGCACTTTTTTAACTATTTACAAAGAAATGAAGTTTATTTGTGCACACAAAATGGAAAAAGGGCACTTTTTTAACTATTTTGAAACTTTTGTAACTTTTGTAACTATTTACAAAGAAATGAAGTTTATTTTTGCACACAAAACGGAAAAAAGGCACTTTTTTAACTATTTTGAAACTTTTGTAACTTTTGTAACTATTTACAAAGAAATGAAGTTTATCTGTGCACACAAAACGGAAACAGGGCACTTTTTTAACTATTTACAAAGAGATGAAGTTTATTTGTGCACACAAAACGGAAAAAGGGCACTTTTGTAACTATTTACAAAGAAATGAAGTTTATTTGTGCACACAAAATGGAAAAAGGGCACTTTTTTAACTATTTTGAAACTTTTGTAACTTTTGTAACTATTTACAAAGAAATGAAGTTTATTTTTGCACACAAAACGGAAAAAAGGCAATTTTTTAACTATTTTGAAACTTTTGTAACTTTTGTAACTATTTACAAAGAAATGAAGTTTTTTTTGTGCACACAAAATGGAAAAAGGGCACTTTTTTAACTATTTACAAAGAAATGAAGTTTATCTGTGCACACAAAACGGAAACAGGGCACTTTTTTAACTATTTACAAAGAAATGAAGTTTATCTGTGCACACAAAACGGAAACAGGGCACTTTTTTAACTATTTACAAAGAAATGAAGTTTATTTGTGCACACAAAACGGAAAAAGGGCACTTTTTTAACTATTTACAAAGAAATGAAGTTTATTTTTGCACACAAAACGGAAAAAGGGCACTTTTTTAACTATTTACAAAGAGATGAAGTTTATTTGTGCACACAAAATGGAAAAAGGGCACTTTTTTAACTATTTTGAAACTTTTGTAACTTTTGTAACTATTTACAAAGAGATGAAGTTTATTTTTGCACACAAAACGGAAAAAGGGCACTTTTGTAATTATTTACAAAGAGATGAAGTTTATTTGTGCACACAAAATGGAAAAAAGGCACTTTTTTAACTATTTACAAAGAAATGAAGTTTATTTGTGCACACAAAACGGAAAAAGGGCACTTTTTTAACTATTTACAAAGAAATGAAGTTTATCTGTGCACACAAAACGGAAAAAGGGCACTTTTTTAACTATTTACAAAGAGATGAAGTTTATTTGTGCACACAAAACGGAAAAAAGGCACTTTTTAAACTATTTACAAAGAAATGAAGTTTATTTTTGCACACAAAATGGAAAAAGGGCACTTTTGTAACTATTTACAAAGAAATGAAGTTTTTTTTGCGAACACAAAATGGAAAAAAGGCACTTTTTTAACTATTTACAAAGAAATGAATTTATTTGTGCACACAAAACGGAAAAAGGGCACTTTTTTAACTATTTACAAAGAGATGAAGTTTATTTGTGCACACAAATCGGAATAATTGCACTTTTTTAACTATTTACAAAGAGATGAAGTTTATTTGTGCACACAAATCGGAAAAAGGGCACTTTTTTAACTATTTACAAAGAGATGAAGTTTATTTGTGCACACAAAACGGAAAAAAGGCACTTTTTAAACTATTTACAAAGAAATGAAGTTTATTTGTGCACACAAAACGGAAAAAGGGCACTTTTTTAACTATTTACAAAGAGATGAAGTTTATTTGTGCACACAAATCGGAATAATTGCACTTTTTTAACTATTTACAAAGAGATGAAGTTTATTTGTGCACACAAAATGGAAAAAGGGCACTTTTGTAACTATTTACAAAGAAATGAAGTTTTTTTTGCGAACACAAAATGGAAAAAAGGCACTTTTTTAACTATTTACAAAGAAATGAATTTATTTGTGCACACAAAACGGAAAAAAGGCACTTTTTAAACTATTTACAAAGAAATGAAGTTTATCTGTGCACACAAAACGGAAAAAGGGCACTTTTTTAACTATTTACAAAGAGATGAAGTTTATTTGTGCACACAAAACGGAAAAAAGGCACTTTTTAAACTATTTACAAAGAAATGAAGTTTATTTTTGCACACAAAATGGAAAAAGGGCACTTTTGTAACTATTTACAAAGAAATGAAGTTTTTTTTGCGCACACAAAATGGAAAAAAGGCACTTTTTTAACTATTTACAAAGAAATGAAGTTTATTTGTGCACACAAAACGGAAAAAGGGCACTTTTTTAACTATTTACAAAGAGATGAAGTTTATTTGTGCACACAAATCGGAATAATTGCACTTTTTTAACTATTTACAAAGAGATGAAGTTTATTTGTGCACACAAATCGGAAAAAGGGCACTTTTTTAACTATTTACAAAGAGATGAAGTTTATTTGTGCACACAAAACGGAAAAAAGGCACTTTTTAAACTATTTACAAAGAAATGAAGTTTATTTTTGCACACAAAATGGAAAAAGGGCACTTTTGTAACTATTTACAAAGAAATGAAGTTTTTTTTGCGCACACAAAATGGAAAAAAGGCACTTTTTTAACTATTTACAAAGAAATGAAGTTTATTTGTGCACACAAAACGGAAAAAGGGCACTTTTTTAACTATTTACAAAGAGATGAAGTTTATTTTTGCACACAAAACGGAAAAAGGGCACTTTTGTAATTATTTACAAAGAGATGAAGTTTATTTGTGCACACAAAATGGAAAAAAGGCACTTTTTTAACTATTTACAAAGAAATGAAGTTTATTTGTGCACACAAAACGGAAAAAGGGCACTTTTTTAACTATTTACAAAGAAATGAAGTTTATCTGTGCACACAAAACGGAAAAAGGGCACTTTTTTAACTATTTACAAAGAGATGAAGTTTATTTGTGCACACAAAACGGAAAAAAGGCACTTTTTAAACTATTTACAAAGAAATGAAGTTTATTTTTGCACACAAAATGGAAAAAGGGCACTTTTGTAACTATTTACAAAGAAATGAAGTTTTTTTTGCGAACACAAAATGGAAAAAAGGCACTTTTTTAACTATTTACAAAGAAATGAATTTATTTGTGCACACAAAACGGAAAAAGGGCACTTTTTTAACTATTTACAAAGAGATGAAGTTTATTTGTGCACACAAATCGGAATAATTGCACTTTTTTAACTATTTACAAAGAGATGAAGTTTATTTGTGCACACAAATCGGAAAAAGGGCACTTTTTTAACTATTTACAAAGAGATGAAGTTTATTTGTGCACACAAAACGGAAAAAAGGCACTTTTTAAACTATTTACAAAGAAATGAAGTTTATTTTTGCACACAAAATGGAAAAAGGGCACTTTTGTAACTATTTACAAAGAAATGAAGTTTTTTTTGCGCACACAAAATGGAAAAAAGGCACTTTTTTAACTATTTACAAAGAAATGAAGTTTATTTGTGCACACAAAACGGAAAAAGGGCACTTTTTTAACTATTTACAAAGAGATGAAGTTTATTTGTGCACACAAATCGGAATAATTGCACTTTTTTAACTATTTACAAAGAGATGAAGTTTATTTGTGCACACAAATCGGAAAAAGGGCACTTTTTTAACTATTTACAAAGAGATGAAGTTTATTTGTGCACACAAAACGGAAAAAGGGCACTTTTTTAACTATTTACAAAGAAATGAAGTTTATCTGTGCACACAAAACGGAAAAAGGGCACTTTTTTAACTATTTACAAAGAGATGAAGTTTATTTGTGCACACAAAACGGAAAAAAGGCACTTTTTAAACTATTTACAAAGAAATGAAGTTTATTTTTGCACACAAAATGGAAAAAGGGCACTTTTGTAACTATTTACAAAGAAATGAAGTTTTTTTTGCGAACACAAAATGGAAAAAAGGCACTTTTTTAACTATTTACAAAGAAATGAATTTATTTGTGCACACAAAACGGAAAAAAGGCACTTTTTAAACTATTTACAAAGAAATGAAGTTTATTTTTGCACACAAAATGGAAAAAGGGCACTTTTGTAACTATTTACAAAGAAATGAAGTTTTTTTTGCGCACACAAAATGGAAAAAAGGCACTTTTTTAACTATTTACAAAGAAATGAAGTTTATTTGTGCACACAAAACGGAAAAAGGGCACTTTTTTAACTATTTACAAAGAGATGAAGTTTATTTGTGCACACAAATCGGAATAATTGCACTTTTTTAACTATTTACAAAGAGATGAAGTTTATTTGTGCACACAAATCGGAAAAAGGGCACTTTTTTAACTATTTACAAAGAGATGAAGTTTATTTGTGCACACAAAACGGAAAAAGGGCACTTTTTTAACTATTTACAAAGAAATGAAGTTTATCTGTGCACACAAAACGGAAAAAGGGCACTTTTTTAACTATTTACAAAGAGATGAAGTTTATTTGTGCACACAAAACGGAAAAATGGCACTTGTGTAACTATTTACAAAGAAATGAAGTTTATTTGTGCACACAAAACGGAAAAAGGGCACTTTTTTAACTATTTACAAAGAAATGAAGTTTATCTGTGCACACAAAACGGAAAAAAGGCACTTTTGTAACTATTTACAAAGAAATGAAGTTTATCTGTGCACACAAAACGGAAAAAGGGCACTTTTGTAACTATTTACAAAGAAATGAAGTTTATTTGTGCACACAAAACGGAAAAAGGGCACTTTTTTAACTATTTACAAAGAGATGAAGTTTATTTGTGCACACAAAACGGAAAAAAGGCACTTTTTAAACTATTTACAAAGAAATGAAGTTTATTTTTGCACACAAAATGGAAAAAGGGCACTTTTGTAACTATTTACAAAGAAATGAAGTTTTTTTTGCGCACACAAAATGGAAAAAAGGCACTTTTTTAACTATTTACAAAGAAATGAAGTTTATTTGTGCACACAAAACGGAAAAAGGGCACTTTTTTAACTATTTACAAAGAGATGAAGTTTATTTGTGCACACAAATCGGAATAATTGCACTTTTTTAACTATTTACAAAGAGATGAAGTTTATTTGTGCACACAAATCGGAAAAAGGGCACTTTTTTAACTATTTACAAAGAGATGAAGTTTATTTGTGCACACAAAACGGAAAAAGGGCACTTTTTTAACTATTTACAAAGAAATGAAGTTTATCTGTGCACACAAAACGGAAAAAGGGCACTTTTTTAACTATTTACAAAGAGATGAAGTTTATTTGTGCACACAAAACGGAAAAAAGGCACTTTTTAAACTATTTACAAAGAAATGAAGTTTATTTTTGCACACAAAATGGAAAAAGGGCACTTTTGTAACTATTTACAAAGAAATGAAGTTTTTTTTGCGAACACAAAATGGAAAAAAGGCACTTTTTTAACTATTTACAAAGAAATGAATTTATTTGTGCACACAAAACGGAAAAAGGGCACTTTTTTAACTATTTACAAAGAGATGAAGTTTATTTGTGCACACAAATCGGAATAATTGCACTTTTTTAACTATTTACAAAGAGATGAAGTTTATTTGTGCACACAAATCGGAAAAAGGGCACTTTTTTAACTATTTACAAAGAAATGAAGTTTATCTGTGCACACAAAACGGAAAAAGGGCACTTTTTTAACTATTTACAAAGAGATGAAGTTTATTTGTGCACACAAAACGGAAAAAAGGCACTTTTTAAACTATTTACAAAGAAATGAAGTTTATTTTTGCACACAAAATGGAAAAAGGGCACTTTTGTAACTATTTACAAAGAAATGAAGTTTATTTTTGCACACAAAACGGAAAAAGGGCACTTTTTTAACTATTTACAAAGAGATGAAGTTTATTTGTGCACACAAATCGGAATAATTGCACTTTTTTAACTATTTACAAAGAGATGAAGTTTATTTGTGCACACAAATCGGAAAAAGGGCACTTTTTTAACTATTTACAAAGAGATGAAGTTTATTTGTGCACACAAAACGGAAAAAGGGCACTTTTTTAACTATTTACAAAGAAATGAAGTTTATCTGTGCACACAAAACGGAAAAAGGGCACTTTTTTAACTATTTACAAAGAGATGAAGTTTATTTGTGCACACAAAACGGAAAAAAGGCACTTTTTAAACTATTTACAAAGAAATGAAGTTTATTTTTGCACACAAAATGGAAAAAGGGCACTTTTGTAACTATTTACAAAGAAATGAAGTTTATCTGTGCACACAAAACGGAAAAAGGGCACTTTTTTAACTATTTACAAAGAGATGAAGTTTATTTGTGCACACAAATCGGAATAATTGCACTTTTTTAACTATTTACAAAGAGATGAAGTTTATTTGTGCACACAAATCGGAAATAAGGGCACTTTTTTAACTATTTACAAAGAGATGAAGTTTATTTTTGCACACAAAACGGAAAAAGGGCACTTTTGTAATTATTTACAAAGAGATGAAGTTTATTTGTGCACACAAAACGGAAAAAGGGCACTTTTTTAACTATTTACAAAGAAATGAAGTTTATCTGTGCACACAAAACGGAAAAAGGGCACTTTTTTAACTATTTACAAAGAGATGAAGTTTATTTTTGCACACAAAATGGAAAAAGGGCACTTTTGTAACTATTTACAAAGAAATGAAGTTTTTTTTGCGCACACAAAATGGAAAAAAGGCACTTTTTTAACTATTTACAAAGAAATGAAGTTTATTTTTGCACACAAAACGGAAAAAGGGCACTTTTTTAACTATTTACAAAGAAATGAAGTTTATCTGTGCACACAAAACGGAAAAAGGGCACTTTTTTAACTATTTACAAAGAAATGAAGTTTATTTTTGCACACAAAACGGAAAAAGGGCACTTTTTTAACTATTTACAAAGAGATGAAGTTTATTTGTGCACACAAATCGGAATAATTGCACTTTTTTAACTATTTACAAAGAGATGAAGTTTATTTTTGCACACAAAACGGAAAAAGGGCACTTTTTTAACTATTTACAAAGAAATGAAGTTTATCTGTGCACACAAAACGGAAAAAGGGCACTTTTTTAACTATTTACAAAGAAATGAAGTTTATTTTTGCACACAAAACGGAAAAAGGGCACTTTTTTAACTATTTACAAAGAGATGAAGTTTATTTGTGCACACAAATCGGAATAATTGCACTTTTTTAACTATTTACAAAGAGATGAAGTTTATTTTTGCACACAAAACGGAAAAAGGGCACTTTTTTAACTATTTACAAAGAAATGAAGTTTATCTGTGCACACAAAACGGAAAAAGGGCACTTTTTTAACTATTTACAAAGAAATGAAGTTTATCTCTGCACACAAAACGGAAAAAGGGCACTTTTTTAACTATTTACAAAGAGATGAAGTTTATTTGTGCACACAAAACGGAAAAAAGGCACTTTTTAAACTATTTACAAAGAAATGAAGTTTATTTTTGCACACAAAATGGAAAAAGGGCACTTTTTTAACTATTTACAAAGAAATGAAGTTTATCTGTGCACACAAAACGGAAAAAGGGCACTTTTTTAACTATTTACAAAGAAATGAAGTTTATTTTTGCACACAAAACGGAAAAAGTGCACTTTTGTAACTATTTACAAAGAGATGAAGTTTATTTGTGCACACAAAACGGAAAAAGGGCACTTTTGTAACTATTTACAAAGAAATGAAGTTTATTTGTGCACACAAAATGGAAAAAGGGCACTTTTTTAACTATTTTGAAACTTTTGTAACTTTTGTAACTATTTACAAAGAAATGAAGTTTATTTTTGCACACAAAACGGAAAAAAGGCAATTTTTTAACTATTTTGAAACTTTTGTAACTTTTGTAACTATTTACAAAGAAATGAAGTTTTTTTTGTGCACACAAAATGGAAAAAGGGCACTTTTTTAACTATTTACAAAGAAATGAAGTTTATCTGTGCACACAAAACGGAAACAGGGCACTTTTTTAACTATTTACAAAGAAATGAAGTTTATCTGTGCACACAAAACGGAAACAGGGCACTTTTTTAACTATTTACAAAGAAATGAAGTTTATTTGTGCACACAAAACGGAAAAAGGGCACTTTTTTAACTATTTACAAAGAAATGAAGTTTATTTTTGCACACAAAACGGAAAAAGGGCACTTTTTTAACTATTTACAAAGAGATGAAGTTTATTTGTGCACACAAAACGGAAAAATGGCACTTGTGTAACTATTTACAAAGAAATTAAGTTTATTTGTGCACACAAAACGGAAAAAGGGCACTTTTTTAACTATTTACAAAGAAATGAAGTTTATCTGTGCACACAAAACGGAAACAGGGCACTTTTTTAACTATTTACAAAGAGATGAAGTTTATTTGTGCACACAAATCGGAATAAGGGCACTTTTTTAACTATTTACAAAGAGATGAAGTTTATTTGTGCACACAAATCGGAATAAGGGCACTTTTTTAACTATTTACAAAGAAATGAAGTTTATTTTTGCACACAAAATGGAAAAAGGGCACTTTTGTAACTATTTACAAAGAAATGAAGTTTATTTTTGCACACAAAATGGAAAAAGGGCACTTTTGTAACTATTTACAAAGAAATTAAGTTTTTTTTGTGCACACAAAATGGAAAAAGGGCACTTTTTTAACTATTTACAAAGAAATGAAGTTTATCTGTGCACACAAAACAGAAAAAAGGCACTTTTGTAACTATTTACAAAGAAATGAAGTTTATTTTTGAACACAAAATGGAAATAAGGGCACTTTTTTAACTATTTACAAAGAGATGAAGTTTATTTGTGCACACAAAACGGAAAAAGGGCACTTTTGTAACTATTTACAAAGAAATGAAGTTTATTTGTGCACACAAAATGGAAAAAGGGCACTTTTTTAACTATTTTGAAACTTTTGTAACTTTTGTAACTATTTACAAAGAAATGAAGTTTATTTGTGTACATAAAACGAAAAAAGGGCACTTTTTTAACTATTTACAAAGAGATGAAGTTTATTTGTGCACACAAATCGGAATAAGGGCACTTTTTTAACTATTTACAAAGAAATGAAGTTTATCTGTGCACACAAAACGGAAAAAGGGCACTTTTTTAACTATTTACAAAGAGATGAAGTTTATTTTTGCACACAAAACGGAAAAAGGGCACTTTTTTAACTATTTACAAAGAAATGAAGTTTATCTGTGCACACAAAACAGAAAAAAGGCACTTTTGTAACTATTTACAAAGAAATGAAGTTTATTTTTGAACACAAAATGGAAATAAGGGCACTTTTTTAACTATTTACAAAGAGATGAAGTTTATTTGTGCACACAAAACGGAAAAAGGGCACTTTTTTAACTATTTACAAAGAGATGAAGTTTATTTGTGCACACAAAATGGAAAAAGGGCACTTTTTTAACTATTTACAAAGAAATGAAGTTTATTTGTGCACACAAAACGGAAAAAGGGCACTTTTTAACTATTTACAAAGAAATGAAGTTTATTTTTGCACACAAAACGGAAAAAGTGCACTTTTGTAACTATTTACAAAGAGATGAAGTTTATTTGTGCACACAAAACGGAAAAAGGGCACTTTTGTAACTATTTACAAAGAAATGAAGTTTATTTGTGCACACAAAATGGAAAAAGGGCACTTTTTTAACTATTTTGAAACTTTTGTAACTTTTGTAACTATTTACAAAGAAATGAAGTTTATTTTTGCACACAAAACGGAAAAAAGGCAATTTTTTAACTATTTTGAAACTTTTGTAACTTTTGTAACTATTTACAAAGAAATGAAGTTTTTTTTGTGCACACAAAATGGAAAAAGGGCACTTTTTTAACTATTTACAAAGAAATGAAGTTTATCTGTGCACACAAAACGGAAACAGGGCACTTTTTTAACTATTTACAAAGAAATGAAGTTTATCTGTGCACATAAAACGAAAAAAGGGCACTTTTTTAACTATTTACAAAGAGATGAAGTTTATTTTTGCACACAAAACGGAAAAAGGGCACTTTTTTAACTATTTACAAAGAAATGAAGTTTATCTGTGCACACAAAACAGAAAAAAGGCACTTTTGTAACTATTTACAAAGAAATGAAGTTTATTTTTGAACACAAAATGGAAATAAGGGCACTTTTTTAACTATTTACAAAGAGATGAAGTTTATTTGTGCACACAAAACGGAAAAAGGGCACTTTTTTAACTATTTACAAAGAGATGAAGTTTATTTGTGCACACAAAATGGAAAAAGGGCACTTTTTTAACTATTTACAAAGAAATGAAGTTTATTTGTGCACACAAAACGGAAAAAGGGCACTTTTTAACTATTTACAAAGAGATGAAGTTTATTTGTGCACACAAAACGGAAAAAGGGCACTTTTGTAACTATTTACAAAGAAATGAAGTTTATTTGTGCACACAAAATGGAAAAAGGGCACTTTTTTAACTATTTTGAAACTTTTGTAACTTTTGTAACTATTTACAAAGAAATGAAGTTTATTTTTGCACACAAAACGGAAAAAAGGCAATTTTTTAACTATTTTGAAACTTTTGTAACTTTTGTAACTATTTACAAAGAAATGAAGTTTTTTTTGTGCACACAAAATGGAAAAAGGGCACTTTTTTAACTATTTACAAAGAAATGAAGTTTATCTGTGCACACAAAACGGAAACAGGGCACTTTTTTAACTATTTACAAAGAAATGAAGTTTATCTGTGCACACAAAACGGAAACAGGGCACTTTTTTAACTATTTACAAAGAAATGAAGTTTATTTGTGCACACAAAACGGAAAAAGGGCACTTTTTTAACTATTTACAAAGAAATGAAGTTTATTTTTGCACACAAAACGGAAAAAGGGCACTTTTTTAACTATTTACAAAGAGATGAAGTTTATTTGTGCACACAAAACGGAAAAATGGCACTTGTGTAACTATTTACAAAGAAATTAAGTTTATTTGTGCACACAAAACGGAAAAAGGGCACTTTTTTAACTATTTACAAAGAAATGAAGTTTATTTTTGCACACAAAACGGAAAAAGGGCACTTTTTTAACTATTTACAAAGAGATGAAGTTTATTTGTGCACACAAAACGGAAAAATGGCACTTGTGTAACTATTTACAAAGAAATTAAGTTTATTTGTGCACACAAAACGGAAAAAGGGCACTTTTTTAACTATTTACAAAGAAATGAAGTTTATCTGTGCACACAAAACGGAAACAGGGCACTTTTTTAACTATTTACAAAGAGATGAAGTTTATTTGTGCACACAAATCGGAATAAGGGCACTTTTTTAACTATTTACAAAGAGATGAAGTTTATTTGTGCACACAAATCGGAATAAGGGCACTTTTTTAACTATTTACAAAGAAATGAAGTTTATTTTTGCACACAAAATGGAAAAAGGGCACTTTTGTAACTATTTACAAAGAAATGAAGTTTATTTTTGCACACAAAATGGAAAAAGGGCACTTTTGTAACTATTTACAAAGAAATTAAGTTTTTTTTGTGCACACAAAATGGAAAAAGGGCACTTTTTTAACTATTTACAAAGAAATGAAGTTTATCTGTGCACACAAAACAGAAAAAAGGCACTTTTGTAACTATTTACAAAGAAATTAAGTTTATTTTTGAACACAAAATGGAAATAAGGGCACTTTTTTAACTATTTACAAAGAGATGAAGTTTATTTGTGCACACAAAACGGAAAAAGGGCACTTTTGTAACTATTTACAAAGAAATGAAGTTTATTTGTGCACACAAAATGGAAAAAGGGCACTTTTTTAACTATTTTGAAACTTTTGTAACTTTTGTAACTATTTACAAAGAAATGAAGTTTATTTTTGCACACAAAACGGAAAAAAGGCACTTTTTTAACTATTTTGAAACTTTTGTAACTTTTGTAACTATTTACAAAGAAATGAAGTTTATCTGTGCACACAAAACGGAAACAGGGCACTTTTTTAACTATTTACAAAGAAATGAAGTTTATTTGTGCACACAAAATGGAAAAAGGGCACTTTTGTAACTATTTACAAAGAAATTAAGTTTTTTTTGTGCACACAAAATGGAAAAAGGGCACTTTTTTAACTATTTACAAAGAAATGAAGTTTATCTGTGCACACAAAACAGAAAAAAGGCACTTTTGTAACTATTTACAAAGAAATTAAGTTTATTTTTGAACACAAAATGGAAATAAGGGCACTTTTTTAACTATTTACAAAGAAATGAAGTTTATTTGTGCACACAAAATGGAAAAAGGGCACTTTTTTAACTATTTTGAAACTTTTGTAACTTTTGTAACTATTTACAAAGAAATGAAGTTTATTTTTGCACACAAAACGGAAAAAAGGCACTTTTTTAACTATTTTGAAACTTTTGTAACTTTTGTAACTATTTACAAAGAAATGAAGTTTATCTGTGCACACAAAACGGAAACAGGGCACTTTTTTAACTATTTACAAAGAGATGAAGTTTATTTGTGCACACAAAACGGAAAAAGGGCACTTTTGTAACTATTTACAAAGAAATGAAGTTTATTTGTGCACACAAAATGGAAAAAGGGCACTTTTTTAACTATTTTGAAACTTTTGTAACTTTTGTAACTATTTACAAAGAAATGAAGTTTATTTTTGCACACAAAACGGAAAAAAGGCAATTTTTTAACTATTTTGAAACTTTTGTAACTTTTGTAACTATTTACAAAGAAATGAAGTTTTTTTTGTGCACACAAAATGGAAAAAGGGCACTTTTTTAACTATTTACAAAGAAATGAAGTTTATCTGTGCACACAAAACGGAAACAGGGCACTTTTTTAACTATTTACAAAGAAATGAAGTTTATCTGTGCACACAAAACGGAAACAGGGCACTTTTTTAACTATTTACAAAGAAATGAAGTTTATTTGTGCACACAAAACGGAAAAAGGGCACTTTTTTAACTATTTACAAAGAAATGAAGTTTATTTTTGCACACAAAACGGAAAAAGGGCACTTTTTTAACTATTTACAAAGAGATGAAGTTTATTTGTGCACACAAAATGGAAAAAGGGCACTTTTTTAACTATTTTGAAACTTTTGTAACTTTTGTAACTATTTACAAAGAGATGAAGTTTATTTTTGCACACAAAACGGAAAAAGGGCACTTTTGTAATTATTTACAAAGAGATGAAGTTTATTTGTGCACACAAAATGGAAAAAAGGCACTTTTTTAACTATTTACAAAGAAATGAAGTTTATTTGTGCACACAAAACGGAAAAAGGGCACTTTTTTAACTATTTACAAAGAAATGAAGTTTATCTGTGCACACAAAACGGAAAAAGGGCACTTTTTTAACTATTTACAAAGAGATGAAGTTTATTTGTGCACACAAAACGGAAAAAAGGCACTTTTTAAACTATTTACAAAGAAATGAAGTTTATTTTTGCACACAAAATGGAAAAAGGGCACTTTTGTAACTATTTACAAAGAAATGAAGTTTTTTTTGCGAACACAAAATGGAAAAAAGGCACTTTTTTAACTATTTACAAAGAAATGAATTTATTTGTGCACACAAAACGGAAAAAGGGCACTTTTTTAACTATTTACAAAGAGATGAAGTTTATTTGTGCACACAAATCGGAATAATTGCACTTTTTTAACTATTTACAAAGAGATGAAGTTTATTTGTGCACACAAATCGGAAAAAGGGCACTTTTTTAACTATTTACAAAGAGATGAAGTTTATTTGTGCACACAAAACGGAAAAAAGGCACTTTTTAAACTATTTACAAAGAAATGAAGTTTATTTGTGCACACAAAACGGAAAAAGGGCACTTTTTTAACTATTTACAAAGAGATGAAGTTTATTTGTGCACACAAATCGGAATAATTGCACTTTTTTAACTATTTACAAAGAGATGAAGTTTATTTGTGCACACAAAATGGAAAAAGGGCACTTTTGTAACTATTTACAAAGAAATGAAGTTTTTTTTGCGAACACAAAATGGAAAAAAGGCACTTTTTTAACTATTTACAAAGAAATGAATTTATTTGTGCACACAAAACGGAAAAAAGGCACTTTTTAAACTATTTACAAAGAAATGAAGTTTATCTGTGCACACAAAACGGAAAAAGGGCACTTTTTTAACTATTTACAAAGAGATGAAGTTTATTTGTGCACACAAAACGGAAAAAAGGCACTTTTTAAACTATTTACAAAGAAATGAAGTTTATTTTTGCACACAAAATGGAAAAAGGGCACTTTTGTAACTATTTACAAAGAAATGAAGTTTTTTTTGCGCACACAAAATGGAAAAAAGGCACTTTTTTAACTATTTACAAAGAAATGAAGTTTATTTGTGCACACAAAACGGAAAAAGGGCACTTTTTTAACTATTTACAAAGAGATGAAGTTTATTTGTGCACACAAATCGGAATAATTGCACTTTTTTAACTATTTACAAAGAGATGAAGTTTATTTGTGCACACAAATCGGAAAAAGGGCACTTTTTTAACTATTTACAAAGAGATGAAGTTTATTTGTGCACACAAAACGGAAAAAAGGCACTTTTTAAACTATTTACAAAGAAATGAAGTTTATTTTTGCACACAAAATGGAAAAAGGGCACTTTTGTAACTATTTACAAAGAAATGAAGTTTTTTTTGCGCACACAAAATGGAAAAAAGGCACTTTTTTAACTATTTACAAAGAAATGAAGTTTATTTGTGCACACAAAACGGAAAAAGGGCACTTTTTTAACTATTTACAAAGAGATGAAGTTTATTTTTGCACACAAAACGGAAAAAGGGCACTTTTGTAATTATTTACAAAGAGATGAAGTTTATTTGTGCACACAAAATGGAAAAAAGGCACTTTTTTAACTATTTACAAAGAAATGAAGTTTATTTGTGCACACAAAACGGAAAAAGGGCACTTTTTTAACTATTTACAAAGAAATGAAGTTTATCTGTGCACACAAAACGGAAAAAGGGCACTTTTTTAACTATTTACAAAGAGATGAAGTTTATTTGTGCACACAAAACGGAAAAAAGGCACTTTTTAAACTATTTACAAAGAAATGAAGTTTATTTTTGCACACAAAATGGAAAAAGGGCACTTTTGTAACTATTTACAAAGAAATGAAGTTTTTTTTGCGAACACAAAATGGAAAAAAGGCACTTTTTTAACTATTTACAAAGAAATGAATTTATTTGTGCACACAAAACGGAAAAAGGGCACTTTTTTAACTATTTACAAAGAGATGAAGTTTATTTGTGCACACAAATCGGAATAATTGCACTTTTTTAACTATTTACAAAGAGATGAAGTTTATTTGTGCACACAAATCGGAAAAAGGGCACTTTTTTAACTATTTACAAAGAGATGAAGTTTATTTGTGCACACAAAACGGAAAAAAGGCACTTTTTAAACTATTTACAAAGAAATGAAGTTTATTTTTGCACACAAAATGGAAAAAGGGCACTTTTGTAACTATTTACAAAGAAATGAAGTTTTTTTTGCGCACACAAAATGGAAAAAAGGCACTTTTTTAACTATTTACAAAGAAATGAAGTTTATTTGTGCACACAAAACGGAAAAAGGGCACTTTTTTAACTATTTACAAAGAGATGAAGTTTATTTGTGCACACAAATCGGAATAATTGCACTTTTTTAACTATTTACAAAGAGATGAAGTTTATTTGTGCACACAAATCGGAAAAAGGGCACTTTTTTAACTATTTACAAAGAGATGAAGTTTATTTGTGCACACAAAACGGAAAAAGGGCACTTTTTTAACTATTTACAAAGAAATGAAGTTTATCTGTGCACACAAAACGGAAAAAGGGCACTTTTTTAACTATTTACAAAGAGATGAAGTTTATTTGTGCACACAAAACGGAAAAAAGGCACTTTTTAAACTATTTACAAAGAAATGAAGTTTATTTTTGCACACAAAATGGAAAAAGGGCACTTTTGTAACTATTTACAAAGAAATGAAGTTTTTTTTGCGAACACAAAATGGAAAAAAGGCACTTTTTTAACTATTTACAAAGAAATGAATTTATTTGTGCACACAAAACGGAAAAAAGGCACTTTTTAAACTATTTACAAAGAAATGAAGTTTATTTTTGCACACAAAATGGAAAAAGGGCACTTTTGTAACTATTTACAAAGAAATGAAGTTTTTTTTGCGCACACAAAATGGAAAAAAGGCACTTTTTTAACTATTTACAAAGAAATGAAGTTTATTTGTGCACACAAAACGGAAAAAGGGCACTTTTTTAACTATTTACAAAGAGATGAAGTTTATTTGTGCACACAAATCGGAATAATTGCACTTTTTTAACTATTTACAAAGAGATGAAGTTTATTTGTGCACACAAATCGGAAAAAGGGCACTTTTTTAACTATTTACAAAGAGATGAAGTTTATTTGTGCACACAAAACGGAAAAAGGGCACTTTTTTAACTATTTACAAAGAAATGAAGTTTATCTGTGCACACAAAACGGAAAAAGGGCACTTTTTTAACTATTTACAAAGAGATGAAGTTTATTTGTGCACACAAAACGGAAAAATGGCACTTGTGTAACTATTTACAAAGAAATGAAGTTTATTTGTGCACACAAAACGGAAAAAGGGCACTTTTTTAACTATTTACAAAGAAATGAAGTTTATCTGTGCACACAAAACGGAAAAAAGGCACTTTTGTAACTATTTACAAAGAAATGAAGTTTATCTGTGCACACAAAACGGAAAAAGGGCACTTTTGTAACTATTTACAAAGAAATGAAGTTTATTTGTGCACACAAAACGGAAAAAGGGCACTTTTTTAACTATTTACAAAGAGATGAAGTTTATTTGTGCACACAAAACGGAAAAAAGGCACTTTTTAAACTATTTACAAAGAAATGAAGTTTATTTTTGCACACAAAATGGAAAAAGGGCACTTTTGTAACTATTTACAAAGAAATGAAGTTTTTTTTGCGCACACAAAATGGAAAAAAGGCACTTTTTTAACTATTTACAAAGAAATGAAGTTTATTTGTGCACACAAAACGGAAAAAGGGCACTTTTTTAACTATTTACAAAGAGATGAAGTTTATTTGTGCACACAAATCGGAATAATTGCACTTTTTTAACTATTTACAAAGAGATGAAGTTTATTTGTGCACACAAATCGGAAAAAGGGCACTTTTTTAACTATTTACAAAGAGATGAAGTTTATTTGTGCACACAAAACGGAAAAAGGGCACTTTTTTAACTATTTACAAAGAAATGAAGTTTATCTGTGCACACAAAACGGAAAAAGGGCACTTTTTTAACTATTTACAAAGAGATGAAGTTTATTTGTGCACACAAAACGGAAAAAAGGCACTTTTTAAACTATTTACAAAGAAATGAAGTTTATTTTTGCACACAAAATGGAAAAAGGGCACTTTTGTAACTATTTACAAAGAAATGAAGTTTTTTTTGCGAACACAAAATGGAAAAAAGGCACTTTTTTAACTATTTACAAAGAAATGAATTTATTTGTGCACACAAAACGGAAAAAGGGCACTTTTTTAACTATTTACAAAGAGATGAAGTTTATTTGTGCACACAAATCGGAATAATTGCACTTTTTTAACTATTTACAAAGAGATGAAGTTTATTTGTGCACACAAATCGGAAAAAGGGCACTTTTTTAACTATTTACAAAGAAATGAAGTTTATCTGTGCACACAAAACGGAAAAAGGGCACTTTTTTAACTATTTACAAAGAGATGAAGTTTATTTGTGCACACAAAACGGAAAAAAGGCACTTTTTAAACTATTTACAAAGAAATGAAGTTTATTTTTGCACACAAAATGGAAAAAGGGCACTTTTGTAACTATTTACAAAGAAATGAAGTTTATTTTTGCACACAAAACGGAAAAAGGGCACTTTTTTAACTATTTACAAAGAGATGAAGTTTATTTGTGCACACAAATCGGAATAATTGCACTTTTTTAACTATTTACAAAGAGATGAAGTTTATTTGTGCACACAAATCGGAAAAAGGGCACTTTTTTAACTATTTACAAAGAGATGAAGTTTATTTGTGCACACAAAACGGAAAAAGGGCACTTTTTTAACTATTTACAAAGAAATGAAGTTTATCTGTGCACACAAAACGGAAAAAGGGCACTTTTTTAACTATTTACAAAGAGATGAAGTTTATTTGTGCACACAAAACGGAAAAAAGGCACTTTTTAAACTATTTACAAAGAAATGAAGTTTATTTTTGCACACAAAATGGAAAAAGGGCACTTTTGTAACTATTTACAAAGAAATGAAGTTTATCTGTGCACACAAAACGGAAAAAGGGCACTTTTTTAACTATTTACAAAGAGATGAAGTTTATTTGTGCACACAAATCGGAATAATTGCACTTTTTTAACTATTTACAAAGAGATGAAGTTTATTTGTGCACACAAATCGGAAATAAGGGCACTTTTTTAACTATTTACAAAGAGATGAAGTTTATTTTTGCACACAAAACGGAAAAAGGGCACTTTTGTAATTATTTACAAAGAGATGAAGTTTATTTGTGCACACAAAACGGAAAAAGGGCACTTTTTTAACTATTTACAAAGAAATGAAGTTTATCTGTGCACACAAAACGGAAAAAGGGCACTTTTTTAACTATTTACAAAGAGATGAAGTTTATTTTTGCACACAAAATGGAAAAAGGGCACTTTTGTAACTATTTACAAAGAAATGAAGTTTTTTTTGCGCACACAAAATGGAAAAAAGGCACTTTTTTAACTATTTACAAAGAAATGAAGTTTATTTTTGCACACAAAACGGAAAAAGGGCACTTTTTTAACTATTTACAAAGAAATGAAGTTTATCTGTGCACACAAAACGGAAAAAGGGCACTTTTTTAACTATTTACAAAGAAATGAAGTTTATTTTTGCACACAAAACGGAAAAAGGGCACTTTTTTAACTATTTACAAAGAGATGAAGTTTATTTGTGCACACAAATCGGAATAATTGCACTTTTTTAACTATTTACAAAGAGATGAAGTTTATTTTTGCACACAAAACGGAAAAAGGGCACTTTTTTAACTATTTACAAAGAAATGAAGTTTATCTGTGCACACAAAACGGAAAAAGGGCACTTTTTTAACTATTTACAAAGAAATGAAGTTTATTTTTGCACACAAAACGGAAAAAGGGCACTTTTTTAACTATTTACAAAGAGATGAAGTTTATTTGTGCACACAAATCGGAATAATTGCACTTTTTTAACTATTTACAAAGAGATGAAGTTTATTTTTGCACACAAAACGGAAAAAGGGCACTTTTTTAACTATTTACAAAGAAATGAAGTTTATCTGTGCACACAAAACGGAAAAAGGGCACTTTTTTAACTATTTACAAAGAAATGAAGTTTATCTCTGCACACAAAACGGAAAAAGGGCACTTTTTTAACTATTTACAAAGAGATGAAGTTTATTTGTGCACACAAAACGGAAAAAAGGCACTTTTTAAACTATTTACAAAGAAATGAAGTTTATTTTTGCACACAAAATGGAAAAAGGGCACTTTTTTAACTATTTACAAAGAAATGAAGTTTATCTGTGCACACAAAACGGAAAAAGGGCACTTTTTTAACTATTTACAAAGAAATGAAGTTTATTTTTGCACACAAAACGGAAAAAAGGCACTTTTGTAACTATTTACAAAGAGATGAAGTTTATTTGTGCACACAAAACGGAAAAATGGCACTTGTGTAACTATTTACAAAGAAATGAAGTTTATTTGTGCACACAAAATGGAAAAAGGGCACTTTTTTAACTATTTACAAAGAAATGAAGTTTATCTGTGCACACAAAACGGAAAAAGGGCACTTTTTTAACTATTTACAAAGAAATTAAGTTTATTTTTGCACACAAAACGGAAAAAAGGCACTTTTGTAACTATTTACAAAGAGATGAAGTTTATTTGTGCACACAAAACGGAAAAATGGCACTTTTGTAACTATTTACAAAGAAATGAAGTTTATTTGTGCACACAAAACGGAAAAAGGGCACTTTTTTAACTATTTACAAAGAAATGAAGTTTATCTGTGCACACAAAACGGAAAAAAGGCACTTTTGTAACTATTTACAAAGAAATGAAGTTTATCTGTGCACACAAAACGGAAAAAGGGCACTTTTGTAACTATTTACAAAGAAATGAAGTTTATTTATGCACACAAAACGGAAAAAGGGCACTTTTTTAACTATTTACAAAGAGATGAAGTTTATTTGTGCACACAAATCGGAATAATTGCACTTTTTTAACTATTTACAAAGAGATGAAGTTTATTTGTGCACACAAATCGGAAAAAGGGCACTTTTTTAACTATTTACAAAGAAATGAAGTTTATCTGTGCACACAAAACGGAAAAAGGGCACTTTTTTAACTATTTACAAAGAGATGAAGTTTATTTGTGCACACAAAACGGAAAAAAGGCACTTTTTAAACTATTTACAAAGAAATGAAGTTTATCTGTGCACACAAAACGGAAAAAGGGCACTTTTTTAACTATTTACAAAGAGATGAAGTTTATTTGTGCACACAAAACGGAAAAAAGGCACTTTTTAAACTATTTACAAAGAAATGAAGTTTATTTTTGCACACAAAATGGAAAAAGGGCACTTTTGTAACTATTTACAAAGAAATGAAGTTTTTTTTGCGCACACAAAATGGAAAAAAGGCACTTTTTTAACTATTTACAAAGAAATGAAGTTTATTTGTGCACACAAAACGGAAAAAGGGCACTTTTTTAACTATTTACAAAGAGATGAAGTTTATTTGTGCACACAAATCGGAATAATTGCACTTTTTTAACTATTTACAAAGAGATGAAGTTTATTTGTGCACACAAATCGGAAAAAGGGCACTTTTTTAACTATTTACAAAGAGATGAAGTTTATTTGTGCACACAAAACGGAAAAAAGGCACTTTTTAAACTATTTACAAAGAAATGAAGTTTATTTTTGCACACAAAATGGAAAAAGGGCACTTTTGTAACTATTTACAAAGAAATGAAGTTTTTTTTGCGCACACAAAATGGAAAAAAGGCACTTTTTTAACTATTTACAAAGAAATGAAGTTTATCTGTGCACACAAAACGGAAAAAGGGCACTTTTTTAACTATTTACAAAGAAATGAAGTTTATTTTTGCACACAAAACGGAAAAAAGGCTCTTTTGTAACTATTTACAAAGAAATGAAGTTTATTTGTGAACATAAAACGGAAATAAGGGCACTTTTTTAACTATTTACAAAGAGATGAAGTTTATTTGTGCACACAAAACGGAAAAAGGGCACTTTTGTAACTATTTACAAAGAGATGAAGTTTATTTGTGCACACAAAACGGAAAAAGGGCACTTTTTTAACTATTTACAAAGAAATGAAGTTTATCTCTGCACACAAAACGGAAAAAGGGCACTTTTTTAACTATTTACAAAGAGATGAAGTTTATTTGTGCACACAAAACGGAAAAAAGGCACTTTTTAAACTATTTACAAAGAAATGAAGTTTATTTTTGCACACAAAATGGAAAAAGGGCACTTTTTTAACTATTTACAAAGAAATGAAGTTTATCTGTGCACACAAAACGGAAAAAGGGCACTTTTTTAACTATTTACAAAGAAATGAAGTTTATTTTTGCACACAAAACGGAAAAAAGGCACTTTTGTAACTATTTACAAAGAGATGAAGTTTATTTGTGCACACAAAACGGAAAAATGGCACTTGTGTAACTATTTACAAAGAAATGAAGTTTATTTGTGCACACAAAATGGAAAAAGGGCACTTTTTTAACTATTTACAAAGAAATGAAGTTTATCTGTGCACACAAAACGGAAAAAGGGCACTTTTTTAACTATTTACAAAGAAATTAAGTTTATTTTTGCACACAAAACGGAAAAAAGGCACTTTTGTAACTATTTACAAAGAGATGAAGTTTATTTGTGCACACAAAACGGAAAAATGGCACTTGTGTAACTATTTACAAAGAAATGAAGTTTATTTGTGCACACAAAACGGAAAAAGGGCACTTTTTTAACTATTTACAAAGAAATGAAGTTTATCTGTGCACACAAAACGGAAAAAAGGCACTTTTGTAACTATTTACAAAGAAATGAAGTTTATCTGTGCACACAAAACGGAAAAAGGGCACTTTTGTAACTATTTACAAAGAAATGAAGTTTATTTATGCACACAAAACGGAAAAAGGGCACTTTTTTAACTATTTACAAAGAGATGAAGTTTATTTGTGCACACAAATCGGAATAATTGCACTTTTTTAACTATTTACAAAGAGATGAAGTTTATTTGTGCACACAAATCGGAAAAAGGGCACTTTTTTAACTATTTACAAAGAAATGAAGTTTATCTGTGCACACAAAACGGAAAAAGGGCACTTTTTTAACTATTTACAAAGAGATGAAGTTTATTTGTGCACACAAAACGGAAAAAAGGCACTTTTTAAACTATTTACAAAGAAATGAAGTTTATCTGTGCACACAAAACGGAAAAAGGGCACTTTTTTAACTATTTACAAAGAGATGAAGTTTATTTGTGCACACAAAACGGAAAAAAGGCACTTTTTAAACTATTTACAAAGAAATGAAGTTTATTTTTGCACACAAAATGGAAAAAGGGCACTTTTGTAACTATTTACAAAGAAATGAAGTTTTTTTTGCGCACACAAAATGGAAAAAAGGCACTTTTTTAACTATTTACAAAGAAATGAAGTTTATTTGTGCACACAAAACGGAAAAAGGGCACTTTTTTAACTATTTACAAAGAGATGAAGTTTATTTGTGCACACAAATCGGAATAATTGCACTTTTTTAACTATTTACAAAGAGATGAAGTTTATTTGTGCACACAAATCGGAAAAAGGGCACTTTTTTAACTATTTACAAAGAGATGAAGTTTATTTGTGCACACAAAACGGAAAAAGGGCACTTTTTTAACTATTTACAAAGAAATGAAGTTTATCTGTGCACACAAAACGGAAAAAGGGCACTTTTTTAACTATTTACAAAGAGATGAAGTTTATTTGTGCACACAAAACGGAAAAAAGGCACTTTTTAAACTATTTACAAAGAAATGAAGTTTATCTGTGCACACAAAACGGAAAAAGGGCACTTTTTTAACTATTTACAAAGAGATGAAGTTTATTTGTGCACACAAAACGGAAAAAAGGCACTTTTTAAACTATTTACAAAGAAATGAAGTTTATTTTTGCACACAAAATGGAAAAAGGGCACTTTTGTAACTATTTACAAAGAAATGAAGTTTTTTTTGCGCACACAAAATGGAAAAAAGGCACTTTTTTAACTATTTACAAAGAAATGAAGTTTATTTGTGCACACAAAACGGAAAAAGGGCACTTTTTTAACTATTTACAAAGAGATGAAGTTTATTTGTGCACACAAATCGGAATAATTGCACTTTTTTAACTATTTACAAAGAGATGAAGTTTATTTGTGCACACAAATCGGAAAAAGGGCACTTTTTTAACTATTTACAAAGAGATGAAGTTTATTTGTGCACACAAAACGGAAAAAGGGCACTTTTTTAACTATTTACAAAGAAATGAAGTTTATCTGTGCACACAAAACGGAAAAAGGGCACTTTTTTAACTATTTACAAAGAGATGAAGTTTATTTGTGCACACAAAACGGAAAAAAGGCACTTTTTAAACTATTTACAAAGAAATGAAGTTTATTTTTGCACACAAAATGGAAAAAGGGCACTTTTGTAACTATTTACAAAGAAATGAAGTTTTTTTTGCGAACACAAAATGGAAAAAAGGCACTTTTTTAACTATTTACAAAGAAATGAATTTATTTGTGCACACAAAACGGAAAAAGGGCACTTTTTTAACTATTTACAAAGAGATGAAGTTTATTTGTGCACACAAAACGGAAAAAGGGCACTTTTTTAACTATTTACAAAGAAATGAAGTTTATCTCTGCACACAAAACGGAAAAAGGGCACTTTTTTAACTATTTACAAAGAGATGAAGTTTATTTGTGCACACAAAACGGAAAAAAGGCACTTTTTAAACTATTTACAAAGAGATGAAGTTTATTTTTGCACACAAAATGGAAAAAGGGCACTTTTTTAACTATTTACAAAGAAATTAAGTTTTTTTTGTGCACACAAAACGGAAAAAGGGCACTTTTTTAACTATTTACAAAGAGATGAAGTTTATTTTTGCACACAAAACGGAAAAAGGGCACTTTTTTAACTATTTACAAAGAAATGAAGTTTATCTGTGCACACAAAACGGAAAAAAGGCACTTTTGTAACTATTTACAAAGAAATGAAGTTTATTTTTGCACACAAAATGGAAAAAGGGCACTTTTGTAACTATTTACAAAGAGATGAAGTTTATTTGTGCACACAAAACGGAAAAAGGGCACTTTTTTAACTATTTACAAAGAAATTAAGTTTTTTTTGTGCACACAAAATGGAAAAAGGGCACTTTTTTAACTATTTACAAAGAAATGAAGTTTTTTTGTGCACACAAAATGTAAAAAGGGCACTTTTTTAACTATTTACAAAGAAATGAAGTTTATTTTTGCACACAAAATGGAAAAATGGCACTTTTTTAACTATTTACAAAGAAATGAAGTTTATTTGTGTACACAAAACGGAAAAAGGGCACTTTTTTAACTATTTACAAAGAAATGAAGTTTATCTGTGCACACAAAACGGAAAAAAGGCACTTTTGTAACTATTTACAAAGAAATGAAGTTTATTTTTGAACACAAAACGGAAAAAGGGCACTTTTTTAACTATTTACAAAGAGATGAAGTTTATTTGTGCACACAAAACGGAAAAAGGGCACTTTTGTAACTATTTACAAAGAAATGAAGTTTTTTTTGTGCACACAAAATGGAAAAAGGGCACTTTTTTAACTATTTACAAAGAAATGAAGTTTATCTGTGCACACAAAACGGAAACAGGGCACTTTTTTAACTATTTACAAAGAGATGAAGTTTATTTGTGCACACAAATCGGAATAAGGGCACTTTTTTAACTATTTTGAAACTTTTGTAACTTTTGTAACTATTTACAAAGAAATGAAGTTTTTTTGTGCACACAAAATGGAAAAAGGGCACTTTTTTAACTATTTACAAAGAAATGAAGTTTATCTGTGCACACAAAACGGAAACAGGGCACTTTTTTAACTATTTACAAAGAGATGGAGTTTATTTGTGCACACAAATCGGAATAAGGGCACTTTTTTAACTATTTACAAAGAAATGAAGTTTATCTGTGCACACAAAACGGAAAAAAGGCAATTTTGTAACTATTTACAAAGAAATGAAGTTTATTTTTGAACACAAAACGGAAATAAGGGCACTTTTTTAACTATTTACAAAGAGATGAAGTTTATTTGTGCACACAAAACGGAAAAAGGGCACTTTTTTAACTATTTACAAAGAGATGAAGTTTATTTTTGCACACAAAACGGAAAAAGGGCACTTTTTTAACTATTTACAAAGAAATGAAGTTTATCTGTGCACACAAAACGGAAAAAAGGCACTTTTGTAACTATTTACAAAGAAATGAAGTTTATTTTTGCACACAAAACGGAAAAAAGGCACTTTTGTAACTATTTACAAAGAGATGAAGTTTATTTGTGCACACAAAACGGAAAAATGGCACTTGTGTAACTATTTACAAAGAAATGAAGTTTATTTGTGCACACAAAATGGAAAAAGGGCACTTTTTTAACTATTTACAAAGAAATGAAGTTTATCTGTGCACACAAAACGGAAAAAGGGCACTTTTTTAACTATTTACAAAGAAATTAAGTTTATTTTTGCACACAAAACGGAAAAAAGGCACTTTTGTAACTATTTACAAAGAGATGAAGTTTATTTGTGCACACAAAACGGAAAAATGGCACTTGTGTAACTATTTACAAAGAAATGAAGTTTATTTGTGCACACAAAACGGAAAAAGGGCACTTTTTTAACTATTTACAAAGAAATGAAGTTTATCTGTGCACACAAAACGGAAAAAAGGCACTTTTGTAACTATTTACAAAGAAATGAAGTTTATCTGTGCACACAAAACGGAAAAAGGGCACTTTTGTAACTATTTACAAAGAAATGAAGTTTATTTATGCACACAAAACGGAAAAAGGGCACTTTTTTAACTATTTACAAAGAGATGAAGTTTATTTGTGCACACAAATCGGAATAATTGCACTTTTTTAACTATTTACAAAGAGATGAAGTTTATTTGTGCACACAAATCGGAAAAAGGGCACTTTTTTAACTATTTACAAAGAAATGAAGTTTATCTGTGCACACAAAACGGAAAAAGGGCACTTTTTTAACTATTTACAAAGAGATGAAGTTTATTTGTGCACACAAAACGGAAAAAAGGCACTTTTTAAACTATTTACAAAGAAATGAAGTTTATCTGTGCACACAAAACGGAAAAAGGGCACTTTTTTAACTATTTACAAAGAGATGAAGTTTATTTGTGCACACAAAACGGAAAAAAGGCACTTTTTAAACTATTTACAAAGAAATGAAGTTTATTTTTGCACACAAAATGGAAAAAGGGCACTTTTGTAACTATTTACAAAGAAATGAAGTTTTTTTTGCGCACACAAAATGGAAAAAAGGCACTTTTTTAACTATTTACAAAGAAATGAAGTTTATTTGTGCACACAAAACGGAAAAAGGGCACTTTTTTAACTATTTACAAAGAGATGAAGTTTATTTGTGCACACAAATCGGAATAATTGCACTTTTTTAACTATTTACAAAGAGATGAAGTTTATTTGTGCACACAAATCGGAAAAAGGGCACTTTTTTAACTATTTACAAAGAGATGAAGTTTATTTGTGCACACAAAACGGAAAAAGGGCACTTTTTTAACTATTTACAAAGAAATGAAGTTTATCTGTGCACACAAAACGGAAAAAGGGCACTTTTTTAACTATTTACAAAGAGATGAAGTTTATTTGTGCACACAAAACGGAAAAAAGGCACTTTTTAAACTATTTACAAAGAAATGAAGTTTATCTGTGCACACAAAACGGAAAAAGGGCACTTTTTTAACTATTTACAAAGAGATGAAGTTTATTTGTGCACACAAAACGGAAAAAAGGCACTTTTTAAACTATTTACAAAGAAATGAAGTTTATTTTTGCACACAAAATGGAAAAAGGGCACTTTTGTAACTATTTACAAAGAAATGAAGTTTTTTTTGCGCACACAAAATGGAAAAAAGGCACTTTTTTAACTATTTACAAAGAAATGAAGTTTATTTGTGCACACAAAACGGAAAAAGGGCACTTTTTTAACTATTTACAAAGAGATGAAGTTTATTTGTGCACACAAATCGGAATAATTGCACTTTTTTAACTATTTACAAAGAGATGAAGTTTATTTGTGCACACAAATCGGAAAAAGGGCACTTTTTTAACTATTTACAAAGAGATGAAGTTTATTTGTGCACACAAAACGGAAAAAGGGCACTTTTTTAACTATTTACAAAGAAATGAAGTTTATCTGTGCACACAAAACGGAAAAAGGGCACTTTTTTAACTATTTACAAAGAGATGAAGTTTATTTGTGCACACAAAACGGAAAAAAGGCACTTTTTAAACTATTTACAAAGAAATGAAGTTTATTTTTGCACACAAAATGGAAAAAGGGCACTTTTGTAACTATTTACAAAGAAATGAAGTTTTTTTTGCGAACACAAAATGGAAAAAAGGCACTTTTTTAACTATTTACAAAGAAATGAATTTATTTGTGCACACAAAACGGAAAAAGGGCACTTTTTTAACTATTTACAAAGAGATGAAGTTTATTTGTGCACACAAAACGGAAAAAGGGCACTTTTTTAACTATTTACAAAGAAATGAAGTTTATCTCTGCACACAAAACGGAAAAAGGGCACTTTTTTAACTATTTACAAAGAGATGAAGTTTATTTGTGCACACAAAACGGAAAAAAGGCACTTTTTAAACTATTTACAAAGAGATGAAGTTTATTTTTGCACACAAAATGGAAAAAGGGCACTTTTTTAACTATTTACAAAGAAATTAAGTTTTTTTTGTGCACACAAAACGGAAAAAGGGCACTTTTTTAACTATTTACAAAGAGATGAAGTTTATTTTTGCACACAAAACGGAAAAAGGGCACTTTTTTAACTATTTACAAAGAAATGAAGTTTATCTGTGCACACAAAACGGAAAAAAGGCACTTTTGTAACTATTTACAAAGAAATGAAGTTTATTTTTGCACACAAAATGGAAAAAGGGCACTTTTGTAACTATTTACAAAGAGATGAAGTTTATTTGTGCACACAAAACGGAAAAAGGGCACTTTTTTAACTATTTACAAAGAAATTAAGTTTTTTTTGTGCACACAAAATGGAAAAAGGGCACTTTTTTAACTATTTACAAAGAAATGAAGTTTTTTTGTGCACACAAAATGTAAAAAGGGCACTTTTTTAACTATTTACAAAGAAATGAAGTTTATTTTTGCACACAAAATGGAAAAATGGCACTTTTTTAACTATTTACAAAGAAATGAAGTTTATTTGTGTACACAAAACGGAAAAAGGGCACTTTTTTAACTATTTACAAAGAAATGAAGTTTATCTGTGCACACAAAACGGAAAAAAGGCACTTTTGTAACTATTTACAAAGAAATGAAGTTTATTTTTGAACACAAAACGGAAAAAGGGCACTTTTTTAACTATTTACAAAGAGATGAAGTTTATTTGTGCACACAAAACGGAAAAAGGGCACTTTTGTAACTATTTACAAAGAAATGAAGTTTTTTTTGTGCACACAAAATGGAAAAAGGGCACTTTTTTAACTATTTACAAAGAAATGAAGTTTATCTGTGCACACAAAACGGAAACAGGGCACTTTTTTAACTATTTACAAAGAGATGAAGTTTATTTGTGCACACAAATCGGAATAAGGGCACTTTTTTAACTATTTTGAAACTTTTGTAACTTTTGTAACTATTTACAAAGAAATGAAGTTTTTTTGTGCACACAAAATGGAAAAAGGGCACTTTTTTAACTATTTACAAAGAAATGAAGTTTATCTGTGCACACAAAACGGAAACAGGGCACTTTTTTAACTATTTACAAAGAGATGGAGTTTATTTGTGCACACAAATCGGAATAAGGGCACTTTTTTAACTATTTACAAAGAAATGAAGTTTATCTGTGCACACAAAACGGAAAAAAGGCAATTTTGTAACTATTTACAAAGAAATGAAGTTTATTTTTGAACACAAAACGGAAATAAGGGCACTTTTTTAACTATTTACAAAGAGATGAAGTTTATTTGTGCACACAAAACGGAAAAAGGGCACTTTTTTAACTATTTACAAAGAGATGAAGTTTATTTTTGCACACAAAACGGAAAAAGGGCACTTTTTTAACTATTTACAAAGAAATGAAGTTTATCTGTGCACACAAAACGGAAAAAAGGCACTTTTGTAACTATTTACAAAGAAATGAAGTTTATTTTTGCACACAAAATGGAAAAAGGGCACTTTTGTAACTATTTACAAAGAGATGAAGTTTATTTGTGCACACAAAACGGAAAAAGGGCACTTTTTTAACTATTTACAAAGAAATGAAGTTTATTTTTGCACACAAAATGGAAAAAGGGCACTTTTGTAACTATTTACAAAGAAATGAAGTTTATTTTTGCACACAAAATGGAAAAAGGGCACTTTTTTAACTATTTACAAAGAAATTAAGTTTTTTTTGTGCACACAAAATGGAAAAAGGGCACTTTTTTAACTATCTACAAAGAAATGAAGTTTATTTTTGCACACAAAACGGAAAAATGGCACTTTTGTAACTATTTACAAAGAAATGAAGTTTATTTTTGCACACAAAATGGAAAAATGGCACTTTTTTAACTATTTACAAAGAAATGAAGTTTATTTGTGTACACAAAACGGAAAAAGGGCACTTTTTTAACTATTTACAAAGAAATGAAGTTTATTTTTGCACACAAAATGGAAAAAGGGCACTTTTTTAACTATTTACAAAGAAATGAAGTTTATCTGTGCACACAAAACGGAAAAAGGGCACTTTTTTAACTATTTACAAAGAGATGAAGTTTATTTGTGCACACAAAACGGAAAAAGGGCACTTTTTTAACTATTTACAAAGAAATGAAGTTTATTTTTGCACACAAAATGGAAAAAGGGCACTTTTGTAACTATTTACAAAGAAATTAAGTTTTTTTTGTGCACACAAAATGGAAAAAGGGCACTTTTTTAACTATTTACAAAGAGATGAAGTTTATTTGTGCACACAAAACGGAAAAAGGGCACTTTTTTAACTATTTACAAAGAAATGAAGTTTATTTTTGCACACAAAATGGAAAAAGGGCACTTTTGTAACTATTTACAAAGAAATGAAGTTTATTTTTGCACACAAAATGGAAAAAGGGCACTTTTGTAACTATTTACAAAGAAATTAAGTTTTTTTTGTGCACACAAAATGGAAAAAGGGCACTTTTTTAACTATTTACAAAGAAATGAAGTTTATCTGTGCACACAAAACAGAAAAAAGGCACTTTTGTAACTATTTACAAAGAAATGAAGTTTATTTTTGAACACAAAATGGAAATAAGGGCACTTTTTTAACTATTTACAAAGAGATGAAGTTTATTTGTGCACACAAAACGGAAAAAGGGCACTTTTGTAACTATTTACAAAGAAATGAAGTTTATTTTTGCACACAAAACGGAAAAAAGGCACTTTTTTAACTATTTTGAAACTTTTGTAACTTTTGTAACTATTTACAAAGAAATGAAGTTTTTTTTGTGCACACAAAATGGAAAAAGGGCACTTTTTTAACTATTTACAAAGAAATGAAGTTTATCTGTGCACACAAAACGGAAACAGGGCACTTTTTTAACTATTTACAAAGAGATGGAGTTTATCTGTGCACACAAAACGGAAAAAAGGCAATTTTGTAACTATTTACAAAGAAATGAAGTTTATTTTTGAACACAAAACGGAAATAAGGGCACTTTTTTAACTATTTACAAAGAGATGAAGTTTATTTGTGCACACAAAACGGAAAAAGGGCACTTTTTTAACTATTTACAAAGAAATGAAGTTTTTTTGTGCACACAAAATGTAAAAAGGGCACTTTTTTAACTATTTACAAAGAAATGAAGTTTATTTTTGCACACAAAATGGAAAAATGGCACTTTTTTAACTATTTACAAAGAAATGAAGTTTATTTGTGTACACAAAACGGAAAAAGGGCACTTTTTTAACTATTTACAAAGAAATGAAGTTTATCTGTGCACACAAAACGGAAAAAAGGCACTTTTGTAACTATTTACAAAGAAATGAAGTTTATTTTTGAACACAAAACGGAAAAAGGGCACTTTTTTAACTATTTACAAAGAGATGAAGTTTATTTGTGCACACAAAACGGAAAAAGGGCACTTTTGTAACTATTTACAAAGAAATGAAGTTTATTTGTGCACACAAAATGGAAAAAGGGCACTTTTTTAACTATTTTGAAACTTTTGTAACTTTTGTAACTATTTACAAAGAAATGAAGTTTATTTTTGCACACAAAACGGAAAAAAGGCAATTTTTTAACTATTTTGAAACTTTTGTAACTTTTGTAACTATTTACAAAGAAATTAAGTTTTTTTTGTGCACACAAAATGGAAAAAGGGCACTTTTTTAACTATTTACAAAGAAATGAAGTTTATTTTTGCACACAAAACGGAAAAAGGGCACTTTTTTAACTATTTACAAAGAGATGAAGTTTATTTGTGCACACAAATCGGAATAATTGCACTTTTTTAACTATTTACAAAGAGATGAAGTTTATTTTTGCACACAAAACGGAAAAAGGGCACTTTTTTAACTATTTACAAAGAAATGAAGTTTATCTGTGCACACAAAACGGAAAAAGGGCACTTTTTTAACTATTTACAAAGAAATGAAGTTTATTTTTGCACACAAAACGGAAAAAGGGCACTTTTTTAACTATTTACAAAGAGATGAAGTTTATTTGTGCACACAAATCGGAATAATTGCACTTTTTTAACTATTTACAAAGAGATGAAGTTTATTTTTGCACACAAAACGGAAAAAGGGCACTTTTTTAACTATTTACAAAGAAATGAAGTTTATCTGTGCACACAAAACGGAAAAAGGGCACTTTTTTAACTATTTACAAAGAAATGAAGTTTATCTCTGCACACAAAACGGAAAAAGGGCACTTTTTTAACTATTTACAAAGAGATGAAGTTTATTTGTGCACACAAAACGGAAAAAAGGCACTTTTTAAACTATTTACAAAGAAATGAAGTTTATTTTTGCACACAAAATGGAAAAAGGGCACTTTTTTAACTATTTACAAAGAAATGAAGTTTATCTGTGCACACAAAACGGAAAAAGGGCACTTTTTTAACTATTTACAAAGAAATGAAGTTTATTTTTGCACACAAAACGGAAAAAAGGCACTTTTGTAACTATTTACAAAGAGATGAAGTTTATTTGTGCACACAAAACGGAAAAATGGCACTTGTGTAACTATTTACAAAGAAATGAAGTTTATTTGTGCACACAAAATGGAAAAAGGGCACTTTTTTAACTATTTACAAAGAAATGAAGTTTATCTGTGCACACAAAACGGAAAAAGGGCACTTTTTTAACTATTTACAAAGAAATTAAGTTTATTTTTGCACACAAAACGGAAAAAAGGCACTTTTGTAACTATTTACAAAGAGATGAAGTTTATTTGTGCACACAAAACGGAAAAATGGCACTTTTGTAACTATTTACAAAGAAATGAAGTTTATTTGTGCACACAAAACGGAAAAAGGGCACTTTTTTAACTATTTACAAAGAAATGAAGTTTATCTGTGCACACAAAACGGAAAAAAGGCACTTTTGTAACTATTTACAAAGAAATGAAGTTTATCTGTGCACACAAAACGGAAAAAGGGCACTTTTGTAACTATTTACAAAGAAATGAAGTTTATTTATGCACACAAAACGGAAAAAGGGCACTTTTTTAACTATTTACAAAGAGATGAAGTTTATTTGTGCACACAAATCGGAATAATTGCACTTTTTTAACTATTTACAAAGAGATGAAGTTTATTTGTGCACACAAATCGGAAAAAGGGCACTTTTTTAACTATTTACAAAGAAATGAAGTTTATCTGTGCACACAAAACGGAAAAAGGGCACTTTTTTAACTATTTACAAAGAGATGAAGTTTATTTGTGCACACAAAACGGAAAAAAGGCACTTTTTAAACTATTTACAAAGAAATGAAGTTTATCTGTGCACACAAAACGGAAAAAGGGCACTTTTTTAACTATTTACAAAGAGATGAAGTTTATTTGTGCACACAAAACGGAAAAAAGGCACTTTTTAAACTATTTACAAAGAAATGAAGTTTATTTTTGCACACAAAATGGAAAAAGGGCACTTTTGTAACTATTTACAAAGAAATGAAGTTTTTTTTGCGCACACAAAATGGAAAAAAGGCACTTTTTTAACTATTTACAAAGAAATGAAGTTTATTTGTGCACACAAAACGGAAAAAGGGCACTTTTTTAACTATTTACAAAGAGATGAAGTTTATTTGTGCACACAAATCGGAATAATTGCACTTTTTTAACTATTTACAAAGAGATGAAGTTTATTTGTGCACACAAATCGGAAAAAGGGCACTTTTTTAACTATTTACAAAGAGATGAAGTTTATTTGTGCACACAAAACGGAAAAAAGGCACTTTTTAAACTATTTACAAAGAAATGAAGTTTATTTTTGCACACAAAATGGAAAAAGGGCACTTTTGTAACTATTTACAAAGAAATGAAGTTTTTTTTGCGCACACAAAATGGAAAAAAGGCACTTTTTTAACTATTTACAAAGAAATGAAGTTTATCTGTGCACACAAAACGGAAAAAGGGCACTTTTTTAACTATTTACAAAGAAATGAAGTTTATTTTTGCACACAAAACGGAAAAAAGGCTCTTTTGTAACTATTTACAAAGAAATGAAGTTTATTTGTGAACATAAAACGGAAATAAGGGCACTTTTTTAACTATTTACAAAGAGATGAAGTTTATTTGTGCACACAAAACGGAAAAAGGGCACTTTTGTAACTATTTACAAAGAGATGAAGTTTATTTGTGCACACAAAACGGAAAAAGGGCACTTTTTTAACTATTTACAAAGAAATGAAGTTTATCTCTGCACACAAAACGGAAAAAGGGCACTTTTTTAACTATTTACAAAGAGATGAAGTTTATTTGTGCACACAAAACGGAAAAAAGGCACTTTTTAAACTATTTACAAAGAAATGAAGTTTATTTTTGCACACAAAATGGAAAAAGGGCACTTTTTTAACTATTTACAAAGAAATGAAGTTTATCTGTGCACACAAAACGGAAAAAGGGCACTTTTTTAACTATTTACAAAGAAATGAAGTTTATTTTTGCACACAAAACGGAAAAAAGGCACTTTTGTAACTATTTACAAAGAGATGAAGTTTATTTGTGCACACAAAACGGAAAAATGGCACTTGTGTAACTATTTACAAAGAAATGAAGTTTATTTGTGCACACAAAATGGAAAAAGGGCACTTTTTTAACTATTTACAAAGAAATGAAGTTTATCTGTGCACACAAAACGGAAAAAGGGCACTTTTTTAACTATTTACAAAGAAATTAAGTTTATTTTTGCACACAAAACGGAAAAAAGGCACTTTTGTAACTATTTACAAAGAGATGAAGTTTATTTGTGCACACAAAACGGAAAAATGGCACTTGTGTAACTATTTACAAAGAAATGAAGTTTATTTGTGCACACAAAACGGAAAAAGGGCACTTTTTTAACTATTTACAAAGAAATGAAGTTTATCTGTGCACACAAAACGGAAAAAAGGCACTTTTGTAACTATTTACAAAGAAATGAAGTTTATCTGTGCACACAAAACGGAAAAAGGGCACTTTTGTAACTATTTACAAAGAAATGAAGTTTATTTATGCACACAAAACGGAAAAAGGGCACTTTTTTAACTATTTACAAAGAGATGAAGTTTATTTGTGCACACAAATCGGAATAATTGCACTTTTTTAACTATTTACAAAGAGATGAAGTTTATTTGTGCACACAAATCGGAAAAAGGGCACTTTTTTAACTATTTACAAAGAAATGAAGTTTATCTGTGCACACAAAACGGAAAAAGGGCACTTTTTTAACTATTTACAAAGAGATGAAGTTTATTTGTGCACACAAAACGGAAAAAAGGCACTTTTTAAACTATTTACAAAGAAATGAAGTTTATCTGTGCACACAAAACGGAAAAAGGGCACTTTTTTAACTATTTACAAAGAGATGAAGTTTATTTGTGCACACAAAACGGAAAAAAGGCACTTTTTAAACTATTTACAAAGAAATGAAGTTTATTTTTGCACACAAAATGGAAAAAGGGCACTTTTGTAACTATTTACAAAGAAATGAAGTTTTTTTTGCGCACACAAAATGGAAAAAAGGCACTTTTTTAACTATTTACAAAGAAATGAAGTTTATTTGTGCACACAAAACGGAAAAAGGGCACTTTTTTAACTATTTACAAAGAGATGAAGTTTATTTGTGCACACAAATCGGAATAATTGCACTTTTTTAACTATTTACAAAGAGATGAAGTTTATTTGTGCACACAAATCGGAAAAAGGGCACTTTTTTAACTATTTACAAAGAGATGAAGTTTATTTGTGCACACAAAACGGAAAAAGGGCACTTTTTTAACTATTTACAAAGAAATGAAGTTTATCTGTGCACACAAAACGGAAAAAGGGCACTTTTTTAACTATTTACAAAGAGATGAAGTTTATTTGTGCACACAAAACGGAAAAAAGGCACTTTTTAAACTATTTACAAAGAAATGAAGTTTATCTGTGCACACAAAACGGAAAAAGGGCACTTTTTTAACTATTTACAAAGAGATGAAGTTTATTTGTGCACACAAAACGGAAAAAAGGCACTTTTTAAACTATTTACAAAGAAATGAAGTTTATTTTTGCACACAAAATGGAAAAAGGGCACTTTTGTAACTATTTACAAAGAAATGAAGTTTTTTTTGCGCACACAAAATGGAAAAAAGGCACTTTTTTAACTATTTACAAAGAAATGAAGTTTATTTGTGCACACAAAACGGAAAAAGGGCACTTTTTTAACTATTTACAAAGAGATGAAGTTTATTTGTGCACACAAATCGGAATAATTGCACTTTTTTAACTATTTACAAAGAGATGAAGTTTATTTGTGCACACAAATCGGAAAAAGGGCACTTTTTTAACTATTTACAAAGAGATGAAGTTTATTTGTGCACACAAAACGGAAAAAGGGCACTTTTTTAACTATTTACAAAGAAATGAAGTTTATCTGTGCACACAAAACGGAAAAAGGGCACTTTTTTAACTATTTACAAAGAGATGAAGTTTATTTGTGCACACAAAACGGAAAAAAGGCACTTTTTAAACTATTTACAAAGAAATGAAGTTTATTTTTGCACACAAAATGGAAAAAGGGCACTTTTGTAACTATTTACAAAGAAATGAAGTTTTTTTTGCGAACACAAAATGGAAAAAAGGCACTTTTTTAACTATTTACAAAGAAATGAATTTATTTGTGCACACAAAACGGAAAAAGGGCACTTTTTTAACTATTTACAAAGAGATGAAGTTTATTTGTGCACACAAAACGGAAAAAGGGCACTTTTTTAACTATTTACAAAGAAATGAAGTTTATCTCTGCACACAAAACGGAAAAAGGGCACTTTTTTAACTATTTACAAAGAGATGAAGTTTATTTGTGCACACAAAACGGAAAAAAGGCACTTTTTAAACTATTTACAAAGAGATGAAGTTTATTTTTGCACACAAAATGGAAAAAGGGCACTTTTTTAACTATTTACAAAGAAATTAAGTTTTTTTTGTGCACACAAAACGGAAAAAGGGCACTTTTTTAACTATTTACAAAGAGATGAAGTTTATTTTTGCACACAAAACGGAAAAAGGGCACTTTTTTAACTATTTACAAAGAAATGAAGTTTATCTGTGCACACAAAACGGAAAAAAGGCACTTTTGTAACTATTTACAAAGAAATGAAGTTTATTTTTGCACACAAAATGGAAAAAGGGCACTTTTGTAACTATTTACAAAGAGATGAAGTTTATTTGTGCACACAAAACGGAAAAAGGGCACTTTTTTAACTATTTACAAAGAAATTAAGTTTTTTTTGTGCACACAAAATGGAAAAAGGGCACTTTTTTAACTATTTACAAAGAAATGAAGTTTTTTTGTGCACACAAAATGTAAAAAGGGCACTTTTTTAACTATTTACAAAGAAATGAAGTTTATTTTTGCACACAAAATGGAAAAATGGCACTTTTTTAACTATTTACAAAGAAATGAAGTTTATTTGTGTACACAAAACGGAAAAAGGGCACTTTTTTAACTATTTACAAAGAAATGAAGTTTATCTGTGCACACAAAACGGAAAAAAGGCACTTTTGTAACTATTTACAAAGAAATGAAGTTTATTTTTGAACACAAAACGGAAAAAGGGCACTTTTTTAACTATTTACAAAGAGATGAAGTTTATTTGTGCACACAAAACGGAAAAAGGGCACTTTTGTAACTATTTACAAAGAAATGAAGTTTTTTTTGTGCACACAAAATGGAAAAAGGGCACTTTTTTAACTATTTACAAAGAAATGAAGTTTATCTGTGCACACAAAACGGAAACAGGGCACTTTTTTAACTATTTACAAAGAGATGAAGTTTATTTGTGCACACAAATCGGAATAAGGGCACTTTTTTAACTATTTTGAAACTTTTGTAACTTTTGTAACTATTTACAAAGAAATGAAGTTTTTTTGTGCACACAAAATGGAAAAAGGGCACTTTTTTAACTATTTACAAAGAAATGAAGTTTATCTGTGCACACAAAACGGAAACAGGGCACTTTTTTAACTATTTACAAAGAGATGGAGTTTATTTGTGCACACAAATCGGAATAAGGGCACTTTTTTAACTATTTACAAAGAAATGAAGTTTATCTGTGCACACAAAACGGAAAAAAGGCAATTTTGTAACTATTTACAAAGAAATGAAGTTTATTTTTGAACACAAAACGGAAATAAGGGCACTTTTTTAACTATTTACAAAGAGATGAAGTTTATTTGTGCACACAAAACGGAAAAAGGGCACTTTTTTAACTATTTACAAAGAGATGAAGTTTATTTTTGCACACAAAACGGAAAAAGGGCACTTTTTTAACTATTTACAAAGAAATGAAGTTTATCTGTGCACACAAAACGGAAAAAAGGCACTTTTGTAACTATTTACAAAGAAATGAAGTTTATTTTTGCACACAAAACGGAAAAAAGGCACTTTTGTAACTATTTACAAAGAGATGAAGTTTATTTGTGCACACAAAACGGAAAAATGGCACTTGTGTAACTATTTACAAAGAAATGAAGTTTATTTGTGCACACAAAATGGAAAAAGGGCACTTTTTTAACTATTTACAAAGAAATGAAGTTTATCTGTGCACACAAAACGGAAAAAGGGCACTTTTTTAACTATTTACAAAGAAATTAAGTTTATTTTTGCACACAAAACGGAAAAAAGGCACTTTTGTAACTATTTACAAAGAGATGAAGTTTATTTGTGCACACAAAACGGAAAAATGGCACTTGTGTAACTATTTACAAAGAAATGAAGTTTATTTGTGCACACAAAACGGAAAAAGGGCACTTTTTTAACTATTTACAAAGAAATGAAGTTTATCTGTGCACACAAAACGGAAAAAAGGCACTTTTGTAACTATTTACAAAGAAATGAAGTTTATCTGTGCACACAAAACGGAAAAAGGGCACTTTTGTAACTATTTACAAAGAAATGAAGTTTATTTATGCACACAAAACGGAAAAAGGGCACTTTTTTAACTATTTACAAAGAGATGAAGTTTATTTGTGCACACAAATCGGAATAATTGCACTTTTTTAACTATTTACAAAGAGATGAAGTTTATTTGTGCACACAAATCGGAAAAAGGGCACTTTTTTAACTATTTACAAAGAAATGAAGTTTATCTGTGCACACAAAACGGAAAAAGGGCACTTTTTTAACTATTTACAAAGAGATGAAGTTTATTTGTGCACACAAAACGGAAAAAAGGCACTTTTTAAACTATTTACAAAGAAATGAAGTTTATCTGTGCACACAAAACGGAAAAAGGGCACTTTTTTAACTATTTACAAAGAGATGAAGTTTATTTGTGCACACAAAACGGAAAAAAGGCACTTTTTAAACTATTTACAAAGAAATGAAGTTTATTTTTGCACACAAAATGGAAAAAGGGCACTTTTGTAACTATTTACAAAGAAATGAAGTTTTTTTTGCGCACACAAAATGGAAAAAAGGCACTTTTTTAACTATTTACAAAGAAATGAAGTTTATTTGTGCACACAAAACGGAAAAAGGGCACTTTTTTAACTATTTACAAAGAGATGAAGTTTATTTGTGCACACAAATCGGAATAATTGCACTTTTTTAACTATTTACAAAGAGATGAAGTTTATTTGTGCACACAAATCGGAAAAAGGGCACTTTTTTAACTATTTACAAAGAGATGAAGTTTATTTGTGCACACAAAACGGAAAAAGGGCACTTTTTTAACTATTTACAAAGAAATGAAGTTTATCTGTGCACACAAAACGGAAAAAGGGCACTTTTTTAACTATTTACAAAGAGATGAAGTTTATTTGTGCACACAAAACGGAAAAAAGGCACTTTTTAAACTATTTACAAAGAAATGAAGTTTATCTGTGCACACAAAACGGAAAAAGGGCACTTTTTTAACTATTTACAAAGAGATGAAGTTTATTTGTGCACACAAAACGGAAAAAAGGCACTTTTTAAACTATTTACAAAGAAATGAAGTTTATTTTTGCACACAAAATGGAAAAAGGGCACTTTTGTAACTATTTACAAAGAAATGAAGTTTTTTTTGCGCACACAAAATGGAAAAAAGGCACTTTTTTAACTATTTACAAAGAAATGAAGTTTATTTGTGCACACAAAACGGAAAAAGGGCACTTTTTTAACTATTTACAAAGAGATGAAGTTTATTTGTGCACACAAATCGGAATAATTGCACTTTTTTAACTATTTACAAAGAGATGAAGTTTATTTGTGCACACAAATCGGAAAAAGGGCACTTTTTTAACTATTTACAAAGAGATGAAGTTTATTTGTGCACACAAAACGGAAAAAGGGCACTTTTTTAACTATTTACAAAGAAATGAAGTTTATCTGTGCACACAAAACGGAAAAAGGGCACTTTTTTAACTATTTACAAAGAGATGAAGTTTATTTGTGCACACAAAACGGAAAAAAGGCACTTTTTAAACTATTTACAAAGAAATGAAGTTTATTTTTGCACACAAAATGGAAAAAGGGCACTTTTGTAACTATTTACAAAGAAATGAAGTTTTTTTTGCGAACACAAAATGGAAAAAAGGCACTTTTTTAACTATTTACAAAGAAATGAATTTATTTGTGCACACAAAACGGAAAAAGGGCACTTTTTTAACTATTTACAAAGAGATGAAGTTTATTTGTGCACACAAAACGGAAAAAGGGCACTTTTTTAACTATTTACAAAGAAATGAAGTTTATTTGTGCACACAAAACGGAAAAAGGGCACTTTTTTAACTATTTACAAAGAAATGAAGTTTATCTGTGCACACAAAACGGAAAAAGGGCACTTTTTTAACTATTTACAAAGAGATGAAGTTTATTTGTGCACACAAAACGGAAAAAAGGCACTTTTTAAACTATTTACAAAGAAATGAAGTTTATCTGTGCACACAAAACGGAAAAAGGGCACTTTTTTAACTATTTACAAAGAGATGAAGTTTATTTGTGCACACAAAACGGAAAAAAGGCACTTTTTAAACTATTTACAAAGAAATGAAGTTTATTTTTGCACACAAAATGGAAAAAGGGCACTTTTGTAACTATTTACAAAGAAATGAAGTTTTTTTTGCGCACACAAAATGGAAAAAAGGCACTTTTTTAACTATTTACAAAGAAATGAAGTTTATTTGTGCACACAAAACGGAAAAAGGGCACTTTTTTAACTATTTACAAAGAGATGAAGTTTATTTGTGCACACAAATCGGAATAATTGCACTTTTTTAACTATTTACAAAGAGATGAAGTTTATTTGTGCACACAAATCGGAAAAAGGGCACTTTTTTAACTATTTACAAAGAGATGAAGTTTATTTGTGCACACAAAACGGAAAAAGGGCACTTTTTTAACTATTTACAAAGAAATGAAGTTTATCTGTGCACACAAAACGGAAAAAGGGCACTTTTTTAACTATTTACAAAGAGATGAAGTTTATTTGTGCACACAAAACGGAAAAAAGGCACTTTTTAAACTATTTACAAAGAAATGAAGTTTATCTGTGCACACAAAACGGAAAAAGGGCACTTTTTTAACTATTTACAAAGAAATTAAGTTTTTTTTGTGCACACAAAACGGAAAAAGGGCACTTTTTTAACTATTTACAAAGAGATGAAGTTTATTTTTGCACACAAAACGGAAAAAGGGCACTTTTTTAACTATTTACAAAGAAATGAAGTTTATCTGTGCACACAAAACGGAAAAAAGGCACTTTTGTAACTATTTACAAAGAAATGAAGTTTATTTTTGCACACAAAATGGAAAAAGGGCACTTTTGTAACTATTTACAAAGAGATGAAGTTTATTTGTGCACACAAAACGGAAAAAGGGCACTTTTTTAACTATTTACAAAGAAATTAAGTTTTTTTTGTGCACACAAAATGGAAAAAGGGCACTTTTTTAACTATTTACAAAGAAATGAAGTTTTTTTGTGCACACAAAATGTAAAAAGGGCACTTTTTTAACTATTTACAAAGAAATGAAGTTTATTTTTGCACACAAAATGGAAAAATGGCACTTTTTTAACTATTTACAAAGAAATGAAGTTTATTTGTGTACACAAAACGGAAAAAGGGCACTTTTTTAACTATTTACAAAGAAATGAAGTTTATCTGTGCACACAAAACGGAAAAAAGGCACTTTTGTAACTATTTACAAAGAAATGAAGTTTATTTTTGAACACAAAACGGAAAAAGGGCACTTTTTTAACTATTTACAAAGAGATGAAGTTTATTTGTGCACACAAAACGGAAAAAGGGCACTTTTGTAACTATTTACAAAGAAATGAAGTTTTTTTTGTGCACACAAAATGGAAAAAGGGCACTTTTTTAACTATTTACAAAGAAATGAAGTTTATCTGTGCACACAAAACGGAAACAGGGCACTTTTTTAACTATTTACAAAGAGATGAAGTTTATTTGTGCACACAAATCGGAATAAGGGCACTTTTTTAACTATTTTGAAACTTTTGTAACTTTTGTAACTATTTACAAAGAAATGAAGTTTTTTTGTGCACACAAAATGGAAAAAGGGCACTTTTTTAACTATTTACAAAGAAATGAAGTTTATCTGTGCACACAAAACGGAAACAGGGCACTTTTTTAACTATTTACAAAGAGATGGAGTTTATTTGTGCACACAAATCGGAATAAGGGCACTTTTTTAACTATTTACAAAGAAATGAAGTTTATCTGTGCACACAAAACGGAAAAAAGGCAATTTTGTAACTATTTACAAAGAAATGAAGTTTATTTTTGAACACAAAACGGAAATAAGGGCACTTTTTTAACTATTTACAAAGAGATGAAGTTTATTTGTGCACACAAAACGGAAAAAGGGCACTTTTTTAACTATTTACAAAGAGATGAAGTTTATTTTTGCACACAAAACGGAAAAAGGGCACTTTTTTAACTATTTACAAAGAAATGAAGTTTATCTGTGCACACAAAACGGAAAAAAGGCACTTTTGTAACTATTTACAAAGAAATGAAGTTTATTTTTGCACACAAAATGGAAAAAGGGCACTTTTGTAACTATTTACAAAGAGATGAAGTTTATTTGTGCACACAAAACGGAAAAAGGGCACTTTTTTAACTATTTACAAAGAAATGAAGTTTATTTTTGCACACAAAATGGAAAAAGGGCACTTTTGTAACTATTTACAAAGAAATGAAGTTTATTTTTGCACACAAAATGGAAAAAGGGCACTTTTTTAACTATTTACAAAGAAATTAAGTTTTTTTTGTGCACACAAAATGGAAAAAGGGCACTTTTTTAACTATCTACAAAGAAATGAAGTTTATTTTTGCACACAAAACGGAAAAATGGCACTTTTGTAACTATTTACAAAGAAATGAAGTTTATTTTTGCACACAAAATGGAAAAATGGCACTTTTTTAACTATTTACAAAGAAATGAAGTTTATTTGTGTACACAAAACGGAAAAAGGGCACTTTTTTAACTATTTACAAAGAAATGAAGTTTATTTTTGCACACAAAATGGAAAAAGGGCACTTTTTTAACTATTTACAAAGAAATGAAGTTTATCTGTGCACACAAAACGGAAAAAGGGCACTTTTTTAACTATTTACAAAGAGATGAAGTTTATTTGTGCACACAAAACGGAAAAAGGGCACTTTTTTAACTATTTACAAAGAAATGAAGTTTATTTTTGCACACAAAATGGAAAAAGGGCACTTTTGTAACTATTTACAAAGAAATTAAGTTTTTTTTGTGCACACAAAATGGAAAAAGGGCACTTTTTTAACTATTTACAAAGAGATGAAGTTTATTTGTGCACACAAAACGGAAAAAGGGCACTTTTTTAACTATTTACAAAGAAATGAAGTTTATTTTTGCACACAAAATGGAAAAAGGGCACTTTTGTAACTATTTACAAAGAAATGAAGTTTATTTTTGCACACAAAATGGAAAAAGGGCACTTTTGTAACTATTTACAAAGAAATTAAGTTTTTTTTGTGCACACAAAATGGAAAAAGGGCACTTTTTTAACTATTTACAAAGAAATGAAGTTTATCTGTGCACACAAAACAGAAAAAAGGCACTTTTGTAACTATTTACAAAGAAATGAAGTTTATTTTTGAACACAAAATGGAAATAAGGGCACTTTTTTAACTATTTACAAAGAGATGAAGTTTATTTGTGCACACAAAACGGAAAAAGGGCACTTTTGTAACTATTTACAAAGAAATGAAGTTTATTTTTGCACACAAAACGGAAAAAAGGCACTTTTTTAACTATTTTGAAACTTTTGTAACTTTTGTAACTATTTACAAAGAAATGAAGTTTTTTTTGTGCACACAAAATGGAAAAAGGGCACTTTTTTAACTATTTACAAAGAAATGAAGTTTATCTGTGCACACAAAACGGAAACAGGGCACTTTTTTAACTATTTACAAAGAGATGGAGTTTATCTGTGCACACAAAACGGAAAAAAGGCAATTTTGTAACTATTTACAAAGAAATGAAGTTTATTTTTGAACACAAAACGGAAATAAGGGCACTTTTTTAACTATTTACAAAGAGATGAAGTTTATTTGTGCACACAAAACGGAAAAAGGGCACTTTTTTAACTATTTACAAAGAAATGAAGTTTTTTTGTGCACACAAAATGTAAAAAGGGCACTTTTTTAACTATTTACAAAGAAATGAAGTTTATTTTTGCACACAAAATGGAAAAATGGCACTTTTTTAACTATTTACAAAGAAATGAAGTTTATTTGTGTACACAAAACGGAAAAAGGGCACTTTTTTAACTATTTACAAAGAAATGAAGTTTATCTGTGCACACAAAACGGAAAAAAGGCACTTTTGTAACTATTTACAAAGAAATGAAGTTTATTTTTGAACACAAAACGGAAAAAGGGCACTTTTTTAACTATTTACAAAGAGATGAAGTTTATTTGTGCACACAAAACGGAAAAAGGGCACTTTTGTAACTATTTACAAAGAAATGAAGTTTATTTGTGCACACAAAATGGAAAAAGGGCACTTTTTTAACTATTTTGAAACTTTTGTAACTTTTGTAACTATTTACAAAGAAATGAAGTTTATTTTTGCACACAAAACGGAAAAAAGGCAATTTTTTAACTATTTTGAAACTTTTGTAACTTTTGTAACTATTTACAAAGAAATTAAGTTTTTTTTGTGCACACAAAATGGAAAAAGGGCACTTTTTTAACTATTTACAAAGAAATGAAGTTTATTTGTGCACACAAAACGGAAACAGGGCACTTTTTTAACTATTTACAAAGAAATGAAGTTTATCTGTGCACACAAAACAGAAAAAAGGCACTTTTGTAACTATTTACAAAGAAATGAAGTTTATTTTTGAACACAAAATGGAAATAAGGGCACTTTTTTAACTATTTACAAAGAGATGAAGTTTATTTGTGCACACAAAACGGAAAAAGGGCACATTTGTAACTATTTACAAAGAAATGAAGTTTATTTGTGCACACAAAATGGAAAAAGGGCACTTTTTTAACTATTTTGAAACTTTTGTAACTTTTGTAACTATTTACAAAGAAATGAAGTTTATTTTTGCACACAAAACGGAAAAAAGGCACTTTTTTAACTATTTTGAAACTTTTGTAACTTTTGTAACTATTTACAAAGAAATGAAGTTTATCTGTGCACACAAAACGGAAACAGGGCACTTTTTTAACTATTTACAAAGAAATGAAGTTTATTTGTGCACACAAAACGGAAAAAGGGCACTTTTTTAACTATTTACAAAGAGATGAAGTTTATTTTTGCACACAAAACGGAAAAAGTGCACTTTTGTAACTATTTACAAAGAAATGAAGTTTATTTGTGCACACAAAATGGAAAAAGGGCACTTTTTAAACTATTTTGAAACTTTTGTAACTTTTTTAACTATTTACAAAGAAATTAAGTTTATTTGTGTACATAAAACGAAAAAAGGGCACTTTTTTAACTATTTACAAAGAAATGAAGTTTATTTGTGTACATAAAACGAAAAAATGGCACTTTTTTAACTATTTACAAAGAGATGAAGTTTATTTTTGCACACAAAACGGAAAAAGGGCACTTTTTTAACTATTTACAAAGAAATGAAGTTTATTTTTGAACACAAAACGGAAAAAGGGCACTTTTTTAACTATTTACAAAGAAATGAAGTTTATCTGTGCACACAAAACGGAAACAGGGCACTTTTTTAACTATTTACAAAGAGATGAAGTTTATTTGTGCACACAAATCGGAATAAGGGCACTTTTTTAACTATTTACAAAGAGATGAATTTTGTTTGTGCACACAAATCGGAATAAGGGCACTTTTTTAACTATTTACAAAGAAATGAAGTTTATCTGTGCACACAAAATGGAAAAAGGGCACTTTTTTAACTATTTACAAAGAAATGAAGTTTATTTGTGTACATAAAACGAAAAAAGGGCACTTTTTTAACTATTTACAAAGAGATGAAGTTTATTTGTGCACACAAATCGGAATAAGGGCACTTTTTTAACTATTTACAAAGAAATGAAGTTTATCTGTGCACACAAAACGGAAAAAGGGCACTTTTTTAACTATTTACAAAGAAATGAAGTTTATTTGTGTACATAAAACGAAAAAAGGGCACTTTTTTAACTATTTACAAAGAGATGAAGTTTATTTTTGCACACAAAACGGAAAAAGGGCACTTTTTTAACTATTTACAAAGAAATGAAGTTTATCTGTGCACACAAAACAGAAAAAAGGCACTTTTGTAACTATTTACAAAGAAATGAAGTTTATTTTTGAACACAAAATGGAAATAAGGGCACTTTTTTAACTATTTACAAAGAGATGAAGTTTATTTGTGCACACAAAACGGAAAAAGGGCACTTTTTTAACTATTTACAAAGAGATGAAGTTTATTTGTGCACACAAAATGGAAAAAGGGCACTTTTTTAACTATTTACAAAGAAATGAAGTTTATTTGTGCACACAAAACGGAAAAAGGGCACTTTTTAACTATTTACAAAGAAATGAAGTTTATTTTTGCACACAAAACGGAAAAAGTGCACTTTTGTAACTATTTACAAAGAGATGAAGTTTATTTGTGCACACAAAACGGAAAAAGGGCACTTTTGTAACTATTTACAAAGAAATGAAGTTTATTTGTGCACACAAAATGGAAAAAGGGCACTTTTTTAACTATTTTGAAACTTTTGTAACTTTTGTAACTATTTACAAAGAAATGAAGTTTATTTTTGCACACAAAACGGAAAAAAGGCAATTTTTTAACTATTTTGAAACTTTTGTAACTTTTGTAACTATTTACAAAGAAATGAAGTTTTTTTTGTGCACACAAAATGGAAAAAGGGCACTTTTTTAACTATTTACAAAGAAATGAAGTTTATTTGTGCACACAAAACGGAAAAAGGGCACTTTTTTAACTATTTACAAAGAGATGAAGTTTATTTTTGCACACAAAACGGAAAAAGTGCACTTTTGTAACTATTTACAAAGAAATGAAGTTTATTTGTGCACACAAAATGGAAAAAGGGCACTTTTTTAACTATTTTGAAACTTTTGTAACTTTTTTAACTATTTACAAAGAAATTAAGTTTATTTGTGTACATAAAACGAAAAAAGGGCACTTTTTTAACTATTTACAAAGAAATGAAGTTTATTTGTGTACATAAAACGAAAAAATGGCACTTTTTTAACTATTTACAAAGAGATGAAGTTTATTTTTGCACACAAAACGGAAAAAGGGCACTTTTTTAACTATTTACAAAGAAATGAAGTTTATTTTTGAACACAAAACGGAAAAAGGGCACTTTTTTAACTATTTACAAAGAAATGAAGTTTATCTGTGCACACAAAACGGAAACAGGGCACTTTTTTAACTATTTACAAAGAGATGAAGTTTATTTGTGCACACAAATCGGAATAAGGGCACTTTTTTAACTATTTACAAAGAGATGAATTTTGTTTGTGCACACAAATCGGAATAAGGGCACTTTTTTAACTATTTACAAAGAAATGAAGTTTATCTGTGCACACAAAACGGAAAAAGGGCACTTTTGTAACTATTTACAAAGAAATGAAGTTTATTTTTGCACACAAAACGGAAAAAAGGCACTTTTTTAACTATTTTGAAACTTTTGTAACTTTTGTAACTATTTACAAAGAAATGAAGTTTTTTTTGTGCACACAAAATGGAAAAAGGGCACTTTTTTAACTATTTACAAAGAAATGAAGTTTATCTGTGCACACAAAACGGAAACAGGGCACTTTTTTAACTATTTACAAAGAGATGGAGTTTATTTGTGCACACAAATCGGAATAAGGGCACTTTTTTAACTATTTACAAAGAAATGAAGTTTATCTGTGCACACAAAACGGAAAAAAGGCAATTTTGTAACTATTTACAAAGAAATGAAGTTTATTTGTGTACATAAAACGAAAAAATGGCACTTTTTTAACTATTTACAAAGAGATGAAGTTTATTTGTGCACACAAAATGGAAAAAGGGCACTTTTTTAACTATTTTGAAACTTTTGTAACTTTTTTAACTATTTACAAAGAAATTAAGTTTATTTGTGTACATAAAACGAAAAAAGGGCACTTTTTTAACTATTTACAAAGAAATGAAGTTTATTTGTGTACATAAAACGAAAAAATGGCACTTTTTTAACTATTTACAAAGAGATGAAGTTTATTTTTGCACACAAAACGGAAAAAGGGCACTTTTTTAACTATTTACAAAGAAATGAAGTTTATTTTTGAACACAAAACGGAAAAAGGGCACTTTTTTAACTATTTACAAAGAAATGAAGTTTATCTGTGCACACAAAACGGAAACAGGGCACTTTTTTAACTATTTACAAAGAGATGAAGTTTATTTGTGCACACAAATCGGAATAAGGGCACTTTTTTAACTATTTACAAAGAGATGAATTTTGTTTGTGCACACAAATCGGAATAAGGGCACTTTTTTAACTATTTACAAAGAAATGAAGTTTATCTGTGCACACAAAATGGAAAAAGGGCACTTTTTTAACTATTTACAAAGAAATGAAGTTTATTTGTGTACATAAAACGAAAAAAGGGCACTTTTTTAACTATTTACAAAGAGATGAAGTTTATTTGTGCACACAAATCGGAATAAGGGCACTTTTTTAACTATTTACAAAGAAATGAAGTTTATCTGTGCACACAAAACGGAAAAAGGGCACTTTTTTAACTATTTACAAAGAAATGAAGTTTATTTGTGTACATAAAACGAAAAAAGGGCACTTTTTTAACTATTTACAAAGAGATGAAGTTTATTTTTGCACACAAAACGGAAAAAGGGCACTTTTTTAACTATTTACAAAGAAATGAAGTTTATCTGTGCACACAAAAAAGAAAAAAGGCACTTTTGTAACTATTTACAAAGAAATGAAGTTTATTTTTGAACACAAAATGGAAATAAGGGCACTTTTTTAACTATTTACAAAGAGATGAAGTTTATTTGTGCACACAAAACGGAAAAAGGGCACTTTTTTAACTATTTACAAAGAGATGAAGTTTATTTGTGCACACAAAATGGAAAAAGGGCACTTTTTTAACTATTTACAAAGAAATGAAGTTTATTTGTGCACACAAAACGGAAAAAGGGCACTTTTTAACTATTTACAAAGAAATGAAGTTTATTTTTGCACACAAAACGGAAAAAGTGCACTTTTGTAACTATTTACAAAGAGATGAAGTTTATTTGTGCACACAAAACGGAAAAAGGGCACTTTTGTAACTATTTACAAAGAAATGAAGTTTATTTGTGCACACAAAATGGAAAAAGGGCACTTTTTTAACTATTTTGAAACTTTTGTAACTTTTGTAACTATTTACAAAGAAATGAAGTTTATTTTTGCACACAAAACGGAAAAAAGGCAATTTTTTAACTATTTTGAAACTTTTGTAACTTTTGTAACTATTTACAAAGAAATGAAGTTTTTTTTGTGCACACAAAATGGAAAAAGGGCACTTTTTTAACTATTTACAAAGAAATGAAGTTTATTTGTGCACACAAAACGGAAAAAGGGCACTTTTTTAACTATTTACAAAGAGATGAAGTTTATTTTTGCACACAAAACGGAAAAAGTGCACTTTTGTAACTATTTACAAAGAAATGAAGTTTATTTGTGCACACAAAATGGAAAAAGGGCACTTTTTTAACTATTTTGAAACTTTTGTAACTTTTTTAACTATTTACAAAGAAATTAAGTTTATTTGTGTACATAAAACGAAAAAAGGGCACTTTTTTAACTATTTACAAAGAAATGAAGTTTATTTGTGTACATAAAACGAAAAAATGGCACTTTTTTAACTATTTACAAAGAGATGAAGTTTATTTTTGCACACAAAACGGAAAAAGGGCACTTTTTTAACTATTTACAAAGAAATGAAGTTTATTTTTGAACACAAAACGGAAAAAGGGCACTTTTTTAACTATTTACAAAGAAATGAAGTTTATCTGTGCACACAAAACGGAAACAGGGCACTTTTTTAACTATTTACAAAGAGATGAAGTTTATTTGTGCACACAAATCGGAATAAGGGCACTTTTTTAACTATTTACAAAGAGATGAATTTTGTTTGTGCACACAAATCGGAATAAGGGCACTTTTTTAACTATTTACAAAGAAATGAAGTTTATCTGTGCACACAAAACGGAAAAAGGGCACTTTTGTAACTATTTACAAAGAAATGAAGTTTATTTTTGCACACAAAACGGAAAAAAGGCACTTTTTTAACTATTTTGAAACTTTTGTAACTTTTGTAACTATTTACAAAGAAATGAAGTTTTTTTTGTGCACACAAAATGGAAAAAGGGCACTTTTTTAACTATTTACAAAGAAATGAAGTTTATCTGTGCACACAAAACGGAAACAGGGCACTTTTTTAACTATTTACAAAGAGATGGAGTTTATTTGTGCACACAAATCGGAATAAGGGCACTTTTTTAACTATTTACAAAGAAATGAAGTTTATCTGTGCACACAAAACGGAAAAAAGGCAATTTTGTAACTATTTACAAAGAAATGAAGTTTATTTTTGAACACAAAACGGAAATAAGGGCACTTTTTTAACTATTTACAAAGAGATGAAGTTTATTTGTGCACACAAAACGGAAAAAGGGCACTTTTTTAACTATTTACAAAGAAATGAAGTTTATTTTTGCACACAAAATGGAAAAATGGCACTTTTTTAACTATTTACAAAGAAATGAAGTTTATTTGTGTACACAAAACGGAAAAAGGGCACTTTTTTAACTATTTACAAAGAAATGAAGTTTATCTGTGCACACAAAACGGAAAAAAGGCACTTTTGTAACTATTTACAAAGAAATGAAGTTTATTTTTGAACACAAAACGGAAAAAGGGCACTTTTTTAACTATTTACAAAGAGATGAAGTTTATTTGTGCACACAAAACGGAAAAAGGGCACTTTTGTAACTATTTACAAAGAAATGAAGTTTATTTGTGCACACAAAATGGAAAAAGGGCACTTTTTTAACTATTTTGAAACTTTTGTAACTTTTGTAACTATTTACAAAGAAATGAAGTTTATTTTTGCACACAAAACGGAAAAAAGGCAATTTTTTAACTATTTTGAAACTTTTGTAACTTTTGTAACTATTTACAAAGAAATTAAGTTTTTTTTGTGCACACAAAATGGAAAAAGGGCACTTTTTTAACTATTTACAAAGAAATGAAGTTTATTTGTGCACACAAAACGGAAACAGGGCACTTTTTTAACTATTTACAAAGAAATGAAGTTTATCTGTGCACACAAAACAGAAAAAAGGCACTTTTGTAACTATTTACAAAGAAATGAAGTTTATTTTTGAACACAAAATGGAAATAAGGGCACTTTTTTAACTATTTACAAAGAGATGAAGTTTATTTGTGCACACAAAACGGAAAAAGGGCACTTTTGTAACTATTTACAAAGAAATGAAGTTTATTTGTGCACACAAAATGGAAAAAGGGCACTTTTTTAACTATTTTGAAACTTTTGTAACTTTTGTAACTATTTACAAAGAAATGAAGTTTATTTTTGCACACAAAACGGAAAAAAGGCACTTTTTTAACTATTTTGAAACTTTTGTAACTTTTGTAACTATTTACAAAGAAATGAAGTTTATCTGTGCACACAAAACGGAAACAGGGCACTTTTTTAACTATTTACAAAGAAATGAAGTTTATTTGTGCACACAAAACGGAAAAAGGGCACTTTTTTAACTATTTACAAAGAGATGAAGTTTATTTTTGCACACAAAACGGAAAAAGTGCACTTTTGTAACTATTTACAAAGAAATGAAGTTTATTTGTGCACACAAAATGGAAAAAGGGCACTTTTTTAACTATTTTGAAACTTTTGTAACTTTTTTAACTATTTACAAAGAAATTAAGTTTATTTGTGTACATAAAACGAAAAAAGGGCACTTTTTTAACTATTTACAAAGAAATGAAGTTTATTTGTGTACATAAAACGAAAAAATGGCACTTTTTTAACTATTTACAAAGAGATGAAGTTTATTTTTGCACACAAAACGGAAAAAGGGCACTTTTTTAACTATTTACAAAGAAATGAAGTTTATTTTTGAACACAAAACGGAAAAAGGGCACTTTTTTAACTATTTACAAAGAAATGAAGTTTATCTGTGCACACAAAACGGAAACAGGGCACTTTTTTAACTATTTACAAAGAGATGAAGTTTATTTGTGCACACAAATCGGAATAAGGGCACTTTTTTAACTATTTACAAAGAGATGAATTTTGTTTGTGCACACAAATCGGAATAAGGGCACTTTTTTAACTATTTACAAAGAAATGAAGTTTATCTGTGCACACAAAATGGAAAAAGGGCACTTTTTTAACTATTTACAAAGAAATGAAGTTTATTTGTGTACATAAAACGAAAAAAGGGCACTTTTTTAACTATTTACAAAGAGATGAAGTTTATTTGTGCACACAAATCGGAATAAGGGCACTTTTTTAACTATTTACAAAGAAATGAAGTTTATCTGTGCACACAAAACGGAAAAAGGGCACTTTTTTAACTATTTACAAAGAAATGAAGTTTATTTGTGTACATAAAACGAAAAAAGGGCACTTTTTTAACTATTTACAAAGAGATGAAGTTTATTTTTGCACACAAAACGGAAAAAGTGCACTTTTGTAACTATTTACAAAGAGATGAAGTTTATTTGTGCACACAAAACGGAAAAAGGGCACTTTTGTAACTATTTACAAAGAAATGAAGTTTATTTGTGCACACAAAATGGAAAAAGGGCACTTTTTTAACTATTTTGAAACTTTTGTAACTTTTGTAACTATTTACAAAGAAATGAAGTTTATTTTTGCACACAAAACGGAAAAAAGGCAATTTTTTAACTATTTTGAAACTTTTGTAACTTTTGTAACTATTTACAAAGAAATGAAGTTTTTTTTGTGCACACAAAATGGAAAAAGGGCACTTTTTTAACTATTTACAAAGAAATGAAGTTTATTTGTGCACACAAAACGGAAAAAGGGCACTTTTTTAACTATTTACAAAGAGATGAAGTTTATTTTTGCACACAAAACGGAAAAAGTGCACTTTTGTAACTATTTACAAAGAAATGAAGTTTATTTGTGCACACAAAATGGAAAAAGGGCACTTTTTTAACTATTTTGAAACTTTTGTAACTTTTTTAACTATTTACAAAGAAATTAAGTTTATTTGTGTACATAAAACGAAAAAAGGGCACTTTTTTAACTATTTACAAAGAAATGAAGTTTATTTGTGTACATAAAACGAAAAAATGGCACTTTTTTAACTATTTACAAAGAGATGAAGTTTATTTTTGCACACAAAACGGAAAAAGGGCACTTTTTTAACTATTTACAAAGAAATGAAGTTTATTTTTGAACACAAAACGGAAAAAGGGCACTTTTTTAACTATTTACAAAGAAATGAAGTTTATCTGTGCACACAAAACGGAAACAGGGCACTTTTTTAACTATTTACAAAGAGATGAAGTTTATTTGTGCACACAAATCGGAATAAGGGCACTTTTTTAACTATTTACAAAGAGATGAATTTTGTTTGTGCACACAAATCGGAATAAGGGCACTTTTTTAACTATTTACAAAGAAATGAATTTATCTGTGCACACAAAACGGAAAAAGGGCACTTTTTTAACTATTTACAAAGAAATGAAGTTTATTTGTGCACACAAAACGGAAAAAAGGCACTTTTTAAACTATTTACAAAGAAATGAAGTTTATTTTTGCACACAAAATGGAAAAAGGGCACTTTTGTAACTATTTACAAAGAAATGAAGTTTTTTTTGCGGACACAAAATGGAAAAAAGGCACTTTTTTAACTATTTACAAAGAAATGAAGTTTATTTGTGCACACAAAACGGAAAAAGGGCACTTTTTTAACTATTTACAAAGAGATGAAGTTTATTTGTGCACACAAATCGGAATAATTGCACTTTTTTAACTATTTACAAAGAGATGAAGTTTATTTGTGCACACAAATCGGAAAAAGGGCACTTTTTTAACTATTTACAAAGAGATGAAGTTTATTTGTGCACACAAAACGGAAAAAGGGCACTTTTTTAACTATTTACAAAGAAATGAAGTTTATCTGTGCACACAAAACGGAAAAAGGGCACTTTTTTAACTATTTACAAAGAGATGAAGTTTATTTGTGCACACAAAACGGAAAAAAGGCACTTTTTAAACTATTTACAAAGAAATGAAGTTTATTTTTGCACACAAAATGGAAAAAGGGCACTTTTGTAACTATTTACAAAGAAATGAAGTTTTTTTTGCGCACACAAAATGGAAAAAAGGCACTTTTTTAACTATTTACAAAGAAATGAAGTTTATTTGTGCACACAAAACGGAAAAAGGGCACTTTTTTAACTATTTACAAAGAGATGAAGTTTATTTGTGCACACAAATCGGAATAATTGCACTTTTTTAACTATTTACAAAGAGATGAAGTTTATTTGTGCACACAAATCGGAAAAAGGGCACTTTTTTAACTATTTACAAAGAGATGAAGTTTATTTGTGCACACAAAACGGAAAAAGGGCACTTTTTTAACTATTTACAAAGAAATGAAGTTTATTTTTGCACACAAAACGGAAAAAAGGCACTTTTGTAACTATTTACAAAGAGATGAAGTTTATTTGTGCACACAAAACGGAAAAATGGCACTTGTGTAACTATTTACAAAGAAATGAAGTTTATTTGTGCACACAAAACGGAAAAAGGGCACTTTTTTAACTATTTACAAAGAAATGAAGTTTATCTGTGCACACAAAACGGAAAAAAGGCACTTTTGTAACTATTTACAAAGAAATGAAGTTTATCTGTGCACACAAAACGGAAAAAGGGCACTTTTGTAACTATTTACAAAGAAATGAAGTTTATTTATGCACACAAAACGGAAAAAGGGCACTTTTTTAACTATTTACAAAGAGATGAAGTTTATTTGTGCACACAAATCGGAATAATTGCACTTTTTTAACTATTTACAAAGAGATGAAGTTTATTTGTGCACACAAATCGGAAAAAGGGCACTTTTTTAACTATTTACAAAGAGATGAAGTTTATTTGTGCACACAAAACGGAAAAAGGGCACTTTTTTAACTATTTACAAAGAAATGAAGTTTATCTGTGCACACAAAACGGAAAAAGGGCACTTTTTTAACTATTTACAAAGAGATGAAGTTTATTTGTGCACACAAAACGGAAAAAAGGCACTTTTTAAACTATTTACAAAGAAATGAAGTTTATCTGTGCACACAAAACGGAAAAAGGGCACTTTTTTAACTATTTACAAAGAGATGAAGTTTATTTGTGCACACAAAACGGAAAAAAGGCACTTTTTAAACTATTTACAAAGAAATGAAGTTTATTTTTGCACACAAAATGGAAAAAGGGCACTTTTGTAACTATTTACAAAGAAATGAAGTTTTTTTTGCGCACACAAAATGGAAAAAAGGCACTTTTTTAACTATTTACAAAGAAATGAAGTTTATTTGTGCACACAAAACGGAAAAAGGGCACTTTTTTAACTATTTACAAAGAGATGAAGTTTATTTGTGCACACAAATCGGAATAATTGCACTTTTTTAACTATTTACAAAGAGATGAAGTTTATTTGTGCACACAAATCGGAAAAAGGGCACTTTTTTAACTATTTACAAAGAGATGAAGTTTATTTGTGCACACAAAACGGAAAAAGGGCACTTTTTTAACTATTTACAAAGAAATGAAGTTTATCTGTGCACACAAAACGGAAAAAGGGCACTTTTTTAACTATTTACAAAGAGATGAAGTTTATTTGTGCACACAAAACGGAAAAAAGGCACTTTTTAAACTATTTACAAAGAAATGAAGTTTATTTTTGCACACAAAATGGAAAAAGGGCACTTTTGTAACTATTTACAAAGAAATGAAGTTTTTTTTGCGAACACAAAATGGAAAAAAGGCACTTTTTTAACTATTTACAAAGAAATGAATTTATTTGTGCACACAAAACGGAAAAAGGGCACTTTTTTAACTATTTACAAAGAGATGAAGTTTATTTGTGCACACAAATCGGAATAATTGCACTTTTTTAACTATTTACAAAGAGATGAAGTTTATTTGTGCACACAAATCGGAAAAAGGGCACTTTTTAAACTATTTACAAAGAAATGAAGTTTATTTTTGCACACAAAATGGAAAAAGGGCACTTTTTTAACTATTTACAAAGAAATGAAGTTTATCTGTGCACACAAAACGGAAAAAGGGCACTTTTTTAACTATTTACAAAGAAATGAAGTTTATTTTTGCACACAAAACGGAAAAAAGGCACTTTTGTAACTATTTACAAAGAGATGAAGTTTATTTGTGCACACAAAACGGAAAAATGGCACTTGTGTAACTATTTACAAAGAAATGAAGTTTATTTGTGCACACAAAACGGAAAAAGGGCACTTTTTTAACTATTTACAAAGAAATGAAGTTTATCTGTGCACACAAAACGGAAAAAGGGCACTTTTTTAACTATTTACAAAGAAATGAAGTTTATTTTTGCACACAAAACGGAAAAAAGGCACTTTTGTAACTATTTACAAAGAAATGAAGTTTATCTGTGCACACAAAACGGAAAAAAGGCACTTTTGTAACTATTTACAAAGAAATGAAGTTTATCTGTGCACACAAAACGGAAAAAGGGCACTTTTGTAACTATTTACAAAGAAATGAAGTTTATTTATGCACACAAAACGGAAAAAGGGCACTTTTTTAACTATTTACAAAGAGATGAAGTTTATTTGTGCACACAAATCGGAATAATTGCACTTTTTTAACTATTTACAAAGAGATGAAGTTTATTTGTGCACACAAATCGGAAAAAGGGCACTTTTTTAACTATTTACAAAGAGATGAAGTTTATTTGTGCACACAAAACGGAAAAAGGGCACTTTTTTAACTATTTACAAAGAAATGAAGTTTATCTGTGCACACAAAACGGAAAAAGGGCACTTTTTTAACTATTTACAAAGAGATGAAGTTTATTTGTGCACACAAAACGGAAAAAAGGCACTTTTTAAACTATTTACAAAGAAATGAAGTTTATCTGTGCACACAAAACGGAAAAAGGGCACTTTTTTAACTATTTACAAAGAGATGAAGTTTATTTGTGCACACAAAACGGAAAAAAGGCACTTTTTAAACTATTTACAAAGAAATGAAGTTTATTTTTGCACACAAAATGGAAAAAGGGCACTTTTGTAACTATTTACAAAGAAATGAAGTTTTTTTTGCGCACACAAAATGGAAAAAAGGCACTTTTTTAACTATTTACAAAGAAATGAAGTTTATTTGTGCACACAAAACGGAAAAAGGGCACTTTTTTAACTATTTACAAAGAGATGAAGTTTATTTGTGCACACAAATCGGAATAATTGCACTTTTTTAACTATTTACAAAGAGATGAAGTTTATTTGTGCACACAAATCGGAAAAAGGGCACTTTTTTAACTATTTACAAAGAGATGAAGTTTATTTGTGCACACAAAACGGAAAAAGGGCACTTTTTTAACTATTTACAAAGAAATGAAGTTTATCTGTGCACACAAAACGGAAAAAGGGCACTTTTTTAACTATTTACAAAGAGATGAAGTTTATTTGTGCACACAAAACGGAAAAAAGGCACTTTTTAAACTATTTACAAAGAAATGAAGTTTATTTTTGCACACAAAATGGAAAAAGGGCACTTTTGTAACTATTTACAAAGAAATGAAGTTTTTTTTGCGAACACAAAATGGAAAAAAGGCACTTTTTTAACTATTTACAAAGAAATGAATTTATTTGTGCACACAAAACGGAAAAAGGGCACTTTTTTAACTATTTACAAAGAGATGAAGTTTATTTGTGCACACAAATCGGAATAATTGCACTTTTTTAACTATTTACAAAGAGATGAAGTTTATTTGTGCACGCAAATCGGAAAAAGGGCACTTTTTTAACTATTTACAAAGAAATGAAGTTTATCTGTGCACACAAAACGGAAAAAGGGCACTTTTTTAACTATTTACAAAGAAATGAAGTTTATTTTTGCACACAAAACGGAAAAAAGGCACTTTTGTAACTATTTACAAAGAAATGAAGTTTATTTTTGCACACAAAACGGAAAAAGGGCACTTTTTTAACTATTTACAAAGAGATGAAGTTTATTTGTGCACACAAAACGGAAAAATGGCACTTGTGTAACTATTTACAAAGAAATGAAGTTTATTTGTGCACACAAAACGGAAAAAGGGCACTTTTTTAACTATTTACAAAGAAATGAAGTTTATCTGTGCACACAAAACGGAAAAAAGGCACTTTTGTAACTATTTACAAAGAAATGAAGTTTATCTGTGCACACAAAACGGAAAAAGGGCACTTTTGTAACTATTTACAAAGAAATGAAGTTTATTTGTGCACACAAAACGGAAAAAGGGCACTTTTTTAACTATTTACAAAGAGATGAAGTTTATTTGTGCACACAAAACGGAAAAAAGGCACTTTTTAAACTATTTACAAAGAAATGAAGTTTATTTTTGCACACAAAATGGAAAAAGGGCACTTTTGTAACTATTTACAAAGAAATGAAGTTTTTTTTGCGCACACAAAATGGAAAAAAGGCACTTTTTTAACTATTTACAAAGAAATGAAGTTTATTTGTGCACACAAAACGGAAAAAGGGCACTTTTTTAACTATTTACAAAGAGATGAAGTTTATTTGTGCACACAAATCGGAATAATTGCACTTTTTTAACTATTTACAAAGAGATGAAGTTTATTTGTGCACACAAATCGGAAAAAGGGCACTTTTTTAACTATTTACAAAGAGATGAAGTTTATTTGTGCACACAAAACGGAAAAAGGGCACTTTTTTAACTATTTACAAAGAAATGAAGTTTATCTGTGCACACAAAACGGAAAAAGGGCACTTTTTTAACTATTTACAAAGAGATGAAGTTTATTTGTGCACACAAAACGGAAAAAAGGCACTTTTTAAACTATTTACAAAGAAATGAAGTTTATTTTTGCACACAAAATGGAAAAAGGGCACTTTTGTAACTATTTACAAAGAAATGAAGTTTTTTTTGCGAACACAAAATGGAAAAAAGGCACTTTTTTAACTATTTACAAAGAAATGAAGTTTATTTGTGCACACAAAACGGAAAAAGGGCACTTTTTTAACTATTTACAAAGAGATGAAGTTTATTTGTGCACACAAATCGGAATAATTGCACTTTTTTAACTATTTACAAAGAGATGAAGTTTATTTGTGCACACAAATCGGAAAAAGGGCACTTTTTTAACTATTTACAAAGAGATGAAGTTTATTTGTGCACACAAAACGGAAAAAGGGCACTTTTTTAACTATTTACAAAGAAATGAAGTTTATCTGTGCACACAAAACGGAAAAAGGGCACTTTTTTAACTATTTACAAAGAGATGAAGTTTATTTGTGCACACAAAACGGAAAAAAGGCACTTTTTAAACTATTTACAAAGAAATGAAGTTTATTTTTGCACACAAAATGGAAAAAGGGCACTTTTGTAACTATTTACAAAGAAATGAAGTTTTTTTTGCGAACACAAAATGGAAAAAAGGCACTTTTTTAACTATTTACAAAGAAATGAATTTATTTGTGCACACAAAACGGAAAAAGGGCACTTTTTTAACTATTTACAAAGAGATGAAGTTTATTTGTGCACACAAATCGGAATAATTGCACTTTTTTAACTATTTACAAAGAGATGAAGTTTATTTGTGCACACAAATCGGAAAAAGGGCACTTTTTTAACTATTTACAAAGAAATGAAGTTTATCTGTGCACACAAAACGGAAAAAGGGCACTTTTTTAACTATTTACAAAGAAATGAAGTTTATTTTTGCACACAAAACGGAAAAAAGGCACTTTTGTAACTATTTACAAAGAAATGAAGTTTATTTTTGCACACAAAACGGAAAAAGTGCACTTTTTTAACTATTTACAAAGAGATGAAGTTTATTTGTGCACACAAATCGGAAAAAGGGCACTTTTTTAACTATTTACAAAGAGATGAAGTTTATTTGTGCACACAAAACGGAAAAAGGGCACTTTTTTAACTATTTACAAAGAAATGAAGTTTATCTGTGCACACAAAACGGAAAAAGGGCACTTTTTTAACTATTTACAAAGAGATGAAGTTTATTTGTGCACACAAAACGGAAAAAAGGCACTTTTTAAACTATTTACAAAGAAATGAAGTTTATTTTTGCACACAAAATGGAAAAAGGGCACTTTTGTAACTATTTACAAAGAAATGAAGTTTTTTTTGCGAACACAAAATGGAAAAAAGGCACTTTTTTAACTATTTACAAAGAAATGAATTTATTTGTGCACACAAAACGGAAAAAGGGCACTTTTTTAACTATTTACAAAGAGATGAAGTTTATTTGTGCACACAAATCGGAATAATTGCACTTTTTTAACTATTTACAAAGAGATGAAGTTTATTTGTGCACACAAATCGGAAAAAGGGCACTTTTTTAACTATTTACAAAGAAATGAAGTTTATCTGTGCACACAAAACGGAAAAAGGGCACTTTTTTAACTATTTACAAAGAAATGAAGTTTATTTTTGCACACAAAACGGAAAAAAGGCACTTTTGTAACTATTTACAAAGAAATGAAGTTTATTTTTGCACACAAAACGGAAAAAGTGCACTTTTTTAACTATTTACAAAGAGATGAAGTTTATTTGTGCACACAAAACGGAAAAATGGCACTTGTGTAACTATTTACAAAGAAATGAAGTTTATTTGTGCACACAAAACGGAAAAAGGGCACTTTTTTAACTATTTACAAAGAAATGAAGTTTATCTGTGCACACAAAACGGAAAAAAGGCACTTTTGTAACTATTTACAAAGAAATGAAGTTTATCTGTGCACACAAAACGGAAAAAGGGCACTTTTGTAACTATTTACAAAGAAATGAAGTTTATTTGTGCACACAAAACGGAAATAAGGGCACTTTTTTAACTATTTACAAAGAGATGAAGTTTATTTTTGCACACAAAACGGAAAAAGGGCACTTTTGTAATTATTTACAAAGAGATGAAGTTTATTTGTGCACACAAAACGGAAAAAGGGCACTTTTTTAACTATTTACAAAGAGATGAAGTTTATTTTTGCACACAAAATGGAAAAAGGGCACTTTTGTAACTATTTACAAAGAAATGAAGTTTATTTTTGCACACAAAATGGAAAAAGGGCACTTTTGTAACTATTTACAAAGAAATGAAGTTTTTTTTGCGCACACAAAATGGAAAAAAGGCACTTTTTTAACTATTTACAAAGAAATGAAGTTTATTTGTGCACACAAAACGGAAAAAGGGCACTTTTTTAACTATTTACAAAGAGATGAAGTTTATTTGTGCACACAAATCGGAATAATTGCACTTTTTTAACTATTTACAAAGAGATGAAGTTTATTTTTGCACACAAAATGGAAAAAGGGCACTTTTTTAACTATTTACAAAGAGATGAAGTTTATTTGTGCACACAAATCGGAATAATTGCACTTTTTTAACTATTTACAAAGAGATGAAGTTTATTTTTGCACACAAAACGGAAAAAGGGCACTTTTTTAACTATTTACAAAGAAATGAAGTTTATCTGTGCACACAAAACGGAAAAAGGGCACTTTTTTAACTATTTACAAAGAAATGAAGTTTATTTTTGCACACAAAATGGAAAAAAGGCACTTTTGTAACTATTTACAAAGAAATGAAGTTTATTTTTGCACACAAAACGGAAAAAGGGCACTTTTTTAACTATTTACAAAGAGATGAAGTTTATTTGTGCACACAAATCGGAATAATTGCACTTTTTTAACTATTTACAAAGAGATGAAGTTTATTTGTGCACACAAATCGGAAAAAGGGCACTTTTTTAACTATTTACAAAGAAATTAAGTTTATCTGTGCACACAAAACGGAAAAAGGGCACTTTTTTAACTATTTACAAAGAAATGAAGTTTATTTTTGCACACAAAATGGAAAAAAGGCACTTTTGTAACTATTTACAAAGAAATGAAGTTTATTTTTGCACACAAAACGGAAAAAGGGCACTTTTTTAACTATTTACAAAGAGATGAAGTTTATTTGTGCACACAAATCGGAATAATTGCACTTTTTTAACTATTTACAAAGAGATGAAGTTTATTTGTGCACACAAATCGGAATAATTGCACTTTTTTAACTATTTACAAAGAGATGAAGTTTATTTTTGCACACAAAATGGAAAAAGGGCACTTTTTTAACTATTTACAAAGAGATGAAGTTTATTTGTGCACACAAATCGGAATAATTGCACTTTTTTAACTATTTACAAAGAGATGAAGTTTATTTTTGCACACAAAACGGAAAAAGGGCACTTTTTTAACTATTTACAAAGAAATGAAGTTTATCTGTGCACACAAAACGGAAAAAGGGCACTTTTTTAACTATTTACAAAGAAATGAAGTTTATTTTTGCACACAAAATGGAAAAAAGGCACTTTTGTAACTATTTACAAAGAAATGAAGTTTATTTTTGCACACAAAACGGAAAAAGGGCACTTTTTTAACTATTTACAAAGAGATGAAGTTTATTTGTGCACACAAATCGGAATAATTGCACTTTTTTAACTATTTACAAAGAGATGAAGTTTATTTGTGCACACAAATCGGAAAAAGGGCACTTTTTTAACTATTTACAAAGAAATGAAGTTTATCTGTGCACACAAAACGGAAAAAGGGCACTTTTGTAACTATTTACAAAGAAATGAAGTTTATTTGTGCACACAAAACGGAAAAAGGGCACTTTTTTAACTATTTACAAAGAAATGAAGTTCATCTGTGCACACAAAACGGAAAAAAGGCACTTTTGTAACTATTTACAAAGAAATGAAGTTTATCTGTGCACACAAAACGGAAAAAGGGCACTTTTGTAACTATTTACAAAGAAATGAAGTTTATTTGTGCACACAAAACGGAAATAAGGGCACTTTTTTAACTATTTACAAAGAGATGAAGTTTATTTTTGCACACAAAACGGAAAAAGGGCACTTTTGTAATTATTTACAAAGAGATGAAGTTTATTTGTGCACACAAAACGGAAAAAGGGCACTTTTTTAACTATTTACAAAGAAATGAAGTTTATCTGTGCACACAAAACGGAAAAAGGGCACTTTTTTAACTATTTACAAAGAGATGAAGTTTATTTTTGCACACAAAATGGAAAAAGGGCACTTTTGTAACTATTTACAAAGAAATGAAGTTTATTTTTGCACACAAAATGGAAAAAGGGCACTTTTGTAACTATTTACAAAGAAATGAAGTTTTTTTTGCGCTCACAAAATGGAAAAAAGGCACTTTTTTAACTATTTACAAAGAAATGAAGTTTATTTGTGCACACAAAACGGAAAAAGGGCACTTTTTTAACTATTTACAAAGAGATGAAGTTTATTTGTGCACACAAATCGGAATAATTGCACTTTTTTAACTATTTACAAAGAGATGAAGTTTATTTTTGCACACAAAATGGAAAAAAGGCACTTTTGTAACTATTTACAAAGAAATGAAGTTTATTTTTGCACACAAAACGGAAAAAGGGCACTTTTTTAACTATTTACAAAGAGATGAAGTTTATTTGTGCACACAAATCGGAATAATTGCACTTTTTTAACTATTTACAAAGAGATGAAGTTTATTTGTGCACACAAATCGGAAAAAGGGCACTTTTTTAACTATTTACAAAGAAATTAAGTTTATCTGTGCACACAAAATGGAAAAAAGGCACTTTTGTAACTATTTACAAAGAAATGAAGTTTATTTTTGCACACAAAACGGAAAAAGGGCACTTTTTTAACTATTTACAAAGAGATGAAGTTTATTTGTGCACACAAAACGGAAAAATGGCACTTGTGTAACTATTTACAAAGAAATGAAGTTTATTTGTGCACACAAAACGGAAAAAGGGCACTTTTTTAACTATTTACAAAGAAATGAAGTTTATCTGTGCACACAAAACGGAAAAAAGGCACTTTTGTAACTATTTACAAAGAAATGAAGTTTATCTGTGCACACAAAACGGAAAAAGGGCACTTTTGTAACTATTTACAAAGAAATGAAGTTTATTTGTGCACACAAAACGGAAATAAGGGCACTTTTTTAACTATTTACAAAGAGATGAAGTTTATTTTTGCACACAAAACGGAAAAAGGGCACTTTTGTAATTATTTACAAAGAGATGAAGTTTATTTGTGCACACAAAACGGAAAAAGGGCACTTTTTTAACTATTTACAAAGAAATGAAGTTTATCTGTGCACACAAAACGGAAAAAGGGCACTTTTTTAACTATTTACAAAGAGATGAAGTTTATTTTTGCACACAAAATGGAAAAAGGGCACTTTTGTAACTATTTACAAAGAAATGAAGTTTATTTTTGCACACAAAATGGAAAAAGGGCACTTTTGTAACTATTTACAAAGAAATGAAGTTTTTTTTGCGCTCACAAAATGGAAAAAAGGCACTTTTTTAACTATTTACAAAGAAATGAAGTTTATTTGTGCACACAAAACGGAAAAAGGGCACTTTTTTAACTATTTACAAAGAGATGAAGTTTATTTGTGCACACAAATCGGAATAATTGCACTTTTTTAACTATTTACAAAGAGATGAAGTTTATTTTTGCACACAAAATGGAAAAAAGGCACTTTTGTAACTATTTACAAAGAAATGAAGTTTATTTTTGCACACAAAACGGAAAAAGGGCACTTTTTTAACTATTTACAAAGAGATGAAGTTTATTTGTGCACACAAATCGGAATAATTGCACTTTTTTAACTATTTACAAAGAGATGAAGTTTATTTTTGCACACAAAATGGAAAAAAGGCACTTTTGTAACTATTTACAAAGAAATGAAGTTTATTTTTGCACACAAAACGGAAAAAGGGCACTTTTTTAACTATTTACAAAGAGATGAAGTTTATTTGTGCACACAAATCGGAATAATTGCACTTTTTTAACTATTTACAAAGAGATGAAGTTTATTTGTGCACACAAATCGGAAAAAGGGCACTTTTTTAACTATTTACAAAGAAATTAAGTTTATCTGTGCACACAAAATGGAAAAAAGGCACTTTTGTAACTATTTACAAAGAAATGAAGTTTATTTTTGCACACAAAACGGAAAAAGGGCACTTTTTTAACTATTTACAAAGAGATGAAGTTTATTTGTGCACACAAAACGGAAAAATGGCACTTGTGTAACTATTTACAAAGAAATGAAGTTTATTTGTGCACACAAAACGGAAAAAGGGCACTTTTTTAACTATTTACAAAGAAATGAAGTTTATCTGTGCACACAAAACGGAAAAAAGGCACTTTTGTAACTATTTACAAAGAAATGAAGTTTATCTGTGCACACAAAACGGAAAAAGGGCACTTTTGTAACTATTTACAAAGAAATGAAGTTTATTTGTGCACACAAAACGGAAATAAGGGCACTTTTTTAACTATTTACAAAGAGATGAAGTTTATTTTTGCACACAAAACGGAAAAAGGGCACTTTTGTAATTATTTACAAAGAGATGAAGTTTATTTGTGCACACAAAACGGAAAAAGGGCACTTTTTTAACTATTTACAAAGAAATGAAGTTTATCTGTGCACACAAAACGGAAAAAGGGCACTTTTTTAACTATTTACAAAGAGATGAAGTTTATTTTTGCACACAAAATGGAAAAAGGGCACTTTTGTAACTATTTACAAAGAAATGAAGTTTATTTTTGCACACAAAATGGAAAAAGGGCACTTTTGTAACTATTTACAAAGAAATGAAGTTTTTTTTGCGCTCACAAAATGGAAAAAAGGCACTTTTTTAACTATTTACAAAGAAATGAAGTTTATTTGTGCACACAAAACGGAAAAAGGGCACTTTTTTAACTATTTACAAAGAGATGAAGTTTATTTGTGCACACAAATCGGAATAATTGCACTTTTTTAACTATTTACAAAGAGATGAAGTTTATTTTTGCACACAAAATGGAAAAAAGGCACTTTTGTAACTATTTACAAAGAAATGAAGTTTATTTTTGCACACAAAACGGAAAAAGGGCACTTTTTTAACTATTTACAAAGAGATGAAGTTTATTTGTGCACACAAATCGGAATAATTGCACTTTTTTAACTATTTACAAAGAGATGAAGTTTATTTGTGCACACAAATCGGAAAAAGGGCACTTTTTTAACTATTTACAAAGAAATTAAGTTTATCTGTGCACACAAAACGGAAAAAGGGCACTTTTTTAACTATTTACAAAGAAATGAAGTTTATTTTTGCACACAAAATGGAAAAAAGGCACTTTTGTAACTATTTACAAAGAAATGAAGTTTATTTTTGCACACAAAACGGAAAAAGGGCACTTTTTTAACTATTTACAAAGAGATGAAGTTTATTTGTGCACACAAATCGGAATAATTGCACTTTTTTAACTATTTACAAAGAGATGAAGTTTATTTGTGCACACAAATCGGAATAATTGCACTTTTTTAACTATTTACAAAGAGATGAAGTTTATTTTTGCACACAAAATGGAAAAAGGGCACTTTTTTAACTATTTACAAAGAGATGAAGTTTATTTGTGCACACAAATCGGAATAATTGCACTTTTTTAACTATTTACAAAGAGATGAAGTTTATTTTTGCACACAAAACGGAAAAAGGGCACTTTTTTAACTATTTACAAAGAAATGAAGTTTATTTTTGCACACAAAATGGAAAAAAGGCACTTTTGTAACTATTTACAAAGAAATGAAGTTTATTTGTGCACACAAAACGGAAATAAGGGCACTTTTTTAACTATTTACAAAGAGATGAAGTTTATTTTTGCACACAAAACGGAAAAAGGGCACTTTTGTAATTATTTACAAAGAGATGAAGTTTATTTGTGCACACAAAACGGAAAAAGGGCACTTTTTTAACTATTTACAAAGAAATGAAGTTTATCTGTGCACACAAAACGGAAAAAGGGCACTTTTTTAACTATTTACAAAGAGATGAAGTTTATTTTTGCACACAAAATGGAAAAAGGGCACTTTTGTAACTATTTACAAAGAAATGAAGTTTATTTTTGCACACAAAATGGAAAAAGGGCACTTTTGTAACTATTTACAAAGAAATGAAGTTTTTTTTGCGCACACAAAATGGAAAAAAGGCACTTTTTTAACTATTTACAAAGAAATGAAGTTTATTTGTGCACACAAAACGGAAAAAGGGCACTTTTTTAACTATTTACAAAGAGATGAAGTTTATTTGTGCACACAAATCGGAATAATTGCACTTTTTTAACTATTTACAAAGAGATGAAGTTTATTTTTGCACACAAAATGGAAAAAGGGCACTTTTTTAACTATTTACAAAGAGATGAAGTTTATTTGTGCACACAAATCGGAATAATTGCACTTTTTTAACTATTTACAAAGAGATGAAGTTTATTTTTGCACACAAAACGGAAAAAGGGCACTTTTTTAACTATTTACAAAGAAATGAAGTTTATCTGTGCACACAAAACGGAAAAAGGGCACTTTTTTAACTATTTACAAAGAAATGAAGTTTATTTTTGCACACAAAATGGAAAAAAGGCACTTTTGTAACTATTTACAAAGAAATGAAGTTTATTTTTGCACACAAAACGGAAAAAGGGCACTTTTTTAACTATTTACAAAGAGATGAAGTTTATTTGTGCACACAAATCGGAATAATTGCACTTTTTTAACTATTTACAAAGAGATGAAGTTTATTTGTGCACACAAATCGGAATAATTGCACTTTTTTAACTATTTACAAAGAGATGAAGTTTATTTTTGCACACAAAACGGAAAAAGGGCACTTTTTTAACTATTTACAAAGAAATGAAGTTTATCTGTGCACACAAAACGGAAAAAGGGCACTTTTTTAACTATTTACAAAGAAATGAAGTTTATTTTTGCACACAAAATGGAAAAAAGGCACTTTTGTAACTATTTACAAAGAAATGAAGTTTATTTTTGCACACAAAACGGAAAAAGGGCACTTTTTTAACTATTTACAAAGAGATGAAGTTTATTTGTGCACACAAATCGGAATAATTGCACTTTTTTAACTATTTACAAAGAGATGAAGTTTATTTGTGCACACAAATCGGAAAAAGGGCACTTTTTTAACTATTTACAAAGAGATGAAGTTTATTTGTGCACACAAAACGGAAAAAGGGCACTTTTTTAACTATTTACAAAGAAATGAAGTTTATCTGTGCACACAAAACGGAAAAAGGGCACTTTTTTAACTATTTACAAAGAGATGAAGTTTATTTGTGCACACAAAACGGAAAAAAGGCACTTTTTAAACTATTTACAAAGAAATGAAGTTTATTTTTGCACACAAAATGGAAAAAGGGCACTTTTGTAACTATTTACAAAGAAATGAAGTTTTTTTTGCGAACACAAAATGGAAAAAAGGCACTTTTTTAACTATTTACAAAGAAATGAATTTATTTGTGCACACAAAACGGAAAAAGGGCACTTTTTTAACTATTTACAAAGAGATGAAGTTTATTTGTGCACACAAATCGGAATAATTGCACTTTTTTAACTATTTACAAAGAGATGAAGTTTATTTGTGCACACAAATCGGAAAAAGGGCACTTTTTTAACTATTTACAAAGAAATGAAGTTTATCTGTGCACACAAAACGGAAAAAGGGCACTTTTTTAACTATTTACAAAGAAATGAAGTTTATTTTTGCACACAAAACGGAAAAAAGGCACTTTTGTAACTATTTACAAAGAAATGAAGTTTATTTTTGCACACAAAACGGAAAAAGGGCACTTTTTTAACTATTTACAAAGAGATGAAGTTTATTTGTGCACACAAAACGGAAAAATGGCACTTGTGTAACTATTTACAAAGAAATGAAGTTTATTTGTGCACACAAAACGGAAAAAGGGCACTTTTTTAACTATTTACAAAGAAATGAAGTTTATCTGTGCACACAAAACGGAAAAAAGGCACTTTTGTAACTATTTACAAAGAAATGAAGTTTATCTGTGCACACAAAACGGAAAAAGGGCACTTTTGTAACTATTTACAAAGAAATGAAGTTTATTTGTGCACACAAAACGGAAATAAGGGCACTTTTTTAACTATTTACAAAGAGATGAAGTTTATTTTTGCACACAAAACGGAAAAAGGGCACTTTTGTAATTATTTACAAAGAGATGAAGTTTATTTGTGCACACAAAACGGAAAAAGGGCACTTTTTTTAACTATTTACAAAGAAATGAAGTTTATCTGTGCACACAAAACGGAAAAAGGGCACTTTTTTAACTATTTACAAAGAGATGAAGTTTATTTTTGCACACAAAATGGAAAAAAGGCACTTTTGTAACTATTTACAAAGAAATGAAGTTTATTTTTGCACACAAAACAGAAAAAGGGCACTTTTTTAACTATTTACAAAGAGATGAAGTTTATTTGTGCACACAAATCGGAATAATTGCACTTTTTTAACTATTTACAAAGAGATGAAGTTTATTTGTGCACACAAATCGGAATAATTGCACTTTTTTAACTATTTACAAAGAGATGAAGTTTATTTTTGCACACAAAATGGAAAAAGGGCACTTTTTTAACTATTTACAAAGAGATGAAGTTTATTTGTGCACACAAATCGGAATAATTGCACTTTTTTAACTATTTACAAAGAGATGAAGTTTATTTTTGCACACAAAACGGAAAAAGGGCACTTTTTTAACTATTTACAAAGAAATGAAGTTTATTTTTGCACACAAAATGGAAAAAAGGCACTTTTGTAACTATTTACAAAGAAATGAAGTTTATTTTTGCACACAAAACGGAAAAAGGGCACTTTTTTAACTATTTACAAAGAGATGAAGTTTATTTGTGCACACAAATCGGAATAATTGCACTTTTTTAACTATTTACAAAGAGATGAAGTTTATTTGTGCACACAAATCGGAAAAAGGGCACTTTTTTAACTATTTACAAAGAGATGAAGTTTATTTGTGCACACAAAACGGAAAAAGGGCACTTTTTTAACTATTTACAAAGAAATGAAGTTTATCTGTGCACACAAAACGGAAAAAGGGCACTTTTTTAACTATTTACAAAGAGATGAAGTTTATTTGTGCACACAAAACGGAAAAAAGGCACTTTTTAAACTATTTACAAAGAAATGAAGTTTATTTTTGCACACAAAATGGAAAAAGGGCACTTTTGTAACTATTTACAAAGAAATGAAGTTTTTTTTGCGAACACAAAATGGAAAAAAGGCACTTTTTTAACTATTTACAAAGAAATGAAGTTTATTTGTGCACACAAAACGGAAAAAGGGCACTTTTTTAACTATTTACAAAGAGATGAAGTTTATTTGTGCACACAAATCGGAATAATTGCACTTTTTTAACTATTTACAAAGAGATGAAGTTTATTTGTGCACACAAATCGGAAAAAGGGCACTTTTTTAACTATTTACAAAGAAATGAAGTTTATCTGTGCACACAAAACGGAAAAAGGGCACTTTTTTAACTATTTACAAAGAAATGAAGTTTATTTTTGCACACAAAACGGAAAAAAGGCACTTTTGTAACTATTTACAAAGAAATGAAGTTTATTTTTGCACACAAAACGGAAAAAGGGCACTTTTTTAACTATTTACAAAGAGATGAAGTTTATTTGTGCACACAAAACGGAAAAATGGCACTTGTGTAACTATTTACAAAGAAATGAAGTTTATTTGTGCACACAAAACGGAAAAAGGGCACTTTTTTAACTATTTACAAAGAAATGAAGTTTATCTGTGCACACAAAACGGAAAAAAGGCACTTTTGTAACTATTTACAAAGAAATGAAGTTTATCTGTGCACACAAAACGGAAAAAGGGCACTTTTGTAACTATTTACAAAGAAATGAAGTTTATTTGTGCACACAAAACGGAAATAAGGGCACTTTTTTAACTATTTACAAAGAGATGAAGTTTATTTTTGCACACAAAACGGAAAAAGGGCACTTTTGTAATTATTTACAAAGAGATGAAGTTTATTTGTGCACACAAAACGGAAAAAGGGCACTTTTTTTAACTATTTACAAAGAAATGAAGTTTATCTGTGCACACAAAACGGAAAAAGGGCACTTTTTTAACTATTTACAAAGAGATGAAGTTTATTTTTGCACACAAAATGGAAAAAGGGCACTTTTGTAACTATTTACAAAGAAATGAAGTTTTTTTTGCGCACACAAAATGGAAAAAAGGCACTTTTTTAACTATTTACAAAGAAATGAAGTTTATTTTTGCACACAAAACGGAAAAAGGGCACTTTTTTAACTATTTACAAAGAAATGAAGTTTATCTGTGCACACAAAACGGAAAAAGGGCACTTTTTTAACTATTTACAAAGAAATGAAGTTTATTTGTGAACATAAAACGGAAATAAGGGCACTTTTTTAACTATTTACAAAGAGATGAAGTTTATTTTTGCACACAAAACGGAAAAAGGGCACTTTTGTAACTATTTACAAAGAAATGAAGTTTTTTTTGCGCACACAAAATGGAAAAAAGGCACTTTTTTAACTATTTACAAAGAAATGAAGTTTATTTGTGCACACAAAACGGAAAAAGGGCACTTTTTTAACTATTTACAAAGAGATGAAGTTTATTTGTGCACACAAATCGGAATAATTGCACTTTTTTAACTATTTACAAAGAGATGAAGTTTATTTGTGCACACAAATCGGAAAAAGGGCACTTTTTTAACTATTTACAAAGAAATGAAGTTTATCTGTGCACACAAAACGGAAAAAGGGCACTTTTTTAACTATTTACAAAGAGATGAAGTTTATTTGTGCACACAAAACGGAAAAATGGCACTTGTGTAACTATTTACAAAGAAATGAAGTTTATTTGTGCACACAAAACGGAAAAAGGGCACTTTTTTAACTATTTACAAAGAAATGAAGTTTATCTGTGCACACAAAACGGAAAAAAGGCACTTTTGTAACTATTTACAAAGAAATGAAGTTTATCTGTGCACACAAAATGGAAAAAGGGCACTTTTGTAACTATTTACAAAGAAATGAAGTTTATTTGTGCACACAAAACGGAAATAAGGGCACTTTTTTAACTATTTACAAAGAGATGAAGTTTATTTTTGCACACAAAACGGAAAAAGGGCACTTTTGTAATTATTTACAAAGAGATGAAGTTTATTTGTGCACACAAAATGGAAAAAGGGCACTTTTTTAACTATTTACAAAGAAATGAAGTTTATCTGTGCACACAAAACGGAAAAAGGGCACTTTTTTAACTATTTACAAAGAGATGAAGTTTATTTTTGCACACAAAATGGAAAAAGGGCACTTTTGTAACTATTTACAAAGAAATGAAGTTTTTTTTGCGCACACAAAATGGAAAAAAGGCACTTTTTTAACTATTTACAAAGAAATGAAGTTTATTTTTGCACACAAAACGGAAAAAGGGCACTTTTTTAACTATTTACAAAGAAATGAAGTTTATCTGTGCACACAAAACGGAAAAAGGGCACTTTTTTAACTATTTACAAAGAAATGAAGTTTATTTTTGCACACAAAACGGAAAAAGGGCACTTTTGTAACTATTTACAAAGAGATGAAGTTTATTTGTGCACACAAAACGGAAAAAGGGCACTTTTTTAACTATTTACAAAGAAATGAAGTTTATCTCTGCACACAAAACGGAAAAAGGGCACTTTTTTAACTATTTACAAAGAGATGAAGTTTATTTGTGCACACAAAACGGAAAAAAGGCACTTTTTAAACTATTTACAAAGAAATGAAGTTTATTTTTGCACACAAAATGGAAAAAGGGCACTTTTTAACTATTTACAAAGAAATGAAGTTTATCTGTGCACACAAAACGGAAAAAGGGCACTTTTTTAACTATTTACAAAGAAATGAAGTTTATTTTTGCACACAAAACGGAAAAAAGGCACTTTTGTAACTATTTACAAAGAGATGAAGTTTATTTGTGCACACAAAACGGAAAAATGGCACTTGTGTAACTATTTACAAAGAGATGAAGTTTATTTTTGCACACAAAACGGAAAAAGGGCACTTTTGTAACTATTTACAAAGAAATGAAGTTTTTTTTGCGCACACAAAATGGAAAAAAGGCACTTTTTTAACTATTTACAAAGAGATGAAGTTTATTTTTGCACACAAAATGGAAAAAGGGCACTTTTGTAACTATTTACAAAGAAATGAAGTTTATTTGTGCACACAAAACGGAAATAAGGGCACTTTTTTAACTATTTACAAAGCAATGAAGTTTATTTTTGCACACAAAACGGAAAAAGGGCACTTTTGTAATTATTTACAAAGAGATGAAGTTTATTTGTGCACACAAAACGGAAAAAGGGCACTTTTTTTAACTATTTACAAAGAAATGAAGTTTATCTGTGCACACAAAACGGAAAAAGGGCACTTTTTTAACTATTTACAAAGAGATGAAGTTTATTTTTGCACACAAAATGGAAAAAGGGCACTTTTGTAACTATTTACAAAGAAATGAAGTTTTTTTTGCGCACACAAAATGGAAAAAAGGCACTTTTTTAACTATTTACAAAGAAATGAAGTTTATTTTTGCACACAAAACGGAAAAAGGGCACTTTTTTAACTATTTACAAAGAAATGAAGTTTATCTGTGCACACAAAACGGAAAAAGGGCACTTTTTTAACTATTTACAAAGAAATGAAGTTTATTTGTGAACATAAAACGGAAATAAGGGCACTTTTTTAACTATTTACAAAGAGATGAAGTTTATTTTTGCACACAAAACGGAAAAAGGGCACTTTTGTAACTATTTACAAAGAAATGAAGTTTTTTTTGCGCACACAAAATGGAAAAAAGGCACTTTTTTAACTATTTACAAAGAAATGAAGTTTATTTGTGCACACAAAACGGAAAAAGGGCACTTTTTTAACTATTTACAAAGAGATGAAGTTTATTTGTGCACACAAATCGGAATAATTGCACTTTTTTAACTATTTACAAAGAGATGAAGTTTATTTGTGCACACAAATCGGAAAAAGGGCACTTTTTTAACTATTTACAAAGAAATGAAGTTTATCTGTGCACACAAAACGGAAAAAGGGCACTTTTTTAACTATTTACAAAGAGATGAAGTTTATTTGTGCACACAAAACGGAAAAATGGCACTTGTGTAACTATTTACAAAGAAATGAAGTTTATTTGTGCACACAAAACGGAAAAAGGGCACTTTTTTAACTATTTACAAAGAAATGAAGTTTATCTGTGCACACAAAACGGAAAAAAGGCACTTTTGTAACTATTTACAAAGAAATGAAGTTTATCTGTGCACACAAAATGGAAAAAGGGCACTTTTGTAACTATTTACAAAGAAATGAATTTATTTGTGCACACAAAACGGAAAAAGGGCACTTTTTTAACTATTTACAAAGAGATGAAGTTTATTTGTGCACACAAATCGGAATAATTGCACTTTTTTAACTATTTACAAAGAGATGAAGTTTATTTGTGCACACAAATCGGAAAAAGGGCACTTTTTTAACTATTTACAAAGAAATGAAGTTTATCTGTGCACACAAAACGGAAAAAGGGCACTTTTTTAACTATTTACAAAGAAATGAAGTTTATTTTTGCACACAAAACGGAAAAAAGGCACTTTTGTAACTATTTACAAAGAAATGAAGTTTATTTTTGCACACAAAACGGAAAAAGGGCACTTTTTTAACTATTTACAAAGAGATGAAGTTTATTTGTGCACACAAAACGGAAAAATGGCACTTGTGTAACTATTTACAAAGAAATGAAGTTTATTTGTGCACACAAAACGGAAAAAGGGCACTTTTTTAACTATTTACAAAGAAATGAAGTTTATCTGTGCACACAAAACGGAAAAAAGGCACTTTTGTAACTATTTACAAAGAAATGAAGTTTATCTGTGCACACAAAACGGAAAAAGGGCACTTTTGTAACTATTTACAAAGAAATGAAGTTTATTTGTGCACACAAAACGGAAATAAGGGCACTTTTTTAACTATTTACAAAGAGATGAAGTTTATTTTTGCACACAAAACGGAAAAAGGGCACTTTTGTAATTATTTACAAAGAGATGAAGTTTATTTGTGCACACAAAACGGAAAAAGGGCACTTTTTTTAACTATTTACAAAGAAATGAAGTTTATCTGTGCACACAAAACGGAAAAAGGGCACTTTTTTAACTATTTACAAAGAGATGAAGTTTATTTTTGCACACAAAATGGAAAAAAGGCACTTTTGTAACTATTTACAAAGAAATGAAGTTTATTTTTGCACACAAAACAGAAAAAGGGCACTTTTTTAACTATTTACAAAGAGATGAAGTTTATTTGTGCACACAAATCGGAATAATTGCACTTTTTTAACTATTTACAAAGAGATGAAGTTTATTTGTGCACACAAATCGGAATAATTGCACTTTTTTAACTATTTACAAAGAGATGAAGTTTATTTTTGCACACAAAATGGAAAAAGGGCACTTTTTTAACTATTTACAAAGAGATGAAGTTTATTTGTGCACACAAATCGGAATAATTGCACTTTTTTAACTATTTACAAAGAGATGAAGTTTATTTTTGCACACAAAACGGAAAAAGGGCACTTTTTTAACTATTTACAAAGAAATGAAGTTTATTTTTGCACACAAAATGGAAAAAAGGCACTTTTGTAACTATTTACAAAGAAATGAAGTTTATTTTTGCACACAAAACGGAAAAAGGGCACTTTTTTAACTATTTACAAAGAGATGAAGTTTATTTGTGCACACAAATCGGAATAATTGCACTTTTTTAACTATTTACAAAGAGATGAAGTTTATTTGTGCACACAAATCGGAAAAAGGGCACTTTTTTAACTATTTACAAAGAGATGAAGTTTATTTGTGCACACAAAACGGAAAAAGGGCACTTTTTTAACTATTTACAAAGAAATGAAGTTTATCTGTGCACACAAAACGGAAAAAGGGCACTTTTTTAACTATTTACAAAGAGATGAAGTTTATTTGTGCACACAAAACGGAAAAAAGGCACTTTTTAAACTATTTACAAAGAAATGAAGTTTATTTTTGCACACAAAATGGAAAAAGGGCACTTTTGTAACTATTTACAAAGAAATGAAGTTTTTTTTGCGAACACAAAATGGAAAAAAGGCACTTTTTTAACTATTTACAAAGAAATGAAGTTTATTTGTGCACACAAAACGGAAAAAGGGCACTTTTTTAACTATTTACAAAGAGATGAAGTTTATTTGTGCACACAAATCGGAATAATTGCACTTTTTTAACTATTTACAAAGAGATGAAGTTTATTTGTGCACACAAATCGGAAAAAGGGCACTTTTTTAACTATTTACAAAGAAATGAAGTTTATCTGTGCACACAAAACGGAAAAAGGGCACTTTTTTAACTATTTACAAAGAAATGAAGTTTATTTTTGCACACAAAACGGAAAAAAGGCACTTTTGTAACTATTTACAAAGAAATGAAGTTTATTTTTGCACACAAAACGGAAAAAGGGCACTTTTTTAACTATTTACAAAGAGATGAAGTTTATTTGTGCACACAAAACGGAAAAATGGCACTTGTGTAACTATTTACAAAGAAATGAAGTTTATTTGTGCACACAAAACGGAAAAAGGGCACTTTTTTAACTATTTACAAAGAAATGAAGTTTATCTGTGCACACAAAACGGAAAAAAGGCACTTTTGTAACTATTTACAAAGAAATGAAGTTTATCTGTGCACACAAAACGGAAAAAGGGCACTTTTGTAACTATTTACAAAGAAATGAAGTTTATTTGTGCACACAAAACGGAAATAAGGGCACTTTTTTAACTATTTACAAAGAGATGAAGTTTATTTTTGCACACAAAACGGAAAAAGGGCACTTTTGTAATTATTTACAAAGAGATGAAGTTTATTTGTGCACACAAAACGGAAAAAGGGCACTTTTTTTAACTATTTACAAAGAAATGAAGTTTATCTGTGCACACAAAACGGAAAAAGGGCACTTTTTTAACTATTTACAAAGAGATGAAGTTTATTTTTGCACACAAAATGGAAAAAGGGCACTTTTGTAACTATTTACAAAGAAATGAAGTTTTTTTTGCGCACACAAAATGGAAAAAAGGCACTTTTTTAACTATTTACAAAGAAATGAAGTTTATTTTTGCACACAAAACGGAAAAAGGGCACTTTTTTAACTATTTACAAAGAAATGAAGTTTATCTGTGCACACAAAACGGAAAAAGGGCACTTTTTTAACTATTTACAAAGAAATGAAGTTTATTTGTGAACATAAAACGGAAATAAGGGCACTTTTTTAACTATTTACAAAGAGATGAAGTTTATTTTTGCACACAAAACGGAAAAAGGGCACTTTTGTAACTATTTACAAAGAAATGAAGTTTTTTTTGCGCACACAAAATGGAAAAAAGGCACTTTTTTAACTATTTACAAAGAAATGAAGTTTATTTGTGCACACAAAACGGAAAAAGGGCACTTTTTTAACTATTTACAAAGAGATGAAGTTTATTTGTGCACACAAATCGGAATAATTGCACTTTTTTAACTATTTACAAAGAGATGAAGTTTATTTGTGCACACAAATCGGAAAAAGGGCACTTTTTTAACTATTTACAAAGAAATGAAGTTTATCTGTGCACACAAAACGGAAAAAGGGCACTTTTTTAACTATTTACAAAGAGATGAAGTTTATTTGTGCACACAAAACGGAAAAATGGCACTTGTGTAACTATTTACAAAGAAATGAAGTTTATTTGTGCACACAAAACGGAAAAAGGGCACTTTTTTAACTATTTACAAAGAAATGAAGTTTATCTGTGCACACAAAACGGAAAAAAGGCACTTTTGTAACTATTTACAAAGAAATGAAGTTTATCTGTGCACACAAAATGGAAAAAGGGCACTTTTGTAACTATTTACAAAGAAATGAAGTTTATTTGTGCACACAAAACGGAAATAAGGGCACTTTTTTAACTATTTACAAAGAGATGAAGTTTATTTTTGCACACAAAACGGAAAAAGGGCACTTTTGTAATTATTTACAAAGAGATGAAGTTTATTTGTGCACACAAAATGGAAAAAGGGCACTTTTTTAACTATTTACAAAGAAATGAAGTTTATCTGTGCACACAAAACGGAAAAAGGGCACTTTTTTAACTATTTACAAAGAGATGAAGTTTATTTTTGCACACAAAATGGAAAAAGGGCACTTTTGTAACTATTTACAAAGAAATGAAGTTTTTTTTGCGCACACAAAATGGAAAAAAGGCACTTTTTTAACTATTTACAAAGAAATGAAGTTTATTTTTGCACACAAAACGGAAAAAGGGCACTTTTTTAACTATTTACAAAGAAATGAAGTTTATCTGTGCACACAAAACGGAAAAAGGGCACTTTTTTAACTATTTACAAAGAAATGAAGTTTATTTTTGCACACAAAACGGAAAAAGGGCACTTTTGTAACTATTTACAAAGAGATGAAGTTTATTTGTGCACACAAAACGGAAAAAGGGCACTTTTTTAACTATTTACAAAGAAATGAAGTTTATCTCTGCACACAAAACGGAAAAAGGGCACTTTTTTAACTATTTACAAAGAGATGAAGTTTATTTGTGCACACAAAACGGAAAAAAGGCACTTTTTAAACTATTTACAAAGAAATGAAGTTTATTTTTGCACACAAAATGGAAAAAGGGCACTTTTTAACTATTTACAAAGAAATGAAGTTTATCTGTGCACACAAAACGGAAAAAGGGCACTTTTTTAACTATTTACAAAGAAATGAAGTTTATTTTTGCACACAAAACGGAAAAAAGGCACTTTTGTAACTATTTACAAAGAGATGAAGTTTATTTGTGCACACAAAACGGAAAAATGGCACTTGTGTAACTATTTACAAAGAGATGAAGTTTATTTTTGCACACAAAACGGAAAAAGGGCACTTTTGTAACTATTTACAAAGAAATGAAGTTTTTTTTGCGCACACAAAATGGAAAAAAGGCACTTTTTTAACTATTTACAAAGAGATGAAGTTTATTTTTGCACACAAAATGGAAAAAGGGCACTTTTGTAACTATTTACAAAGAAATGAAGTTTATTTGTGCACACAAAACGGAAATAAGGGCACTTTTTTAACTATTTACAAAGCAATGAAGTTTATTTTTGCACACAAAACGGAAAAAGGGCACTTTTGTAATTATTTACAAAGAGATGAAGTTTATTTGTGCACACAAAACGGAAAAAGGGCACTTTTTTTAACTATTTACAAAGAAATGAAGTTTATCTGTGCACACAAAACGGAAAAAGGGCACTTTTTTAACTATTTACAAAGAGATGAAGTTTATTTTTGCACACAAAATGGAAAAAGGGCACTTTTGTAACTATTTACAAAGAAATGAAGTTTTTTTTGCGCACACAAAATGGAAAAAAGGCACTTTTTTAACTATTTACAAAGAAATGAAGTTTATTTTTGCACACAAAACGGAAAAAGGGCACTTTTTTAACTATTTACAAAGAAATGAAGTTTATCTGTGCACACAAAACGGAAAAAGGGCACTTTTTTAACTATTTACAAAGAAATGAAGTTTATTTGTGAACATAAAACGGAAATAAGGGCACTTTTTTAACTATTTACAAAGAGATGAAGTTTATTTTTGCACACAAAACGGAAAAAGGGCACTTTTGTAACTATTTACAAAGAAATGAAGTTTTTTTTGCGCACACAAAATGGAAAAAAGGCACTTTTTTAACTATTTACAAAGAAATGAAGTTTATTTGTGCACACAAAACGGAAAAAGGGCACTTTTTTAACTATTTACAAAGAGATGAAGTTTATTTGTGCACACAAATCGGAATAATTGCACTTTTTTAACTATTTACAAAGAGATGAAGTTTATTTGTGCACACAAATCGGAAAAAGGGCACTTTTTTAACTATTTACAAAGAAATGAAGTTTATCTGTGCACACAAAACGGAAAAAGGGCACTTTTTTAACTATTTACAAAGAGATGAAGTTTATTTGTGCACACAAAACGGAAAAATGGCACTTGTGTAACTATTTACAAAGAAATGAAGTTTATTTGTGCACACAAAACGGAAAAAGGGCACTTTTTTAACTATTTACAAAGAAATGAAGTTTATCTGTGCACACAAAACGGAAAAAAGGCACTTTTGTAACTATTTACAAAGAAATGAAGTTTATCTGTGCACACAAAATGGAAAAAGGGCACTTTTGTAACTATTTACAAAGAAATGAAGTTTATTTGTGCACACAAAACGGAAATAAGGGCACTTTTTTAACTATTTACAAAGAGATGAAGTTTATTTTTGCACACAAAACGGAAAAAGGGCACTTTTGTAATTATTTACAAAGAGATGAAGTTTATTTGTGCACACAAAACGGAAAAAGGGCACTTTTTTAACTATTTACAAAGAAATGAAGTTTATCTGTGCACACAAAACGGAAAAAGGGCACTTTTTTAACTATTTACAAAGAGATGAAGTTTATTTTTGCACACAAAATGGAAAAAGGGCACTTTTGTAACTATTTACAAAGAAATGAAGTTTTTTTTGCGCACACAAAATGGGAAAAAGGCACTTTTTTAACTATTTACAAAGAAATGAAGTTTATTTTTGCACACAAAACGGAAAAAGGGCACTTTTTTAACTATTTACAAAGAAATGAAGTTTATCTGTGCACACAAAACGGAAAAAGGGCACTTTTTTAACTATTTACAAAGAAATGAAGTTTATTTTTGCACACAAAACGGAAAAAGGGCACTTTTGTAACTATTTACAAAGAGATGAAGTTTATTTGTGCACACAAAACGGAAAAAGGGCACTTTTTTAACTATTTACAAAGAAATGAAGTTTATCTCTGCACACAAAACGGAAAAAGGGCACTTTTTTAACTATTTACAAAGAGATGAAGTTTATTTGTGCACACAAAACGGAAAAAAGGCACTTTTTAAACTATTTACAAAGAAATGAAGTTTATTTTTGCACACAAAATGGAAAAAGGGCACTTTTTAACTATTTACAAAGAAATGAAGTTTATCTGTGCACACAAAACGGAAAAAGGGCACTTTTTTAACTATTTACAAAGAAATGAAGTTTATTTTTGCACACAAAACGGAAAAAAGGCACTTTTGTAACTATTTACAAAGAGATGAAGTTTATTTGTGCACACAAAACGGAAAAATGGCACTTGTGTAACTATTTACAAAGAGATGAAGTTTATTTTTGCACACAAAACGGAAAAAGGGCACTTTTGTAACTATTTACAAAGAAATGAAGTTTTTTTTGCGCACACAAAATGGAAAAAAGGCACTTTTTTAACTATTTACAAAGAGATGAAGTTTATTTTTGCACACAAAATGGAAAAAGGGCACTTTTGTAACTATTTACAAAGAAATGAAGTTTATTTGTGCACACAAAACGGAAATAAGGGCACTTTTTTAACTATTTACAAAGCAATGAAGTTTATTTTTGCACACAAAACGGAAAAAGGGCACTTTTGTAACTATTTACAAAGAGATGAAGTTTATTCGTGCACACAAAACGGAAAAAGGGCACTTTTTTAACTATTTACAAAGAAATGAAGTTTATTTGTGCACACAAAACGGAAAAAGGGCACTTTTGTAACTATTTACAAAGAGATGAAGTTTATTTGTGCACACAAAACGGAAAAAGGGCACTTTTTTAACTATTTACAAAGAGATGAAGTTTATTTGTGCACACAAATCGGAATAATTGCACTTTTTTAACTATTTACAAAGAGATGAAGTTTATTTTTGCACACAAAACGGAAAAAGGGCACTTTTTTAACTATTTACAAAGAGATGAAGTTTATCTGTGCACACAAAACGGAAAAAAGGCACTTTTGTAACTATTTACAAAGAAATGAAGTTTATTTGTGCACACAAAACAGAAAAATGGCACTTGTGTAACTATTTACAAAGAAATGAAGTTTATTTGTGCACACAAAACGGAAAAAGGGCACTTTTTTAACTATTTACAAAGAAATGAAGTTTATCTGTGCACACAAAACGGAAAAAAGGCACTTTTGTAACTATTTACAAAGAAATGAAGTTTATCTGTGCACACAAAACGGAAAAAGGGCACTTTTGTAACTATTTACAAAGAAATGAAGTTTATCTGTGCACACAAAACGGAAAAAGGGCACTTTTGTAACTATTTACAAAGAAATGAAGTTTATTTGTGCACACAAAACGGAAATAAGGGCACTTTTTTAACTATTTACAAAGAGATGAAGTTTATTTTTGCACACAAAACGGAAAAAGGGCACTTTTGTAATTATTTACAAAGAGATGAAGTTTATTTGTGCACACAAAACGGAAAAAGGGCACTTTTTTTAACTATTTACAAAGAAATGAAGTTTATCTGTGCACACAAAACGGAAAAAGGGCACTTTTTTAACTATTTACAAAGAGATGAAGTTTATTTTTGCACACAAAATGGAAAAAGGGCACTTTTGTAACTATTTACAAAGAAATGAAGTTTTTTTTGCGCACACAAAATGGAAAAAAGGCACTTTTTTAACTATTTACAAAGAAATGAAGTTTATTTTTGCACACAAAACGGAAAAAGGGCACTTTTTTAACTATTTACAAAGAAATGAAGTTTATCTGTGCACACAAAACGGAAAAAGGGCACTTTTTTAACTATTTACAAAGAAATGAAGTTTATTTGTGAACATAAAACGGAAATAAGGGCACTTTTTTAACTATTTACAAAGAGATGAAGTTTATTTTTGCACACAAAACGGAAAAAGGGCACTTTTGTAACTATTTACAAAGAAATGAAGTTTTTTTTGCGCACACAAAATGGAAAAAAGGCACTTTTTTAACTATTTACAAAGAAATGAAGTTTATTTGTGCACACAAAACGGAAAAAGGGCACTTTTTTAACTATTTACAAAGAGATGAAGTTTATTTGTGCACACAAATCGGAATAATTGCACTTTTTTAACTATTTACAAAGAGATGAAGTTTATTTGTGCACACAAATCGGAAAAAGGGCACTTTTTTAACTATTTACAAAGAAATGAAGTTTATCTGTGCACACAAAACGGAAAAAGGGCACTTTTTTAACTATTTACAAAGAGATGAAGTTTATTTGTGCACACAAAACGGAAAAATGGCACTTGTGTAACTATTTACAAAGAAATGAAGTTTATTTGTGCACACAAAACGGAAAAAGGGCACTTTTTTAACTATTTACAAAGAAATGAAGTTTATCTGTGCACACAAAACGGAAAAAGGGCACTTTTGTAACTATTTACAAAGAAATGAAGTTTATTTGTGCACACAAAACGGAAATAAGGGCACTTTTTTAACTATTTACAAAGAGATGAAGTTTATTTTTGCACACAAAACGGAAAAAGGGCACTTTTGTAATTATTTACAAAGAGATGAAGTTTATTTGTGCACACAAAACGGAAAAAGGGCACTTTTTTTAACTATTTACAAAGAAATGAAGTTTATCTGTGCACACAAAACGGAAAAAGGGCACTTTTTTAACTATTTACAAAGAGATGAAGTTTATTTTTGCACACAAAATGGAAAAAGGGCACTTTTGTAACTATTTACAAAGAAATGAAGTTTTTTTTGCGCACACAAAATGGAAAAAAGGCACTTTTTTAACTATTTACAAAGAAATGAAGTTTATTTTTGCACACAAAACGGAAAAAGGGCACTTTTTTAACTATTTACAAAGAAATGAAGTTTATCTGTGCACACAAAACGGAAAAAGGGCACTTTTTTAACTATTTACAAAGAAATGAAGTTTATTTGTGAACATAAAACGGAAATAAGGGCACTTTTTTAACTATTTACAAAGAGATGAAGTTTATTTTTGCACACAAAACGGAAAAAGGGCACTTTTGTAACTATTTACAAAGAAATGAAGTTTTTTTTGCGCACACAAAATGGAAAAAAGGCACTTTTTTAACTATTTACAAAGAAATGAAGTTTATTTGTGCACACAAAACGGAAAAAGGGCACTTTTTTAACTATTTACAAAGAGATGAAGTTTATTTGTGCACACAAATCGGAATAATTGCACTTTTTTAACTATTTACAAAGAGATGAAGTTTATTTGTGCACACAAATCGGAAAAAGGGCACTTTTTTAACTATTTACAAAGAAATGAAGTTTATCTGTGCACACAAAACGGAAAAAGGGCACTTTTTTAACTATTTACAAAGAGATGAAGTTTATTTGTGCACACAAAACGGAAAAATGGCACTTGTGTAACTATTTACAAAGAAATGAAGTTTATTTGTGCACACAAAACGGAAAAAGGGCACTTTTTTAACTATTTACAAAGAAATGAAGTTTATCTGTGCACACAAAACGGAAAAAAGGCACTTTTGTAACTATTTACAAAGAAATGAAGTTTATCTGTGCACACAAAATGGAAAAAGGGCACTTTTGTAACTATTTACAAAGAAATGAAGTTTATTTGTGCACACAAAACGGAAATAAGGGCACTTTTTTAACTATTTACAAAGAGATGAAGTTTATTTTTGCACACAAAATGGAAAAAGGGCACTTTTTTAACTATTTACAAAGAAATGAAGTTTATCTGTGCACACAAAACGGAAAAAGGGCACTTTTTTAACTATTTACAAAGAAATGAAGTTTATTTTTGCACACAAAACGGAAAAAAGGCACTTTTGTAACTATTTACAAAGAGATGAAGTTTATTTGTGCACACAAAACGGAAAAATGGCACTTGTGTAACTATTTACAAAGAAATGAAGTTTATTTGTGCACACAAAACGGAAAAAGGGCACTTTTTTAACTATTTACAAAGAAATGAAGTTTATCTGTGCACACAAAACGGAAAAAGGGCACTTTTTTAACTATTTACAAAGAAATGAAGTTTATTTTTGCACACAAAACGGAAAAAAGGCACTTTTGTAACTATTTACAAAGAGATGAAGTTTATTTGTGCACACAAAACGGAAAAATGGCACTTGTGTAACTATTTACAAAGAAATGAAGTTTATTTGTGCACACAAAACGGAAAAAGGGCACTTTTTTAACTATTTACAAAGAAATGAAGTTTATCTGTGCACACAAAACGGAAAAAAGGCACTTTTGTAACTATTTACAAAGAAATGAAGTTTATCTGTGCACACAAAACGGAAAAAGGGCACTTTTGTAACTATTTACAAAGAAATGAAGTTTATTTATGCACACAAAACGGAAAAAGGGCACTTTTTTAACTATTTACAAAGAAATGAAGTTTATTTGCGCACACAAAATGGAAAAAAGGCACTTTTTTAACTATTTACAAAGAAATGAAGTTTATTTTTGCACACAAAACGGAAAAAGGGCACTTTTTTAACTATTTACAAAGAAATGAAGTTTATCTGTGCACACAAAACGGAAAAAGGGCACTTTTTTAACTATTTACAAAGAAATGAAGTTTATTTTTGCACACAAAACGGAAAAAGGGCACTTTTGTAACTATTTACAAAGAGATGAAGTTTATTTGTGCACACAAAACGGAAAAAGGGCACTTTTTTAACTATTTACAAAGAAATGAAGTTTATCTCTGCACACAAAACGGAAAAAGGGCACTTTTTTAACTATTTACAAAGAGATGAAGTTTATTTGTGCACACAAAACGGAAAAAAGGCACTTTTTAAACTATTTACAAAGAAATGAAGTTTATTTTTGCACACAAAACGGAAAAATGGCACTTGTGTAACTATTTACAAAGAAATGAAGTTTATTTGTGCACACAAAACGGAAAAAGGGCACTTTTTTAACTATTTACAAAGAAATGAAGTTTATCTGTGCACACAAAACGGAAAAAAGGCACTTTTGTAACTATTTACAAAGAAATGAAGTTTATCTGTGCACACAAAACGGAAAAAGGGCACTTTTGTAACTATTTACAAAGAAATGAAGTTTATTTATGCACACAAAACGGAAAAAGGGCACTTTTTTAACTATTTACAAAGAGATGAAGTTTATTTGTGCACACAAATCGGAATAATTGCACTTTTTTAACTATTTACAAAGAGATGAAGTTTATTTGTGCACACAAAACGGAAAAAGGGCACTTTTGTAACTATTTACAAAGAGATGAAGTTTATTTGTGCACACAAAACGGAAAAAGGGCACTTTTTTAACTATTTACAAAGAGATGAAGTTTATTTGTGCACACAAATCGGAATAATTGCACTTTTTTAACTATTTACAAAGAGATGAAGTTTATTTTTGCACACAAAACGGAAAAAGGGCACTTTTTTAACTATTTACAAAGAGATGAAGTTTATCTGTGCACACAAAACGGAAAAAAGGCACTTTTGTAACTATTTACAAAGAAATGAAGTTTATTTGTGCACACAAAACAGAAAAATGGCACTTGTGTAACTATTTACAAAGAAATGAAGTTTATTTGTGCACACAAAACGGAAAAAGGGCACTTTTTTAACTATTTACAAAGAAATGAAGTTTATCTGTGCACACAAAACGGAAAAAAGGCACTTTTGTAACTATTTACAAAGAAATGAAGTTTATCTGTGCACACAAAACGGAAAAAGGGCACTTTTGTAACTATTTACAAAGAAATGAAGTTTATCTGTGCACACAAAACGGAAAAAGGGCACTTTTGTAACTATTTACAAAGAAATGAAGTTTATTTGTGCACACAAAACGGAAATAAGGGCACTTTTTTAACTATTTACAAAGAGATGAAGTTTATTTTTGCACACAAAACGGAAAAAGGGCACTTTTGTAATTATTTACAAAGAGATGAAGTTTATTTGTGCACACAAAACGGAAAAAGGGCACTTTTTTTAACTATTTACAAAGAAATGAAGTTTATCTGTGCACACAAAACGGAAAAAGGGCACTTTTTTAACTATTTACAAAGAGATGAAGTTTATTTTTGCACACAAAATGGAAAAAGGGCACTTTTGTAACTATTTACAAAGAAATGAAGTTTTTTTTGCGCACACAAAATGGAAAAAAGGCACTTTTTTAACTATTTACAAAGAAATGAAGTTTATTTTTGCACACAAAACGGAAAAAGGGCACTTTTTTAACTATTTACAAAGAAATGAAGTTTATCTGTGCACACAAAACGGAAAAAGGGCACTTTTTTAACTATTTACAAAGAAATGAAGTTTATTTGTGAACATAAAACGGAAATAAGGGCACTTTTTTAACTATTTACAAAGAGATGAAGTTTATTTTTGCACACAAAACGGAAAAAGGGCACTTTTGTAACTATTTACAAAGAAATGAAGTTTTTTTTGCGCACACAAAATGGAAAAAAGGCACTTTTTTAACTATTTACAAAGAAATGAAGTTTATTTGTGCACACAAAACGGAAAAAGGGCACTTTTTTAACTATTTACAAAGAGATGAAGTTTATTTGTGCACACAAATCGGAATAATTGCACTTTTTTAACTATTTACAAAGAGATGAAGTTTATTTGTGCACACAAATCGGAAAAAGGGCACTTTTTTAACTATTTACAAAGAAATGAAGTTTATCTGTGCACACAAAACGGAAAAAGGGCACTTTTTTAACTATTTACAAAGAGATGAAGTTTATTTGTGCACACAAAACGGAAAAATGGCACTTGTGTAACTATTTACAAAGAAATGAAGTTTATTTGTGCACACAAAACGGAAAAAGGGCACTTTTTTAACTATTTACAAAGAAATGAAGTTTATCTGTGCACACAAAACGGAAAAAGGGCACTTTTGTAACTATTTACAAAGAAATGAAGTTTATTTGTGCACACAAAACGGAAATAAGGGCACTTTTTTAACTATTTACAAAGAGATGAAGTTTATTTTTGCACACAAAACGGAAAAAGGGCACTTTTGTAATTATTTACAAAGAGATGAAGTTTATTTGTGCACACAAAACGGAAAAAGGGCACTTTTTTTAACTATTTACAAAGAAATGAAGTTTATCTGTGCACACAAAACGGAAAAAGGGCACTTTTTTAACTATTTACAAAGAGATGAAGTTTATTTTTGCACACAAAATGGAAAAAGGGCACTTTTGTAACTATTTACAAAGAAATGAAGTTTTTTTTGCGCACACAAAATGGAAAAAAGGCACTTTTTTAACTATTTACAAAGAAATGAAGTTTATTTTTGCACACAAAACGGAAAAAGGGCACTTTTTTAACTATTTACAAAGAAATGAAGTTTATCTGTGCACACAAAACGGAAAAAGGGCACTTTTTTAACTATTTACAAAGAAATGAAGTTTATTTGTGAACATAAAACGGAAATAAGGGCACTTTTTTAACTATTTACAAAGAGATGAAGTTTATTTTTGCACACAAAACGGAAAAAGGGCACTTTTGTAACTATTTACAAAGAAATGAAGTTTTTTTTGCGCACACAAAATGGAAAAAAGGCACTTTTTTAACTATTTACAAAGAAATGAAGTTTATTTGTGCACACAAAACGGAAAAAGGGCACTTTTTTAACTATTTACAAAGAGATGAAGTTTATTTGTGCACACAAATCGGAATAATTGCACTTTTTTAACTATTTACAAAGAGATGAAGTTTATTTGTGCACACAAATCGGAAAAAGGGCACTTTTTTAACTATTTACAAAGAAATGAAGTTTATCTGTGCACACAAAACGGAAAAAGGGCACTTTTTTAACTATTTACAAAGAGATGAAGTTTATTTGTGCACACAAAACGGAAAAATGGCACTTGTGTAACTATTTACAAAGAAATGAAGTTTATTTGTGCACACAAAACGGAAAAAGGGCACTTTTTTAACTATTTACAAAGAAATGAAGTTTATCTGTGCACACAAAACGGAAAAAAGGCACTTTTGTAACTATTTACAAAGAAATGAAGTTTATCTGTGCACACAAAATGGAAAAAGGGCACTTTTGTAACTATTTACAAAGAAATGAAGTTTATTTGTGCACACAAAACGGAAATAAGGGCACTTTTTTAACTATTTACAAAGAGATGAAGTTTATTTTTGCACACAAAATGGAAAAAGGGCACTTTTTTAACTATTTACAAAGAAATGAAGTTTATCTGTGCACACAAAACGGAAAAAGGGCACTTTTTTAACTATTTACAAAGAAATGAAGTTTATTTTTGCACACAAAACGGAAAAAAGGCACTTTTGTAACTATTTACAAAGAGATGAAGTTTATTTGTGCACACAAAACGGAAAAATGGCACTTGTGTAACTATTTACAAAGAAATGAAGTTTATTTGTGCACACAAAACGGAAAAAGGGCACTTTTTTAACTATTTACAAAGAAATGAAGTTTATCTGTGCACACAAAACGGAAAAAGGGCACTTTTTTAACTATTTACAAAGAAATGAAGTTTATTTTTGCACACAAAACGGAAAAAAGGCACTTTTGTAACTATTTACAAAGAGATGAAGTTTATTTGTGCACACAAAACGGAAAAATGGCACTTGTGTAACTATTTACAAAGAAATGAAGTTTATTTGTGCACACAAAACGGAAAAAGGGCACTTTTTTAACTATTTACAAAGAAATGAAGTTTATCTGTGCACACAAAACGGAAAAAAGGCACTTTTGTAACTATTTACAAAGAAATGAAGTTTATCTGTGCACACAAAACGGAAAAAGGGCACTTTTGTAACTATTTACAAAGAAATGAAGTTTATTTATGCACACAAAACGGAAAAAGGGCACTTTTTTAACTATTTACAAAGAAATGAAGTTTATTTGCGCACACAAAATGGAAAAAAGGCACTTTTTTAACTATTTACAAAGAAATGAAGTTTATTTTTGCACACAAAACGGAAAAAGGGCACTTTTTTAACTATTTACAAAGAAATGAAGTTTATCTGTGCACACAAAACGGAAAAAGGGCACTTTTTTAACTATTTACAAAGAAATGAAGTTTATTTTTGCACACAAAACGGAAAAAGGGCACTTTTGTAACTATTTACAAAGAGATGAAGTTTATTTGTGCACACAAAACGGAAAAAGGGCACTTTTTTAACTATTTACAAAGAAATGAAGTTTATCTCTGCACACAAAACGGAAAAAGGGCACTTTTTTAACTATTTACAAAGAGATGAAGTTTATTTGTGCACACAAAACGGAAAAAAGGCACTTTTTAAACTATTTACAAAGAAATGAAGTTTATTTTTGCACACAAAACGGAAAAATGGCACTTGTGTAACTATTTACAAAGAAATGAAGTTTATTTGTGCACACAAAACGGAAAAAGGGCACTTTTTTAACTATTTACAAAGAAATGAAGTTTATCTGTGCACACAAAACGGAAAAAAGGCACTTTTGTAACTATTTACAAAGAAATGAAGTTTATCTGTGCACACAAAACGGAAAAAGGGCACTTTTGTAACTATTTACAAAGAAATGAAGTTTATTTATGCACACAAAACGGAAAAAGGGCACTTTTTTAACTATTTACAAAGAGATGAAGTTTATTTGTGCACACAAATCGGAATAATTGCACTTTTTTAACTATTTACAAAGAGATGAAGTTTATTTGTGCACACAAATCGGAAAAAGGGCACTTTTTTAACTATTTACAAAGAGATGAAGTTTATTTGTGCACACAAAACGGAAAAAGGGCACTTTTTTAACTATTTACAAAGAAATGAAGTTTATCTGTGCACACAAAACGGAAAAAGGGCACTTTTTTAACTATTTACAAAGAGATGAAGTTTATTTGTGCACACAAAACGGAAAAAAGGCACTTTTTAAACTATTTACAAAGAAATGAAGTTTATTTTTGCACACAAAATGGAAAAAGGGCACTTTTGTAACTATTTACAAAGAAATGAAGTTTTTTTTGCGCACACAAAATGGAAAAAAGGCACTTTTTTAACTATTTACAAAGAAATGAAGTTTATTTGTGCACACAAAACGGAAAAAGGGCACTTTTTTAACTATTTACAAAGAGATGAAGTTTATTTGTGCACACAAATCGGAATAATTGCACTTTTTTAACTATTTACAAAGAGATGAAGTTTATTTGTGCACACAAATCGGAAAAAGGGCACTTTTTTAACTATTTACAAAGAAATGAAGTTTATCTGTGCACACAAAACGGAAAAAGGGCACTTTTTTAACTATTTACAAAGAAATGAAGTTTATTTTTGCACACAAAACGGAAAAAAGGCACTTTTGTAACTATTTACAAAGAAATGAAGTTTATTTTTGCACACAAAACGGAAAAAGGGCACTTTTTTAACTATTTACAAAGAGATGAAGTTTATTTGTGCACACAAAACGGAAAAATGGCACTTGTGTAACTATTTACAAAGAAATGAAGTTTATTTGTGCACACAAAACGGAAAAAGGGCACTTTTTTAACTATTTACAAAGAAATGAAGTTTATCTGTGCACACAAAACGGAAAAAAGGCACTTTTTAAACTATTTACAAAGAAATGAAGTTTATTTTTGCACACAAAATGGAAAAAGGGCACTTTTTTAACTATTTACAAAGAAATGAAGTTTATCTGTGCACACAAAACGGAAAAAGGGCACTTTTTTAACTATTTACAAAGAAATGAAGTTTATTTTTGCACACAAAACGGAAAAAAGGCACTTTTGTAACTATTTACAAAGAGATGAAGTTTATTTGTGCACACAAAACGGAAAAATGGCACTTGTGTAACTATTTACAAAGAAATGAAGTTTATTTGTGCACACAAAACGGAAAAAGGGCACTTTTTTAACTATTTACAAAGAAATGAAGTTTATCTGTGCACACAAAACGGAAAAAGGGCACTTTTTTAACTATTTACAAAGAAATGAAGTTTATTTTTGCACACAAAACGGAAAAAGGCACTTTTGTAACTATTTACAAAGAGATGAAGTTTATTTGTGCACACAAAACGGAAAAATGGCACTTGTGTAACTATTTACAAAGAAATGAAGTTTATTTGTGCACACAAAACGGAAAAAGGGCACTTTTTTAACTATTTACAAAGAAATGAAGTTTATCTGTGCACACAAAACGGAAAAAAGGCACTTTTGTAACTATTTACAAAGAAATGAAGTTTATCTGTGCACACAAAACGGAAAAAGGGCACTTTTGTAACTATTTACAAAGAAATGAAGTTTATTTATGCACACAAAACGGAAAAAGGGCACTTTTTTAACTATTTACAAAGAGATGAAGTTTATTTGTGCACACAAATCGGAATAATTGCACTTTTTTAACTATTTACAAAGAGATGAAGTTTATTTGTGCACACAAAACGGAAAAAGGGCACTTTTTTAACTATTTACAAAGAAATGAAGTTTATCTGTGCACACAAAACGGAAAAAGGGCACTTTTTTAACTATTTACAAAGAGATGAAGTTTATTTGTGCACACAAAACGGAAAAAAGGCACTTTTTAAACTATTTACAAAGAAATGAAGTTTATTTTTGCACACAAAATGGAAAAAGGGCACTTTTGTAACTATTTACAAAGAAATGAAGTTTTTTTTGCGCACACAAAATGGAAAAAAGGCACTTTTTTAACTATTTACAAAGAAATGAAGTTTATTTGTGCACACAAAACGGAAAAAGGGCACTTTTTTAACTATTTACAAAGAGATGAAGTTTATTTGTGCACACAAATCGGAATAATTGCACTTTTTTAACTATTTACAAAGAGATGAAGTTTATTTGTGCACACAAATCGGAAAAAGGGCACTTTTTTAACTATTTACAAAGAAATGAAGTTTATCTGTGCACACAAAACGGAAAAAGGGCACTTTTTTAACTATTTACAAAGAAATGAAGTTTATTTTTGCACACAAAACGGAAAAAAGGCACTTTTGTAACTATTTACAAAGAAATGAAGTTTATTTTTGCACACAAAACGGAAAAAGGGCACTTTTTTAACTATTTACAAAGAGATGAAGTTTATTTGTGCACACAAAACGGAAAAATGGCACTTGTGTAACTATTTACAAAGAAATGAAGTTTATTTGTGCACACAAAACGGAAAAAGGGCACTTTTTTAACTATTTACAAAGAAATGAAGTTTATCTGTGCACACAAAACGGAAAAAAGGCCCTTTTGTAACTATTTACAAAGAAATGAAGTTTATCTGTGCACACAAAACGGAAAAAGGGCACTTTTGTAACTATTTACAAAGAAATGAAGTTTATTTGTGCACACAAAACGGAAATAAGGGCACTTTTTTAACTATTTACAAAGAGATGAAGTTTATTTGTGCACACAAAACGGAAAAAGGGCACTTTTTTAACTATTTACAAAGAAATGAAGTTTATCTGTGCACACAAAACGGAAAAAGGGCACTTTTTTAACTATTTACAAAGAGATGAAGTTTATTTTTGCACACAAAATGGAAAAAGGGCACTTTTGTAACTATTCACAAAGAAATTAAGTTTATTTTTGCACACAAAATGGAAAAAGGGCACTTTTGTAACTATTTAAAAAGAAATGAAGTTTTTTTTGCGCACACAAAATGGAAAAAAGGCACTTTTGTAACTATTTACAAAGAAATGAAGTTTATTTTTGCACACAAAACGGAAAAAGGGCACTTTTTTAACTATTTACAAAGAGATGAAGTTTATTTGTGCACACAAATCGGAATAATTGCACTTTTTTAACTATTTACAAAGAGATGAAGTTTATTTGTGCACACAAATCGGAAAAAGGGCACTTTTTTAACTATTTACAAAGAGATGAAGTTTATTTGTGCACACAAAACGGAAAAAGGGCACTTTTTTAACTATTTACAAAGAAATGAAGTTTATCTGTGCACACAAAACGGAAAAAGGGCACTTTTTTAACTATTTACAAAGAGATGAAGTTTATTTGTGCACACAAAACGGAAAAAAGGCACTTTTTAAACTATTTACAAAGAAATGAAGTTTATCTGTGCACACAAAACGGAAAAAGGGCACTTTTTTAACTATTTACAAAGAGATGAAGTTTATTTTTGCACACAAAATGGAAAAAGGGCACTTTTGTAACTATTTACAAAGAAATGAAGTTTATTTTTGCACACAAAATGGAAAAAGGGCACTTTTGTAACTATTTACAAAGAAATGAAGTTTATCTGTGCACACAAAACGGAAAAAGGGCACTTTTTTAACTATTTACAAAGAGATGAAGTTTATTTGTGCACACAAATCGGAATAATTGCACTTTTTTAACTATTTACAAAGAGATGAAGTTTATTTGTGCACACAAATCGGAAAAAGGGCACTTTTTTAACTATTTACAAAGAGATGAAGTTTATTTGTGCACACAAAACGGAAAAAGGGCACTTTTTTAACTATTTACAAAGAAATGAAGTTTATCTGTGCACACAAAACGGAAAAAGGGCACTTTTTTAACTATTTACAAAGAGATGAAGTTTATTTGTGCACACAAAACGGAAAAAAGGCACTTTTTAAACTATTTACAAAGAAATGAAGTTTATTTTTGCACACAAAATGGAAAAAGGGCACTTTTGTAACTATTTACAAAGAAATGAAGTTTTTTTTGCGCACACAAAATGGAAAAAAGGCACTTTTTTAACTATTTACAAAGAAATGAAGTTTATTTGTGCACACAAAACGGAAAAAGGGCACTTTTTTAACTATTTACAAAGAGATGAAGTTTATTTGTGCACACAAATCGGAATAATTGCACTTTTTTAACTATTTACAAAGAGATGAAGTTTATTTTTGCACACAAAACGGAAAAAGGGCACTGTTTTAACTATTTACAAAGAAATGAAGTTTATCTGTGCACACAAAACGGAAAAAGGGCACTTTTTTAACTATTTACAAAGAAATGAAGTTTATTTTTGCACACAAAATGGAAAAAGGGCACTTTTTTAACTATTTACAAAGAAATGAAGTTTATCTGTGCACACAAAACGGAAAAAGGGCACTTTTTTAACTATTTACAAAGAAATGAAGTTTATTTTTGCACACAAAATGGAAAAAGGGCACTTTTTTAACTATTTACAAAGAGATGAAGTTTATTTGTGCACACAAATCGGAATAATTGCACTTTTTTAACTATTTACAAAGAGATGAAGTTTATTTTTGCACACAAAACGGAAAAAGGGCACTTTTTTAACTATTTACAAAGAAATTAAGTTTATCTGTGCACACAAAACGGAAAAAGGGCATTTTTTTAACTATTTACAAAGAAATGAAGTTTATCTGTGCACACAAAACGGAAAAAAGGCACTTTTTTAACTATTTACAAAGAAATGAAGTTTATTTGTGCACACAAAACGGAAAAAGGGCACTTTTTTAACTATTTACAAAGAGATGAAGTTTATTTGTGCACACAAATCGGAATAATTGCACTTTTTTAACTATTTACAAAGAGATGAAGTTTATTTTTGCACACAAAATGGAAAAAGGGCACTTTTTTAACTATTTACAAAGAGATGAAGTTTATTTGTGCACACAAATCGGAATAATTGCACTTTTTTAACTATTTACAAAGAGATGAAGTTTATTTTTGCACACAAAACGGAAAAAGGGCACTTTTTTAACTATTTACAAAGAAATGAAGTTTATCTGTGCACACAAAATGGAAAAAGGGCACTTTTTTAACTATTTACAAAGAAATGAAGTTTATTTTTGCACACAAAATGGAAAAAAGGCACTTTTGTAACTATTTACAAAGAAATGAAGTTTATTTTTGCACACAAAACGGAAAAAGGGCACTTTTTTAACTATTTACAAAGAGATGAAGTTTATTTGTGCACACAAATCGGAATAATTGCACTTTTTTAACTATTTACAAAGAGATGAAGTTTATTTGTGCACACAAATCGGAAAAAGGGCACTTTTTTAACTATTTACAAAGAGATGAAGTTTATTTGTGCACACAAAACGGAAAAAGGGCACTTTTTTAACTATTTACAAAGAAATGAAGTTTATCTGTGCACACAAAACGGAAAAAGGGCACTTTTTTAACTATTTACAAAGAGATGAAGTTTATTTGTGCACACAAAACGGAAAAAAGGCACTTTTTAAACTATTTACAAAGAAATGAAGTTTATTTTTGCACACAAAATGGAAAAAGGGCACTTTTGTAACTATTTACAAAGAAATGAAGTTTTTTTTGCGCACACAAAATGGAAAAAAGGCACTTTTTTAACTATTTACAAAGAAATGAAGTTTATTTGTGCACACAAAACGGAAAAAGGGCACTTTTTTAACTATTTACAAAGAGATGAAGTTTATTTGTGCACACAAATCGGAATAATTGCACTTTTTTAACTATTTACAAAGAGATGAAGTTTATTTGTGCACACAAATCGGAAAAAGGGCACTTTTTTAACTATTTACAAAGAAATGAAGTTTATCTGTGCACACAAAACGGAAAAAGGGCACTTTTTTAACTATTTACAAAGAAATGAAGTTTATTTTTGCACACAAAACGGAAAAAAGGCACTTTTGTAACTATTTACAAAGAAATGAAGTTTATTTGTGCACACAAAACGGAAAAAGGGCACTTTTTTAACTATTTACAAAGAGATGAAGTTTATTTGTGCACACAAATCGGAATAATTGCACTTTTTTAACTATTTACAAAGAGATGAAGTTTATTTGTGCACACAAATCGGAAAAAGGGCACTTTTTTAACTATTTACAAAGAAATGAAGTTTATCTGTGCACACAAAACGGAAAAAGGGCACTTTTTTAACTATTTACAAAGAAATGAAGTTTATTTTTGCACACAAAACGGAAAAAAGGCACTTTTGTAACTATTTACAAAGAAATGAAGTTTATTTTTGCACACAAAACGGAAAAAGGGCACTTTTTTAACTATTTACAAAGAGATGAAGTTTATTTGTGCACACAAAACGGAAAAATGGCACTTGTGTAACTATTTACAAAGAAATGAAGTTTATTTGTGCACACAAAACGGAAAAAGGGCACTTTTTTAACTATTTACAAAGAAATGAAGTTTATCTGTGCACACAAAACGGAAAAAAGGCCCTTTTGTAACTATTTACAAAGAAATGAAGTTTATCTGTGCACACAAAACGGAAAAAGGGCACTTTTGTAACTATTTACAAAGAAATGAAGTTTATTTGTGCACACAAAACGGAAATAAGGGCACTTTTTTAACTATTTACAAAGAGATGAAGTTTATTTTTGCACACAAAACGGAAAAAGGGCACTTTTGTAATTATTTACAAAGAGATGAAGTTTATTTGTGCACACAAAACGGAAAAAGGGCACTTTTTTAACTATTTACAAAGAAATGAAGTTTATCTGTGCACAAAAAACGGAAAAAGGGCACTTTTTTAACTATTTACAAAGAGATGAAGTTTATTTTTGCACACAAAATGGAAAAAGGGCACTTTTGTAACTATTTACAAAGAAATGAAGTTTATTTTTGCACACAAAATGGAAAAAGGGCACTTTTGTAACTATTTAAAAAGAAATGAAGTTTTTTTTGCGCACACAAAATGGAAAAAAGGCACTTTTGTAACTATTTACAAAGAAATGAAGTTTATTTTTGCACACAAAACGGAAAAAGGGCACTTTTTTAACTATTTACAAAGAGATGAAGTTTATTTGTGCACACAAATCGGAATAATTGCACTTTTTTAACTATTTACAAAGAGATGAAGTTTATTTGTGCACACAAATCGGAAAAAGGGCACTTTTTTAACTATTTACAAAGAGATGAAGTTTATTTGTGCACACAAAACGGAAAAAGGGCACTTTTTTAACTATTTACAAAGAAATGAAGTTTATCTGTGCACACAAAACGGAAAAAGGGCACTTTTTTAACTATTTACAAAGAGATGAAGTTTATTTGTGCACACAAAACGGAAAAAAGGCACTTTTTAAACTATTTACAAAGAAATGAAGTTTATTTTTGCACACAAAATGGAAAAAGGGCACTTTTGTAACTATTTACAAAGAAATGAAGTTTTTTTTGCGCACACAAAATGGAAAAAAGGCACTTTTTTAACTATTTACAAAGAAATGAAGTTTATTTGTGCACACAAAACGGAAAAAGGGCACTTTTTTAACTATTTACAAAGAGATGAAGTTTATTTGTGCACACAAATCGGAATAATTGCACTTTTTTAACTATTTACAAAGAGATGAAGTTTATTTGTGCACACAAATCGGAAAAAGGGCACTTTTTTAACTATTTACAAAGAAATGAAGTTTATCTGTGCACACAAAACGGAAAAAGGGCACTTTTTTAACTATTTACAAAGAAATGAAGTTTATTTTTGCACACAAAACGGAAAAAAGGCACTTTTGTAACTATTTACAAAGAAATGAAGTTTATTTGTGCACACAAAACGGAAAAAGGGCACTTTTTTAACTATTTACAAAGAGATGAAGTTTATTTGTGCACACAAATCGGAATAATTGCACTTTTTTAACTATTTACAAAGAGATGAAGTTTATTTGTGCACACAAATCGGAAAAAGGGCACTTTTTTAACTATTTACAAAGAAATGAAGTTTATCTGTGCACACAAAACGGAAAAAGGGCACTTTTTTAACTATTTACAAAGAAATGAAGTTTATTTTTGCACACAAAACGGAAAAAAGGCACTTTTGTAACTATTTACAAAGAAATGAAGTTTATTTTTGCACACAAAACGGAAAAAGGGCACTTTTTTAACTATTTACAAAGAGATGAAGTTTATTTGTGCACACAAAACGGAAAAATGGCACTTGTGTAACTATTTACAAAGAAATGAAGTTTATTTGTGCACACAAAACGGAAAAAGGGCACTTTTTTAACTATTTACAAAGAAATGAAGTTTATCTGTGCACACAAAACGGAAAAAAGGCCCTTTTGTAACTATTTACAAAGAAATGAAGTTTATCTGTGCACACAAAACGGAAAAAGGGCACTTTTGTAACTATTTACAAAGAAATGAAGTTTATTTGTGCACACAAAACGGAAATAAGGGCACTTTTTTAACTATTTACAAAGAGATGAAGTTTATTTTTGCACACAAAACGGAAAAAGGGCACTTTTGTAATTATTTACAAAGAGATGAAGTTTATTTGTGCACACAAAACGGAAAAAGGGCACTTTTTTAACTATTTACAAAGAAATGAAGTTTATCTGTGCACACAAAACGGAAAAAGGGCACTTTTTTAACTATTTACAAAGAGATGAAGTTTATTTTTGCACACAAAATGGAAAAAGGGCACTTTTGTAACTATTTACAAAGAAATGAAGTTTATTTTTGCACACAAAATGGAAAAAGGGCACTTTTGTAACTATTTAAAAAGAAATGAAGTTTTTTTTGCGCACACAAAATGGAAAAAAGGCACTTTTGTAACTATTTACAAAGAAATGAAGTTTATTTTTGCACACAAAACGGAAAAAGGGCACTTTTTTAACTATTTACAAAGAGATGAAGTTTATTTGTGCACACAAATCGGAATAATTGCACTTTTTTAACTATTTACAAAGAGATGAAGTTTATTTGTGCACACAAATCGGAAAAAGGGCACTTTTTTAACTATTTACAAAGAGATGAAGTTTATTTGTGCACACAAAACGGAAAAAGGGCACTTTTTTAACTATTTACAAAGAAATGAAGTTTATCTGTGCACACAAAACGGAAAAAGGGCACTTTTTTAACTATTTACAAAGAGATGAAGTTTATTTGTGCACACAAAACGGAAAAAAGGCACTTTTTAAACTATTTACAAAGAAATGAAGTTTATCTGTGCACACAAAACGGAAAAAGGGCACTTTTTTAACTATTTACAAAGAGATGAAGTTTATTTTTGCACACAAAATGGAAAAAGGGCACTTTTGTAACTATTTACAAAGAAATGAAGTTTATTTTTGCACACAAAATGGAAAAAGGGCACTTTTGTAACTATTTACAAAGAAATGAAGTTTATCTGTGCACACAAAACGGAAAAAGGGCACTTTTTTAACTATTTACAAAGAGATGAAGTTTATTTGTGCACACAAATCGGAATAATTGCACTTTTTTAACTATTTACAAAGAGATGAAGTTTATTTGTGCACACAAATCGGAAAAAGGGCACTTTTTTAACTATTTACAAAGAGATGAAGTTTATTTGTGCACACAAAACGGAAAAAGGGCACTTTTTTAACTATTTACAAAGAAATGAAGTTTATCTGTGCACACAAAACGGAAAAAGGGCACTTTTTTAACTATTTACAAAGAGATGAAGTTTATTTGTGCACACAAAACGGAAAAAAGGCACTTTTTAAACTATTTACAAAGAAATGAAGTTTATTTTTGCACACAAAATGGAAAAAGGGCACTTTTGTAACTATTTACAAAGAAATGAAGTTTTTTTTGCGCACACAAAATGGAAAAAAGGCACTTTTTTAACTATTTACAAAGAAATGAAGTTTATTTGTGCACACAAAACGGAAAAAGGGCACTTTTTTAACTATTTACAAAGAGATGAAGTTTATTTGTGCACACAAATCGGAATAATTGCACTTTTTTAACTATTTACAAAGAGATGAAGTTTATTTTTGCACACAAAACGGAAAAAGGGCACTGTTTTAACTATTTACAAAGACATGAAGTTTATCTGTGCACACAAAACGGAAAAAGGGCACTTTTTTAACTATTTACAAAGAAATGAAGTTTATTTTTGCACACAAAATGGAAAAAGGGCACTTTTTTAACTATTTACAAAGAAATGAAGTTTATCTGTGCACACAAAACGGAAAAAGGGCACTTTTTTAACTATTTACAAAGAAATGAAGTTTATTTTTGCACACAAAATGGAAAAAGGGCACTTTTTTAACTATTTACAAAGAAATGAAGTTTATCTGTGCACACAAAACGGAAAAAAGGCACTTTTGTAACTATTTACAAAGAAATGAAGTTTATCTGTGCACACAAAACGGAAAAAGGGCACTTTTGTAACTATTTACAAAGAAATGAAGTTTATTTGTGCACACAAAACGGAAATAAGGGCACTTTTTTAACTATTTACAAAGAGATGAAGTTTATTTTTGCACACAAAACGGAAAAAGGGCACTTTTGTAATTATTTACAAAGAGATGAAGTTTATTTGTGCACACAAAACGGAAAAAGGGCACTTTTTTAACTATTTACAAAGAAATGAAGTTTATCTGTGCACACAAAACGGAAAAAGGGCACTTTTTTAACTATTTACAAAGAGATGAAGTTTATTTTTGCACACAAAATGGAAAAAGGGCACTTTTGTAACTATTTACAAAGAAATGAAGTTTATTTTTGCACACAAAATGGAAAAAGGGCACTTTTGTAACTATTTACAAAGAAATGAAGTTTTTTTTGCGCACACAAAATGGAAAAAAGGCACTTTTTTAACTATTTACAAAGAAATGAAGTTTATTTGTGCACACAAAACGGAAAAAGGGCACTTTTTTAACTATTTACAAAGAGATGAAGTTTATTTGTGCACACAAATCGGAATAATTGCACTTTTTTAACTATTTACAAAGAGATGAAGTTTATTTTTGCACACAAAATGGAAAAAGGGCACTTTTTTAACTATTTACAAAGAGATGAAGTTTATTTGTGCACACAAATCGGAATAATTGCACTTTTTTAACTATTTACAAAGAGATGAAGTTTATTTGTGCACACAAATCGGAAAAAGGGCACTTTTTTAACTATTTACAAAGAGATGAAGTTTATTTGTGCACACAAAACGGAAAAAGGGCACTTTTTTAACTATTTACAAAGAAATGAAGTTTATCTGTGCACACAAAACGGAAAAAGGGCACTTTTTTAACTATTTACAAAGAGATGAAGTTTATTTGTGCACACAAAACGGAAAAAAGGCACTTTTTAAACTATTTACAAAGAAATGAAGTTTATTTTTGCACACAAAATGGAAAAAGGGCACTTTTGTAACTATTTACAAAGAAATGAAGTTTTTTTTGCGCACACAAAATGGAAAAAAGGCACTTTTTTAACTATTTACAAAGAAATGAAGTTTATTTGTGCACACAAAACGGAAAAAGGGCACTTTTTTAACTATTTACAAAGAGATGAAGTTTATTTGTGCACACAAATCGGAATAATTGCACTTTTTTAACTATTTACAAAGAGATGAAGTTTATTTGTGCACACAAATCGGAAAAAGGGCACTTTTTTAACTATTTACAAAGAAATGAAGTTTATCTGTGCACACAAAACGGAAAAAGGGCACTTTTGTAATTATTTACAAAGAGATGAAGTTTATTTGTGCACACAAAACGGAAAAAGGGCACTTTTTTAACTATTTACAAAGAAATGAAGTTTATCTGTGCACACAAAACGGAAAAAGGGCACTTTTTTAACTATTTACAAAGAGATGAAGTTTATTTTTGCACACAAAATGGAAAAAGGGCACTTTTGTAACTATTTACAAAGAAATGAAGTTTTTTTTGCGCACACAAAATGGAAAAAAGGCACTTTTTTAACTATTTACAAAGAAATGAAGTTTATTTTTGCACACAAAACGGAAAAAGGGCACTTTTTTAACTATTTACAAAGAAATGAAGTTTATCTGTGCACACAAAACGGAAAAAGGGCACTTTTTTAACTATTTACAAAGAAATGAAGTTTATTTTTGCACACAAAACGGAAAAAGGGCACTTTTTTAACTATTTACAAAGAGATGACGTTTATTTGTGCACACAAATCGGAATAATTGCACTTTTTTAACTATTTACAAAGAGATGAAGTTTATTTTTGCACACAAAACGGAAAAAGGGCACTTTTTTAACTATTTACAAAGAAATGAAGTTTATCTGTGCACACAAAACGGAAAAAGGGCACTTTTTTAACTATTTACAAAGAAATGAAGTTTATTTTTGCACACAAAACGGAAAAAAGGCTCTTTTGTAACTATTTACAAAGAAATGAAGTTTATTTGTGAACATAAAACGGAAATAAGGGCACTTTTTTAACTATTTACAAAGAGATGAAGTTTATTTTTGCACACAAAACGGAAAAAGGGCACTTTTGTAACTATTTACAAAGAGATGAAGTTTATTTGTGCACACAAAACGGAAAAAGGGCACTTTTTTAACTATTTACAAAGAAATGAAGTTTATCTCTGCACACAAAACGGAAAAAGGGCACTTTTTTAACTATTTACAAAGAGATGAAGTTTATTTGTGCACACAAAACGGAAAAAGGGCACTTTTTTTAACTATTTACAAAGAAATGAAGTTTATTTTTGCACACAAAATGGAAAAAGGGCACTTTTTTAACTATTTACAAAGAAATGAAGTTTATTCGTGTACACAAAACGAAAAAAGGGCACTTTTTTAACTATTTACAAAGAAATGAAGTTTATCTGTGCACACAAAACGGAAAAAGGGCACTTTTTTTTAACTATTTACAAAGAAATGAAGTTTATTTGTGCACACAAAATGGAAAAAGGGCACTTTTTTTAACTATTTACAAAGAAATGAAGTTTATCTGTGCACACAAAACGGAAAAAAGGCACTTTTTTAACTATTTACAAAGAAATTACATTTATTTGTGCACACAAAACTGACAGATGATTGCATCTTAGATTTGACCCAACAAAAATAATGCAATAAAAAGAAGACAGAAGCTATTTTTCCAGGCTCTCTCTCCATTCTGTCACAGTCTTGCCAGAGGCTGGACAGAACCATTCCCCCTTTATTTGAGTGTGTCCAGTGCTCTTGTTTTTTGAGAGGCCACACATTTGACATGTGTCATAATAGTCCTCCTTGAAAGGGGGCTTTTGTGGTGTCTCCCCCCTCTCCATGGCTTCTCATCTTCAAGTGCTGCCCTCTGGTGCCTCCATTTTAATTGGGGGGGTGTTGGGAAGACAGATGGTGGTGCTGGTGGAGATTGGTGCAGCTGATGCTGAGGCCAAGCAGCTGGTTGCAGCTGTTGACTCTGTCCAAGGGAGGACCAGGCAGGTGAAGGGGCTGGTGGTGGCTGCTGGTGGGGAAACATGGACCAGGTGGGAGATGGAGCTGGTGGTGGCTGCTGGTGCTAGTATCCTTGGTGCTAGTATCCTTGGTACTAGTATCCTTGGTACTAGTATCCTTGGTGCTAGTATCCTTGGTGCTAGTATCCTTGGTACTAGTATCCTTGGTGCTAGTACTTGGTACTAGTATCCTAGGAAGAAAGACACAGTCATTAGAAATGATGCCTGGACACATGTGATGACTTTGTGTGGAGGTCACTTCCTGTCATGTGATGACTTTGTGTGGAGGTCACTTCATGTCATGTGATGACTTTGTGTGGAGGTCACTTCCTGTCATGTGATGACTTTGTGTGGAGGTCACTTCCTGTCATGTGATGACTTTGTGTGGAGGTCACTTCATGTCATGTGATGACTTTGTGTGGAGGTCACTTCATGTCATGTGATGACTTTGTGTGGAGGTCACTTCCTGTCATGTGATGACTTTGTGTGGAGGTCACTTCATGTCATGTGATGACTTTGTGTGGAGGTCACTTCATGTCATGTGATGACTTTGTGTGGAGGTCACTTCATGTCATGTGATGACTTTGTGTGGAGGTCACTTCATGTCATGTGATGACTTTGTGTGGAGGTCACTTCCTGTCATGTGATGACTTTGTGTGGAGGTCACTTCATGTCATGTGATGACTTTGTGTGGAGGTCACTTCATGTCATGTGATGACTTTGTGTGGAGGTCACTTCCTGTCATGTGATGACTTTGTGTGGAGGTCACTTCATGTCATGTGATGACTTTGTGTGGAGGTCACTTCATGTCATGTGATGACTTTGTGTGGAGGTCACTTCCTGTCATGTGATGACTTTGTGTGGAGGTCACTTCATGTCATGTGATGACTTTGTGTGGAGGTCACTTCATGTCATGTGATGACTTTGTGTGGAGGTCACTTCCTGTCATGTGATGACTTTGTGTGGAGGTCACTTCATGTCATGTGATGACTTTGTGTGGAGGTCACTTCCTGTCATGTGATGACTTTGTGTGGAGGTCACTTCATGTCATGTGATGACTTTGTGTGGAGGTCACTTCCTGTCATGTGATGACTTTGTGTGGAGGTCACTTCATGTCATGTGATGACTTTGTGTGGAGGTCACTTCCTGTCATGTGATGACTTTGTGTGGAGGTCACTTCCTGTCATGTGATGACTTTGTGTGGAGGTCACTTCCTGTCATGTGATGACTTTGTGTGGAGGTCACTTCATGTCATGTGATGACTTTGTGTGGAGGTCACTTCATGTCATGTGATGACTTTGTGTGGAGGTCACTTCCTGTCATGTGATGACTTTGTGTGGAGGTCACTTCCTGTCATGTGATGACTTTGTGTGGAGGTCACTTCCTGTCATGTGATGACTTTGTGTGGAGGTCACTTCCTGTCATGTGATGACTTTGTGTGGAGGTCACTTCCTGTCATGTGATGACCAGAATGAACAGGTTCACGATGCTGAACATCAATAATCCCTCTCTGGTACGGTTTCTAATTGACAAGGTTCCAGCTGAAACTCTGGCAATGATTTGATCACTTGTATTCTTATTCTGTAGGTTGTTTTCAGTGCATGGTGTTAAAAATGTGGCACAAATTGCTCCTGGAAACTCTGAAACATTGTGTACCGAGTTCTTCACAGCATGTACACATGAATAACTTCTATGTTCAGTGCCTGTAAAACATTCTTGTTCAATCCTTCATGACCTGAGATGATGGATGAGTGCAGTCACCATGGCCAGAGGGACTGTGAGGAGGGGAAGAGTCCATGGTGTCCCACAGGGGGCTCTTCAGGTGCTCTCTCACAGAGATCAGCTGATCACTGATGGTGACATCAGGACGTTCCTCCTGCAGATCTGGTCCAGTGATGTCCAGCTCACTGTCCTGCTGGGGACAGTCTCCCTGTTGGACTGTGTGAGAAGGTGTTCCACAGCGATGGTTCGCCTGTTGTCAACAAACACAAACACACAAACAACACATTGAGAACAGCAAAGAAAAGGGAAGAATGTTTTTGTGAATGAGCAGAATAGACATGTTGTTTTTCACCAAGTCTGTCTCTCTTTCCTCTCCTCTCCTCTCCTTTATCCTCTCCTCTCCTCTCCTCTCCTCTCCTCTCCTCTCCTTTATCCTATCCTCTCTTCTCTTCTCATCTCCTCTCCTCTCCCCTCCTCTCCTCTCCTCTCCTCTCCCCTCCTCTCCTCTCCTCTCCTCTCCTCTCCTCTCCTCTCCTCTCCTCTCCTCTCCTCTCCTCTCCTCCATCCTCCACCTCTGACTCTGGTTTCTACAAAGTTCCTCCCTGTTGGGGGAGTTTTTCTTTCAACAGTCACAAACAAACCTGCTTGTTTTCTATTTTCTCTATAAAAGCACGTTGGAATGACTGTAATGTATTTAAAATGTCTTCTCTTTAATAATAAACAAATACACATGGTTGAATACAGCCCAGAATACACACTGGGCCGTCAGAGAAGAAAGATTTAATTTTTTATTCAAGAAATAAGGTCTGTCTTTGAGATTTATCATGTTTTATTATTATAAAATATATTATATATTATAATTGAGTATAATAATATTATTAACAATAATAATAAGTAGAAGTAAAACTGAAGTAGAAGTAGAAGAAGAAGAAGAAGAAGAAGAAGAAAAAGAAGTTATTTATATTATATTAAAATAATAATTATGCAATATTACGATGAAATCCATACACTATATAATTTTTATACATTACACATACTATATAGACATACAAAAATTACACAAGATATACGTCTTTATTTTTTGAGTACAGTCGTCATAATAAAAGAGCAAATTAACGTAACCTATTGTTGCATACAATATTGCACATGACGCACCAATAAAAAGAGTATTTAAGTCTTCTATGGAGTGGGCACATTGCGATCATCGGAGAATAAATAATGCTCATTAAATCATAATCCACCGACGGTTCGTGATAACGTCCCGGCAGCAGAATGAAAAGCGGAGGGAATTCAGTTAAATGTTCCTCGTACAGTCCAAGACATAATATACATGTTTGCATACAAGTATATATGTATGCATACAGGACAAATCGATAAAGATGTCTACTTATAGATATATACATTTATATTTAAAAGTGAACCACCGCCGATTTTTTTCGGGATTCATAATCGCGCGATTATGAATTATGAAGCAGTTATGATATTAGGAGCGACTATGACGGTAGTATGACAACACGAAACTGATTTAGACTCAGGGAAAAGAACAATAATGAACTTACTGGACGTACCTCTTAGTTTTCTTCCCTTTTCCTCTCCTCCTCGAGTGTTGTGCAGGCACGTCTCAGGGGGGCGGAGTTTTGATGACATGACGTATTGTACCACGTGACCCGTTAGGACCAGTTAGGACTGCGTTCGGACATGTTAGGACTTGTTAGGACTTGGTTAGGAGTTGTTCGGTCTTTGTTAGGAGTTGTTAAGACTTTGTTAGGACTTCATTGGCAGTCAGATCGGCGGAGGTGACGGTCACCTCGTCCTGCTGCACTGCTTGAAACAGCGCCTCCATGTGGTGATATCAGAATAGATATAATCTATAAAAATATGAAGACACTTGAAGTGTCTCTCTGGGCTCTGGTGAAGTTTAGATGAGAAATAATGAGAAAGAATCCGGCTACGCTTTGAAAAGAAGCTGAATAAATAATCATTGAAACTGAGAACAGGATGAACAAAAACCTGTTTCAAGTTAAAACTCCCAGTTCTAATCTTTTCACTCCATTTCATTTTCTAACACATTTCTAACAAATCACATTACGGATCTGATCTGGATCTGGGGCCTCATTTATAAAACCTTGTGTAGGATTTCTACCAGCTTAGCTTCCAAGATCAGATGAGATCAGGGTGTTCAGGGTGGTATGGTCGTAAGGATCAGTGACACGAAGAAATTACCTTTTTATAGGTGAAAATACACTGAAAACCTGTTGATTGTTCCATCTGTTGTCAATCAGGTGTCTCTCAATTCAAACTGGAATAAAGCTCCAGAGTGTCTTTGTTGTGAGTCTCTCTCAAATACTGACCACCAATCAGAGACTGGTCAGCTGATGGAGCTCACCTGGTCCATCCAGGCTCCAGAAAACATGGAGGAACTCTGTCAGGACCTGTCAGTGTCAAGCCTGAAAGGTCCTTTGTGACCTCAACCTGAGGATGATCAGTAAATAAACACCATGAAGCAAACTCCCCGTCGGGGAATTGAACCCCGGTCTCCCACGTGACAGGCGGGGATACTGACCACTATACTAACGAGGAGATACTGCCATGTCTCATCACAATACTAACCAGGCCTGACCCTGCTTAGCTTCCCAGCTCAGCAACAGTGAGCAGAAGAAATGAGCTTTTGATAGGTGAAGATACTGTAACATGAGTCCACTGAGCTCAGCAGTTGATCACATGACCTCTCATGGTGGGAATGTGTCAGCATGAGAGCATTGGTTATTCACTGCTACAATTCTCGCTGCCACGCAGGTTCAATTCCCGGCCAATGCAGCTCCTTATTTTACCAATCACCAATAATGTACAAGTTTGCTTTTTATAGTCCTATTTGGGAAACTTGTAGTTCTTTCCTCACCACAGCAGACTTGTGCTGCCGTCGCTTTATTATGACATCATGAAGTGAAAGTGCAGTCCGACTGCCACACTAATGTACTTGCCTTTCCTTAACTCCTTTAGGAAGCATCCTAACACCTTTCCTTAACTCCTTTAGGAGCCTCCTAACACCTTTCCTTAACTCCTTTAGAAAGCCTCCTTACTCCTCTCCTTAACTCCTTTAGGAAGCCTCCTAACACCTTCCTTTAACTCCTTTAGGAAGCCTCCTAGCACCTTCCCTTAACTCCTTTAGGAGTCTCCTAACACCTTTCCCTAACTCCTTTAGGAAGCCTCCTAATTCCTTTCATTAACTCCTTTAGGAAGCCTCCTAACACCTTTCCTTAATTCCTTCAGGAAGCCTCCTAACACCTTTCCCTAACTCCTTTAGGAAGGCTCCTAACTCCTTTCCTTAACTCCTTTAGTAAGCCTCCTAACTCCTTTTCTTAACTCCTTTAGGATGCCTCCTAACTCCTTTCCTTAACTCCTTTAGTAAGCCTCCTAACTCCTTTCCTTAACTCCTTTAGTAAGCCTTGTAACTATTTTCCTTAACTCCTTTTTGAAGCCTCCTAACTCCTTTCCTTAGCTCCTTTAGGAGCCTCCTAACACCTTTCCCTAACTCCTTTAGGAAGGCTCCTAACTCCTTTCCTTAACTCATTTAGGAGCCTCCTAACTCCTTTCCTTAACTCCTTTAGGAGCCTCCTAACTCCTTTCCTTAACTCCTTTAGGAGCATTTTAACTCCTTTCCTTAACTCCTTTAGGAGCATCCTAACACCTTTCCTTAACTCCTTTAGGAAGCCTCCTAACTCCTTTCCTTACCTCCTTTAGGAAGCCTCCTAACTCCTTTCCTAAACTCCTTTAGGAAGCCTCCTAACTCCTTTCCTTAACTCCTTTGGGAAGCATCCTAACTATTTTCCTTTACTCCTTTAGGAGCCTCCTAACTCCTTTCCTTAACTTCTATAGGAAGCCTCCTAACTCCTTTCTATAACTCCTTTAGGAAGCCTCCTAGAAACTTTCCTTAACTCCTTTAGGAGCATTTTAACACCTTCCCTTAACTCCTTTAGGAGCCTCCTAACACCCTCCCTTATCTCCTTTAGGAGCCTCCTAACACCTTCCCTTAACTCCTTTAGGAGCCTCCTAACACCCTCCCTTATCTCCTTTAGGAGCCTCCTAACACCTTCCCTTAACTCCTTTAGGGTTAGGGTTAGGGTTGAAAGAAATCCTGGTCTTTCAGATTGAGGGACCAGCAGGACAACAAGAGTGTGAGGAGCAACCTGAGGAGGGCGCCAATGAGGCCAAGACAAAATCCCAGCAGTGCTTCCAGGAGCCGTGATCGTATAGTGGTTAGTACTCTGTGTTGTGATGGTATAGTGGTTAGTACTCTGTGTTGTGATGGTATAGTGGTTAGTACTCTGTGTTGTGATGGTGTAGTGGTTAGTACTCTGTGTTGTGATGGTATAGTGGTTAGTACTCTGTGTTGTGATGGTATAGTGGTTAGTACTCTGTGTTGTGATGGTATAGTGGTTAGTACTCTGTGTTGTGATGGTATAGTGGTTAGTACTCTGTGTTGTGATGGTATAGTGGTTAGTACTCTGTGTTGTGATGGTATAGTGGTTAGTACTCTGTGTTGTGATGGTATAGTGGTTAGTACTCTGTGTTGTGATGGTATAGTGGTTAGTACTCTGTGTTGTGATGGTGTAGTGGTTAGTACTCTGTGTTGTGATGGTATAGTGGTTAGCACTCTGTGTTGTGATGGTATAGTGGTTAGTACTCTGTGTTGTGATGGTATAGTGGTTAGTACTCTGTGTTTTGATGGTATAGTGGTTAGTACTCTGTGTTGTGATCGTATAGTGGTTAGTACTCTGTGTTGTGATGGTATAGTGGTTAGTATAGTAGTGGTAGTAGTACTATCTGGTACTGTTTGATAGTGGTAGTAGCACTATCTGGTACTGTTTGGTAGTGGCAGTAGTACTATCTGGTACTGTTTGGTAGTGGTAGTAGTACTATCTGGTACTCTTTGATAGTGGTAGTACAACGTTCTCCACGGCTCATGCTGAAGGATGTTCCTGCAGCAGAACGTTCTCCACGGCTCATGATGGAGGATGTTCCTGCAGCAGAACATTCTCCACGGCTCATGATGTAGGATGTTCCTGCAGCAGAACGTTCTCCACGACTCATGATGGAGGATGTTCCTGCAGCAGAACGTTCTCCACGGCTCATGATGGAGGATGTTCCTGCAGCAGAACGTTCTCCACGGCTCATGATGGAGGATGTTCCTGCAGCAGAACGTTCTCCACGGCTCATGATGGAGGATGTTCCTGCAGCAGAACGTTCTCCATGGCTCATACTGGAGGATGTTCCTGCAGCAGAACGTTCTCCATGGCTCATACTGGAGGATGTTCCTGCAGCACAACGTTCTCCACGGCTCATGATGGAGGATGTTCCTGCAGCAGAACGTTCTCCACAGCGTCTCCAGACTCTGTCTCGTCTGTCACATGTGCTCAGTGAGAACCTTCTCATCAGTGAAGAACTCAGGGCTCCAATGGCCAATCTGCCAATATTGCTGTTCTCTGGCAAATGTCAATGGCCCTGCAGGGTGTTGGGCTGTAAGAACAGCTCCCCCTTGTGGACGAGGGCCCTCATAGCACCCTGGTGAAGTGTGTTTCTGACACTTTGAGCAGAAACATCACATTAGTGTCCTGCTGGAGGTCATTCTGCAGCTCTTGCAGCTCCTCCTGGTCCTTCTTGCACAAAGGAGGAGGTAGCAGTCCTGCTGCTGGCTTGTTGCCCTCCTACCCCCCCTCCATGTCTCCTGGTGTCCTGGCCTGTCTCCTGGTATGTCCTCCATGCTCTGTTTGTACACGATAGAAATAAATAAGACAAAACAAGTGTCTTTAAAAGGCTTTGGTTCAGATTTCCTGTAAAGTCGCTTTTTCAGCTCAGATGTTTTCACCTGCAAATCTGTGGAAGCTGCTTTTTGTTTTTTGTTTTTTTACAGCAAATAAATAAAAGAGCTTTTGGAGTCAGACCGAAGTGAGTGTGGAGCGACTTCTCACTGAACGAGCATCAGGAGCGGCCTCTTCTTGTAGAATCCGTCCAGACGGCCCCGTTTACATGAAATAAAGTGATGGGATTGGTTTAGATATTGAGGTACTAGGAATATGGTTCAACGGCCTGTAGGTCGGCCTCAGTTCTCCTTACGCTCATTGGATGGCCGTCGCTAACAGCCAATCAGAATGGTTACACCAGTTGGGGGGGTTTCCACAAACCTCCGTGTGGCGCTTGTGAAGCTTCATCAGACATGCAGCAGACGGTGTGCCAGACACAGGAGTGGGATCAGAGACTGTAGGACCATTCCTCACCTCGGGTGGACAACAAGTTGTCCCGGCTGAAGTGAGGGAACTTTGGTCTACCAGAGGTAAACGCCAGCGTCTGTGTTGTGCTCTGCTCCCCGTCTCTCTGGTTCAGTGTGTTGTAACTAGTAAATAAGTTACATTACAAGTTACTTTTTTAGTTACTTTCAACACCCGCGACACCCCCATCGTCTGAACATAAAAATGACAACTGATTTTACCAAAAACTGCTGATCCCTGCCTCAGGCACCTGCTGGTACATATTTAACCTTTGACCTTCATTCTTTGTTGTATTTATATCCGACTCATGTTTTTATTATCAGATTTTTACTATTACTGGTATTTCAGCACTGACTGCTCTATGATAATTTAATTGCCCCCCTCCAGGACAAATAAAGTCTTTCATTGATTGATTGATTGGGGCTTATTGCAATGTTAAGGTTTATTGATGACAATAGTTGGTTCCTATTCTTTTGTGTCACCTAAACGCACCGTTAGAGCAAGCTGGCCTGCTGACAGTGGAGAAGGGGGAGGGTCGAGTGAGCGTGCAGTGTCTGCATGCGCTGTGTCAGTTTGTCTTGTGACTCTACAATAGTAACACAGTGACTTGGACAAGTAACTTTAATCTGATTACTGGTTTGGAAATATTAACATGTTAGATTACTGGTTATTGTAAAGAGTGGTCATTAGAGAATAACATATTACCTATTAACACGTTAATGACCTCACTGCCCATACCTTTGATCTGACACTGGCCTTGCGATGAAAGGGCAAGTGTCAGATCAAAGACAGATCAGTTTAGTGAACTCCTCTTCTCGCAGTGTGCTCTCCAATAGGCTTCAGAACATTGTTCCTGTAGACGAGACAGACGCTGCTCTATGACCTGCATGTGACCTGAATGTGCAGCTTCCAGGGAGCTGATGGGTTCAAAGATCCTCTAGATCAGGTGTGGGGAACCCTGGTCCTCAAGGGCCACAGTCCTGGATGTTCAAACACAGCTGAGTTGTCATGGTGACGAGCCAATCATTGTTGTCAGCTGTGTTGATGTGAGGAGACATTGAAACCATGCAGGACCACGGCCCTCAAGGCTACTCTAGATCCACACTGGTGACTTCTCAACTGTGAGGTTCACATCTCAAGTCCACCATTCTGTCCTCAAGGACACCTCTGTCTTAGTATACAGTCTTTGATATATAAAACATTGAATCTGTTCAATGTTTTGATAGTACTGAACTCACTCCTCTCTAATTCCAGGTTTAGGGATTCATATTACTGCTGCAAAACCATGAGAAAGAGAATTTTGCAGAATATGACCCCTGTAATCTCAGAATGTTACCACCCTATTGGTGTCACGCATAGTTTGTAGTGTAGTGGTTATCACGTTTGCTTAACACGCAAAAGGTCACACAAAGGAAGCTTTTTTTAAACTCCAAAACTCAGTTCAACTCTGGCAAATATGGGTTTAGTCCCATTTGTACAACTTTACAAGGGTCTCAGGCTCTACCAAGTAATTCAGCTTAAGAAGTTAGAAGACAGGGGATGTAGCTCAGTGGTAGAGCGCATGCTTCGCATGTATGAGGTCCTGGGTTCAATCCCCAGCTTCTCCAAACTTTATGTCTAACATCAATAAGTAGATTGATATTGAGTTAGTGTCTCTTCATTGTTGTGAAATTAAACATTTCTCCAGACAAACATCCTGCAGATTTCCTGTAAACAAAACATTACTATCATCAGCATCAATATGATGATGTTACTTTCTTGTAGTTCTATATTTTCCTTGATTTGATCATTAAAATGAGAATATGTGTTGAATTGAACTATTTTGAGCAACTTTAAGGAAAACAGACATGTGATTGGTTAGAAGGGAGTAAGTCCCACCCCACTGGGGCACCACCAGCTAAACTGGAAATATCGAATACCAAAATATCAGTCTCGTTTGTAAAAAGGTTATTTAAGTTAGTTAATATTCCTGTGCAAAATATAACAATCTTAAATAACAAGGAAGGTATGAGATTCTAGCTCAGACTGTTACAAACCAGTGAATTATCAACAATAAATACACAATAATTACCAGGAATCCATCAATTCAGCTAACAGGTGTTTATTTACACAAATGTATTAATTCATAAATAATTCATAAATCATCTCATAAATCAATACAATCAAGTAACAACGTCATCTAACAGGAGATCTAATCTACTAAACAGCAACACTGTGTACAAAGAAAGAGGGTGTGTGTGTGTGTGTGTGTGTGTGTGTGTGTGTGTGTGTGTTGGGGGGTCTCTTTGAGCGTCCCCCCCGGTCGTGTACAGCAGCCATGCCAACATTAAAAAAGCAGCAACAGGAGGAGACTCTTGGTCTCTTCCTGTTACAAGAGTAAAAAGTGTTGTGACATCACAAGTCTCTCAATCACATCATATTGTCTGCCCAAGCTGCTGAACAGGAGTAGGGCCAATCAAAAGATTACCAGTAACTTTTTAGTTACTTTCAGCAGCTGCCGACAACATGCCCCCTGATCTCAACATCAAATCAGTGGTTTTTCTAAAAACTCAGTTCTGATCACTGCCTGGCCTCCTGCTGATCATATTTAACCTTTGACCTTCATTCTCTCTTCTATTTATATCTGACTCACTTTTATTATCACATTTTTACTACCACCATTTGTTTCTTGATTTCTTTTAGTGATTCTTAAAGCCAGGAAGTTTCCATTTTAAATGACTTTAGTTTTGTGTCTTTGATGTTTGTGATCTGCTTTTTTTCTACAAAAGTAAACAAGTGAATGAACATCCTCCAAGCTGAAAAGTAGAACTTCAAGATGGGAAATGGACTGTTTCCAGGTACAAAAGTATTTATATGGAAAACTAAGGTGAAGCAAGACCCAGTCTCTCAGGAGACACGGGTTCAAATCCCAGTTGAAGCCATTGAATGGAATGTCTTGCTCAAACCAACAAGTCATGATTCACTCCCATCATTTATGGTCCTGATATGTTGGACACTTGTCACACCCTGTGAATTTCACCCCACTAAAACCTCCAGGCTCAAACTGGTCCAGTCCTACAACCAGGCTAATCAAGGTGATTGATGTGAAACACTGTGGACTCCACACATCTCCGTATCAACATGAGGATCAAACATCTGGACGGAAGACGCATGGCAAAAGACGAGACACTGCTCTCAGAGTGAGCTCATTCCTCACCTCTCAAGGAGAAGACACATTGATTTGAGGACATCTTGGCAGGAGAAGACCTGTGACATGAGAGCCAATTGAAACTGATCAGGAAAAATGATCTCCTTTCAGAAGTCTGATATGAATGATGACATTCAAATCTGAGTTTCAGACTGCAGTCAGTGTTTGTAAAGGATGACGATTAGGAAGGAGCAATTAATGTGCTGAATGTCTCCTTGAAAGTTGTGAAAATGGGACTAAACCCATATTTGCCAGAGTTGAACTGAGTTTTGGAGTTTAAAAAAAGCTTCCTCTGTGTTTCTGCCCAGTTTTGAACAGGGGACCTTTTGCGTGTGAAGCAAACGTGATAACCACTACACTACAGAAACTATGCATGAGACCAATAGGGTGGTAGAATTCTGAGATTAAAGGGGTCATATTCTGCAAAATTCTCTTTCTCATGGTTTTGCAGCAGTAATATGAATCCCAAAACCTGGAATTAGAGAGGAGTGAGTTCACTACTATCAAAACATTGAACAGATTCAATGTTTTATATATTAAAAACTATATACTATATACAGTATATAAAGCTTAATTTGTAATATTTATAATATATTTATTTGTATGAACAGCCATATACAATAAAAGATATTAATACAGGCTGCTTTCTTATTTTTTTATCTGGATCAGTTGCTAGAGCATGAGACTCTTAAGCTCAGGGTTGTGGGTTCAAGTCCCACATTGGGCAGAGCTCTCTATTGAGACAGTGGTGTCCTTGAGGACAGAACGGTGGACTTGAGATGTGAACCTCACAGTTGAGAAGTCACCAGTGTGGATCTAGAGTAGCCTTGAGGGCCGTGGTCCTGCATGGTTTCAATGTCTCCTCACATCAACACAGCTGACAACAATGATTGGCTCGTCACCATGACAACTCAGCTGTGTTTGAACATCCAGGACTGTGGCCCTTGAGGACCAGGGTTCCCCACACCTGATCTAGAGGATCTTTGACCCCATCAGCTGCCTGGAAGCTTCACTGTGTCACCTCACCTCCTCATCAATGTGATGTGCTGCTGCTGTTGTTGCTTGATGTCTACCATCATTTATTTAAATGTAGAACTAGAACTACACTCGGTTCTTCACCAAGCGCAGATCTTCACCAACGCCACATTTGTTTATGGAACTGAGTTAGCATAGCGAGCATGATAACCGTTAGGTCATCTCAATGCTTACTGGGTAGACCAGGTAGCTTCAACACTGAGCAGGGAGCACCACCAGCTAAACTGGAACTAGCTAATACCAAAATATCAGTCTCGTGTGTAAAAAGGTTATTTAAGTTAGTTAATATTCCTGTGCAAAATATAACAATCTTAAATAACAGGGAAGGTGTGAGATTCTAGCTCAGACTGTTACAAACCAGTGAATTATCAACAATAAATACACAATAATTACCAGGAATCCATCAATTCAGCTAACAGGTCTTTAGTTACACAAATGTACTAGTTCATAAATAATTCAGAAATGATATCATAAATCAATACAATCAAGTAACAACGTCATCTAACAGGAGATCTAATCTACTAAACAGCAACACTGTGTACAAAGAAAGAGTGTGTGTGTGTGTGTGCGTACGTGAGTGTGTGCTCACGTGTCTGTGTGTGTATTTGTGTGTGTGCTTGCGTGTGCGTGAGTCGGAGAGTCTGAGTGGGGATGTAATGACCACGAGTGTCCACCAGGTGGTGGCGGACCTTGGAGAGTCAGTATGAGTGGCTGTTGTGGCCTTAAACGTCCACGGAGTGATGAGAGAGTTGGGTCCTCATCCAATATGGCGGCTCAAGTGTTGTTTACCATGAACCAAAATGGCGGCTCAGTTTCTGAGGCGACAGCAGACGCTCTCTGAGGTCACGTGACGAACAGACGGCGTTGTCAGTCCGGTTCTGAGTCAGAGTTCAGTGTCAAAGTGTCAGAATGTGCTCTCTAGCGCCACCTCCAGCCACTAAAATGACCAATGTCCTCCACAGCCATGGTATGATCTCTCTAGGAATGTCGGGGAACGGAGCAGAGTGGAGAGGTACGGAGCGGTACGGCAAAGCGAAGCTAGAGCTCGGGTCCGGTACCCGTTTCCACTGCAGAGAGGAGCTTAAAAAGTGGGCGGGGCTTAAGAGCTCCGCAGATATGTGATGTTCCAACAGAAAAGAAAGTCGTCAGATCTAGATCTTATGAATCCTCTGTTGTTGTTTACATCCTCCACTTTGCACTTGTTGTTTAGTTAACTGTTATTTTTTGCTGCGGCAAAAAAAACCTGTCATTTTTTGCAGCGGTTATTTTTTGCAGCGGCAGCGCTGCAGCCTCAACTTCCGTGTTTGTTCTGAGAGAGCGAACGCTCCGGGTTGGCTGAGGCACAGACACAGGAGTCTTGAGCTTTCTGCTAAAACGCAGGAGCAGCCGCTACACTTCGGCGCTGATCGCAGTCCGGCAGCTCAGCGCCGGAACACGGAGGCGCCGAGCTCCGAGCTTCTCTTCATCGCTTCCGCGGTCCGTCACCGCGATATAGCGCCACTGAACAGAACGCGGACCGCCTCTGGGAAGCGGAGCTGCCGGAGCACAATCAGCTCCCGTGTCCCGGATGCACATCCACGCCACGGCGAGCGCTATGCTGCAAACAGAAAGCTCCAACACGATGCAAAGTCCCGAGCCCCAGTCTCCCCCCTCAAACTCAGACCTGTTCCATGGTCCTGGTACCCCGACGGAAGGGTAGCAGAAAAGCGGCCACCTTTGGAACATACAAACTCCAAGCTGGTCCTGACTTGAAGTGTAGAAATCCCCCAAACCTGCAGCTTTATAACAATCACTGGAGTCCTTTAGCTTCTTCACATGTCGGCTCGTTGGTCTAGAAGTATGATTCTTGCTTCGGGTGCGAGAGGTCCCGGGTTCAATTCCCGGATGAGCCCATTGGTCATCAATCATTGATTCTTTGTGTTAAATTTCAAAAGAGGCTGTGTGTACGACCCTCCTCATCTATTGACTTTCACTGAACCCCAGAAGTGTTTTGTGTGGCGGCCATAGTAAGGACTGTTTATTTATTTGTTTCATATTATTCAACATGATAATATATATGTGAGCTAATGTGTGCTATATGAAGATATTTCAATAAAGTATTAGTAATAGTAGCAGAAAAAGCAGCAGAAAATAATATTAATAGTGAAAAAGTATCAATAAACGACCAACTAGAGCTACACTGGGTAGAGCGCAGATCTTCAGCAAAGACACATTTGTTTCTAGAACAGAGTTAGAATCATTAGCATGATATCTATTAGCTCATCTCAATAATAACTAGGTAGACCAGGAAGTTACGAGACTGAGCAGGGAGCATCTCCATGGTAACAGATGCTGATCTCCTTGATCAGCATCTGGAGCAGGAAGAGCGCCCCCTGATGGTGGAAGGAAAAGCTTACAACATATGGTTTTCCCAGAGGTCTCCCATCCAAGTACTAACCAGGCCTGATACTGCTTAGCTTCTGAGATCAAAGGAGATCTGGGGTGTTCAGGGTGGTACGGCCATAAGAACCAGTGTCTGGAAGAAACTATCTTTTTATAGGGGAAATATTGTAATCTGAGTCCACTGAGCTCTGCAGTTAATCACATGACCTCTGATGGTGGGAATGTGTCAACATGAGAGCATTGGTGGTTCAGTGGTAGAATTCTCGCCTGCCACGCGGGAGGCCCGGGTTCAATTCCCGGCCAATGCAGCTCTGGATTTTACGAATCACCAATAATTTAAAAGTTTAACTAACCTGCCTTGTCTGAATAAAGGCTGTGAGTTTGAATATTACTTGTCACAGATGTTATGTAACAGTTATGTACTGGTTATAGTGTATATACACTTGAAGAAACAACATCCAGCAGAAGACAACACCCCAGACCTTGAGCCTCACTCTCTTTCTCACCATGTCCTTCACTTCTTATGGTCCAAATAGATCTACTGTTGTGAACTCAAATGTCCTGGCTGCGTTCACGCCACTGGAAGGTCACCCATGATTTGCTGACACTTTCTCACCCTGACTCTTCTGTCAACAACTTTCTCAGCCAATCTCTGAGCCCTTCTAACCCAGGCTTCCTTCCTCATCTGAAGGAGTGTTCCTGCTTCCTCTTCATGGTTTGCTTTGTGGGCCTCCTGATCTAGAAGTGTTGATATCCATGCTTCATATGGTAGGATAGGTACTGCACTTTCCTCTTTATTGAAGAACTATTCTTCCTCCACATAGTAACAATCCTGACTCATTGTCTTTGTATACAGCCAATGTGTTGAGAGTCGTGTCATAAAAGGTAGTAACCTCCTGGTCTGCAAGGAAAAGGTCTTGAAGCACATCTTCACACTCTCCAACAGACAGAACAGCTTGCTTGTCTTTGGTCTTAGCCTCCTCCTGAGCCTTACTGACAGCTGAGCCTTTCATTTTTAACCTTGTGGCAGCTCTCCACACCGAGGCAATGACTCTGACCTGTTTAGATAAACGACTGAAGCTCCTTTTATCAACAAGTAACTTAAGTACTTGTTAACTCCTGTCCTGGTGTCTCCTGTCCTGGTCCACAGTCAGCTGGGATTGGCTCCAGCACAGGATAAAGTGTAATAGAAGGACTGAAAAAAGGATTGTCTTCTTAGTCTTAGTAGAATGATCGTCCTCCTTCCTCTCCTCTGTCCCCTCACCCCAACCAGAAGAGTAGAAAGACGCCACCTCTGATTCTGGTTCTGCAAAGTTTCCTTCATGTGAGAGGGAGTTTTTTCTTTCCACTGAATATACGGTCATGAACAATATCAAACTTGGCACTGGGACTTTAAGATGTTTATCCTGATTGATCAGAGTAAAGCAGCTTTGAAAAAGTTACACGAATCTTAAAATTAGAACCAGAAAAGGATTTATTACTGTGTTTTCTATAGCATGAAAGACTTTTTAGTAAATGTGGGGAAGCTCCTCCCACTTTATGTTTGAAGTTACATTCTAAACACAATTCCACCCAGTCATCAGTGACATGACTGGTTCATTGACAGAACTGGAGTGTAGTGAGTTGTTAGTGACAACATGGTTGAATCAAGACTAGAAGACAAGGCCGACACCCCAGATGGGACTTGAACCCACAACCCCTGGCTTAGGAGGCCAGTGCCTTGTCCATTAGGCTTTGTGGGAGAATGTGTGTCCCAGTACTCCAACTCTGGACCTTGTCCACGTACATTTTGGAGACGGAGGAAACTGACTGGTGGTGAAGTGGTGAATTACACCAGATGAACCAGAGAGAAGCTGCTGGTAGCTCACTCTCTATGCTCCTCTGGAGGTGAGGACTGATGTCAAAAGTTAACTACACTACTTTCTGGACTATAAGCCATTACTCTTTCCACGTGCTGAGATCCCTGCAGCTTATACAATGACGTGGTTAATATATGGATTTTTAAGAATTAACTGTCTTCATGCCGTGGATACATCTCCGGGGCTTTATTCACTTTTCACAGAGCTCCATCTGACCCTCTTCGGTGTTCCTCCTCCCCTGGTTCCTCCTCCCCTGGTTCCTCCTCCCCTGGCTCCTCCTCCCCTAGTTCCTCCTCCCCTGGTTCCTCCTCCCCTGGTTCCTCCTCCCCTGGTTCATCATCCCCTGGTTCCTCCTCCCCTGGTTTCTCCTCCCCTGGTTCCTCATCCCCTGGTTCGTCCATGTGAAGGTAAGAGGAGGTTCATTCATCACTTTGAAGGAAAATATATTTTTTTAAGTGAGTAAATGGGCAATGGGAAATAACACCAATGCATGTGAGAAACACTAAACGATAAAAGTTCACATCTTGAGTTGATGTTTTCACCAAAGTGGGCTGGTGAGCTCAGTTGGAATTGCTCTTTGAACAATTTGATTAAAACTCAAAGCCACACCCACTTTCTGCAAGAACCAGTCTCTGTGGCGCAATCGGCTAGCGCATTCGGCTGTTAACCGAAAGGATGGTGGTTCGAGCCCACCCAGGGACGAGAGCTTTGGCTGTGCACAGAGAGACACTTCAAGACAGACTTTTCATTTGAATAGTGTATATAGATTAGATCCATTCTGATATCACCACATGGAGGTGCTGTTTCAAGCAGTGCATCAGGATGGGTTCAGGTGAAGGACTGCTGATTCATTGTGCTCTCCATGTGTGAGTTCAAATCCCACACTGGTCGATTCATGTTATTATAGCACACGACTGAAACGTTCCTCCAGAACTCATAACGAACCAGAGTTAGCAAGGAGATGCTAACTGAAAACCCAAGGAATCAATCCTGTAGGAATGAGTTTAACATTGGGATGGACACACAAATCCATAAGTAGTGTAACCACAAATGTCAAAAGTTAACTACACTACTTTCTGGACTATAAGCCCTTACTTTTTCCATGTGCTATGATCCCTGCAGCTTATACAATGACGTGGTTAATATATGGATTTTTAAGGATTAACTGTCTTCATGCCGTGGATACATCTCCGGGGCTTTATTCACTTTTCACAGAGCTCCACCTGACCCTCTTCGGTGTTTCTCCTCCCCAGGCTCCTCCTCCCCTGGTTCCTCCTCCCCTGGTTCCTCCTCCCCTGGTTCCACCTCCCCTGGTTTCTCCTCCCCTGGTTCCTCCTCCCCTGGTTCCTCCATGTGAAGGTAAGAGGAGGCTCATTCATCACTTTGAAGGAAAATAGTTTTTTTTAAGTGAGTAAATCAAGTGTTTTGTTGGAGGAGTGATGGCGTCCCTCCCGGAGGAGGGCTCACCTCCTCCCTCCATCAAACAAGGCCTTCAGGTGGTGGCTGACCCCCGGTCCTCTGTGGAGGACGTTCTCCTCACCATTGGAGACGTAGTGGGACATATTAATATACTTTATGGCTCCAGGATGAACAAGGCCGTGGTGGCTTTTCTCCGTGAGGAGAAGGTGGTTTATTCACTGGTTGAGCAGGGAATCGTTTTAGAGGATCAGTATGTACCATAACCCCATGCTCCAGGCCAGGCTACTCCACTCCCTGACCATACAGAGGGCCTTAACATCAGCTGGTCTGACCAAGCTGGGGTTAGGGTCACCCATGATTTGCTGACACTTTCTCACCCTGACTCTTCTGTCAACAACTTTCTCAGCCAATCTCTGAGCCCTTCTAACCCAGGCTTCCTTCCTCATCTGAAGGAGTGTTCCTGCTTCCTCTTCATGGTTTGCTTTGTGGGCCTCCTGATCTAGAAGTGTTGATATCCATGCTTCATATGGTAGGATAGGTACTGCACTTTCCTCTTTATTGAAGAACTATTCTTCCTCCACATAGTAACAATCCTGACTCATTGTCTTTGTATACAGCCAATGTGTTGAGAGTCGTGTCATAAAAGGTAGTAACCTCCTGGTCTGCAAGGAAAAGGTCTTGAAGCACATCTTCACACTCTCCAACAGACAGAACAGCTTGCTTGTCTTTGGTCTTAGCCTCCTCCTGAGCCTTACTGACAGCTGAGCCTTTCATTTTTAACCTTGTGGCAGCTCTCCACACCGAGGCAATGACTCTGACCTGTTTAGATAAACGACTGAAGCTCCTTTCATCAACAAGTAACTTTACTACCGAGTCAGCTTGGGGTCTGTGAATTCCTCCCAGACAGTCAAACGTCTTTGGATGAGCCACAGGTTCATTGCAGTCATGGGTTTGCAGTGCAGTATTCTGTTTTCTCTCCTGGATTCTGGTCAGTACTGCTGAGAAAGCCTTCCTTTGAAGTTTTTCTATGCTCTCCTTGGCAATTACTGAAACCTCTTTAGCTGACTTTTTCGGCCACTCCTCCATTGGCTGCCTCAGGAACCGAGGTCCATTTTGTCATTCTGAAACCTCATTGAGATCCTCAGGAGGATCTTCCTCTAGGTATGTCAGCAATGTTTACGTCTCCCGGGATCTACCACCAGTCCTCAAGTGGTCCAGCCTTGCAAACCCTTTTCACAAAGAAGGTCTGGTATCCATAACTGTCTCGCTGTATAGCTCCCAACACAGTTTGGCTGTCCAGCAGGTGGAACCATTGTTCTACTTCCATTCGGTTGTGCTTTTCAATACATTTTCCAAGTCGGGTTGCAAAGACTGCTGCACAGAGTTCTGCTTTGACTGGTTAGTTAGCTTCAGTTTTTACTATTTATTTATTTATTCAGTTTATTACCTACACTACACATCTAATACAACCCCCAATAATTACATTTAAAACACAACAAACAGAAGCTCCCATAATGCATTGCGGCTATCAGCTCCTTTATTGCTACACATTATTAAAATGGAAGATAAATGTGGGAGATCTGGATTGTACGTACAATTCTACGTTCTTCATGCCGTTATTGTTTGTTGTGTAATGACGTTACATCGCTGCGTCGTTCACGACCCTACATTTTACTCTACTCTTTGTAGCGCTCTGGGTGGCTTTGCCTCCTTACGTCCCTCTCTGGGTGGCTTTGCCTCCTTACGTCCCTCTCTGGGTGGCTTTGCCTCCTTACGTCCCGCTCTGGGTGGCTTTGCCTCCTTACGTCCCTCTCTGGGTGGCTTTGCCTCCTTACGTCCCTCCCTGGGTGGCTTTGCCTCCTTACGTCCCTCTCTGGGTGGCTTTGCCTCCTTACGTCCCTCTCTGGGTGGCTTTGCCTCCTTACGTCCCTCTCTGGGTAGCTTTGCCTCCTTACGTCCCTCTCTGGGTGGCTTTGCCTCCTTACGTCCCGCTCTGGGTGGCTTTGCCTCCTTACGTCCCTCTCTGGGTAGCTTTGCCTCCTTACGTCCCTCTCTGGGTGGCTTTGCCTCCTTACGTCCCGCTCTGGGTGGCTTTGCCTCCTTACGTCCCTCTCTGGGTGGCTTTGCCTCCTTACGTCCCGCTCTGGGTGGCTTTGCCTCCTTACATCCCGCTCTGGGTGGCTTTGCCTCCTTACGTCCCTCCCTGGGTGGCTTTGCCTCCTTACGTCCCGCTCTGGGTGGCTTTGCCTCCTTACGTCCCTCTCTGGGTAGCTTTGCCTCCTTACGTCCCTCTCTGGGTGGCTTTGCCTCCTTACGTCCCGCTCTGGGTGGCTTTGCCTCCTTACGTCCCTCTCTGGGTGGCTTTGCCTCCTTACGTCCCGCTCTGGGTGGCTTTGCCTCCTTACATCCCGCTCTGGGTGGCTTTGCCTCCTTACATCCCGCTCTGGGTGGCTTTGCCTCCTTACGTCCCGCTCTGGGTGGCTTTGCCTCCTTACGTCCCGCTCTGGGTGGCTTTACCTCCTTACGTCCCTCTCTGGGTGGCTTTGCCTCCGTACGTCCCGCTCTGAGGTGCGCTTTGCCTCCTTACGTCCCTCTCTGGGTGGCTTTGCCTCCTTACGTCCCTCTCTGGGTGGCTTTGCCTCCTTACGTCCCTCTCTGGGTGGCTTTGCCTCCATACGTCCCGCTCTGGGTGGCTTTGCCTCCGTACGTCCCTCTCTGGGTGGCTTTGCCTCCTTACGTCCCTCCAGGATGAACTGCAGTAGGACGGAGGCTCAAGGAGCCGCAGTGTAGGGACCAAAGAGCCGCGGGGTGCCGACCCTGTCATAGAGGCTAGCCACTTGGCTAATAGCTCTCTTCTGGTCAGTGGGTCAGGAGTCTTTCTCTTTCTTTTCAAGAAGGTCTTGGCCTGTTCTTGTTTTCTTCTCCTTCTTGAGAAGTTGATTGAGGATATTATGTAAATCTGGTCCTTGTCTTGGCGAGATGATTTGAGAAAAAAGGAATGATTAAAATCACCTTAATTTAAACAAAAGGATGGTTTTACTTTGTTGAGATCTCACAAGACCACAGAGAGTTTGTTCATTTCCAAGGAAAGACATTTTTCATGTGTCATGGTGCAGTCAGAACATGTGAATTCTGACTCAGGAATGAGACTTTTTGCCACTGAGATCGTCCATTAATCATCGATCAGTAACAACCATTAGTCGTGTTTTCAAGCCTCGTTGGCGCAGTAGGCAGAGCGTCAGTCTCATAATCTGAAGGTCGTGAGTTCGAGCCTCACACGGGGCAACAGGTTTAGCTAATTTGCTCAGTGTTGAACGAGAACAGTAGAAAGTCTGATCACTTTCAAAAACTACAGACAATCCAGTGATTTCAGTCAAATGTATCACTGAACGTATGAATTCAATATCAACATTATTGACACATTTCAAAGCAGGAAGAATAGTAAAAGTACAAATGGTGGTATTCAACAGTAAACATCAAGAGGCTGAGAAAAAGCGTCTTGTCATGCAGGGTAAGTAACCACAACCACTGCATGAATGATTGAGATCAAAGAGAAGCAGAATGTTCAGCATCTTAGCAAGTTTTCCTGGAGAAAGATTCTTTCCTGAACGGTTCCATTATTTCTTGCAATAGTGATTGTTGGTCAGTATTTGTGAGACTCACAACAAAGACACTTTGGAGGTTTATTCCAGGTTGATTTCAGACGAGCCTGATTGACAACAAATGCCACAGTAAATGTGTTTTCAGTGTAAATTCAACTCTAAAAAGATCCTTCCTTCCTGTTGCTGTTGCTTACGGCCATACCACCCTGAACACACCTGATCTCATCTGATCCTGGAAGCTAAGCAGGGTAGGGCCTGGTCAGGACTTAGATGGGAACAGCTCATGACCCTCCAAGTCCCTGTTGCTGGTCTTGGGGTTGAGCAGAATCCTGGATCAGAGGATTTTATGGGCTTGTGCCACCTGCTGGCCAGTTAATGTCACAACACTTTCTTTTAATGTAATTTCAGCTCATTGAAGGAGATTTATTATGTATTCATTCAGGACAATATAATTCCTGGGATTGATTTCATCCCTTTAACAATATATTCTGAAGTCTTACATCTTAATGGAGAAGGCCAGAGGATTCCAATTTACCAGTCACATTTGATCTCCAACAGATCAGAACTTTTGTAACTCAAGACAGATTCTTTTCAGGTCTTGTTCTCCTATTATGTGATTCTTTAAGATCTGTCTGGAGACACTGTTTTCACACTCACTACATTTTTACTGACAATAACACACATTTTAAATGCCAACAACATTTTATTAAGTGTATTTAGTATACTGAAACCATTATGTATTAACACAAACATTTAGTGTTTTGATATGAAATAATAACTACTATGAATTTACAAATAAAATACAACAATAGTTAACAATGTAAAATATTTACTGTTTAACATTACATTTGTTAATGTCAGAAAATGTGAAGGCAAATTTACAAATAACAAACATAAATACAACGATGTAATGCAAGACAAGTCACAAGTATTTAACAATATACATATATAGACTTTTCATTTTCTACAAACATACCAAATGGAGGTGTTAATCATTCCTCCTCTTCTCCACCACAGTTTTAAAATGTTCACAGCTGGTGTACACCACACCCTCAAAACCAGGCGTGGTGGATTTTCTTGTTGTTGGGCAAAAGGTAAACATCTTCTGGTTTCCACGTACTTCTTCTTTTGATGGCGTGTACCTTTTGCGCAGGCCACCACACTGCGGTACTCGGCACGCCACACAGGGTTTGTTAGATTCCTTTGGCATGACGGTCTTGACGATGGGTGCAGGGGGGGGGGGGACAAACACCTGACTGCTGGACGGCCCAGCAAACTGAATAGACGGTGCCCGAGGCTGTGCTGGGACCACCAGCAGTATTGGTGCTGCTGAGACGGAGGTGGGGTGTGGGAGGTGGTCCTGGTGGCCTTGGGCTGGATGGTCCACTTTGAAGGTCCTGCCACCGGCTCTGGTTCCTCAGGCTCCTCAAAGTCCAATCTGCAAATACACAATAGACCATGAGGATTCAGTGACGAGGATTAGCCATTGAACATCATTCAGAAGTAAAAAACATGCTCCCTGCCAAAGAGCACCTCGGCCTGCCGGTTCATGCGCTGGATCTGCCGGGCCTCCATGCACGTCGTATGGCGCCCCTGGACACCAGCAACCTGGAGGGATTCCACTCGGCTGTTTCACTGAACAGCAAACGCAATCAGGTACACCTGAGAAACACATGATGAAAAAAATATCTTATGTGTATCTGATGAATAATTTATAACCAAATGGTGTAACGGTTAGCACTCTGGACTCTGAATCCAGTGATCTGAGTTCAAATCTCAGTGGAACCTGACTTTTCATGAACAAAAACACAATGTGAGTAGATCTCTATCCTGCACTGAGTGCAAACACTGAAAATAACCACTGACAGCAATAATGACTCACAAGTAGTGATGCTCAATGAAGCCTCATGAACCACTTCTTTATTTTCTCACCACCAGATGGCACTGTTGGTTTGAAGGTTGACACTGAAGGACTGAAGCAGTGGAGTGTGTTTTAAACAGTGGTGTGCAGTCAGGGGCAGCAGGTCTAGCACTGCTAGCCCTGTCAAAAATGATTTCTCTTTTTTTTAATAATAATTAAAAAGTGATTCTGAAATCTGTGTCTGGAATCAATTAGTGACTTTAGCAACTTTATCCAGAAGACGACTGGTTCTATTGTGTGGAGCTCAAATCTCCTATGTCCTCTAAACACATCACAGCTCCTTTCCTCTGCTGGGGCTAGCAGTAGCTTCATTGCTAACCTCTGATGGAAGCTGGACGATGCTATTGGGTTAAAATGTTGAGTGACAGTATCATCAGCCAATCAGATTCTGACGTGTTATTGACAGAACGCTTTAGGGCCAGCAGAGTTTCTAGTACTGGTCTGGGTGTGGTCATTGAAATGAGCTTGTCTGATTGGCTCATGGGCAGGAGGTGATGACTGTGTTATTATCTGCTACTCTGGAGTGATGGAGGCTGATTTAACATCAAGATCATGATACGATTGAAGATCTGCTTTGGGGAACTTTTTCAAGGTGCCTGTTTGCAGAAAAAAAGTAAATTGTGAGTAGAAGAAGACCGACACAGAAATGATGAGTGAACTCAGACCAACAAAGTCTTTGTGCAGCATTTTACAGCAGGATGATTTAATCTACAAGTGATGGTGATGCTAGCTTGTTTTTGACTTTCTCTGGATTAGATTGGTGCTGCTGTTGGCAGTTGGTGCTGTTTTTGATTGTAAAGTGGTGTTTCCCATACAATGGTGACACAGACAAAGTGTGCATGCATGACAGTCTGTTGGAAACACTGGAGAATGATGTGATGGTGAAGCTGCTCAGTGGAGTCTTGATGTGTTGTGCTTGTTGATCAGCTGTCATGTTGGTGTGGATTAAGTCCTGATGCATAGTAGTGGCCTTACATTGTGTATTTACTGTAGGACATAATGTGTGTGGGGGAGGGGGGTATTTTGTTACTGCTGGCCCTGACTGAAACTACTGGTTTTAAATGTTTGTTAAAGAGACAGCACCATCAGAAAGTAAAGACAGTGTTTCATGAAGCTTCATGTGGCCAGTATGGGTATTGAACCCATGACCTTGGTGTTATTAGCACCACACTCTGACCAACTGAGCTAACCGGCCCACTTTGGTGAAAACAATTTGTATGTGACTTTAACTGTTTTCTATACAACAGCAAAACAAGATGTGAGCTTTTATTGTTTAGTGTAACGTAACAATCCTGAAAATATCTCCACTTCTAGTGGCGGCGTTCTCCTCCTTTCCTGAAGGACTTCATGTTTCACTCCAGCAGTTCTGATCCATCTGGAGCTTTATTTTCTTTTTAATTCCACATGGTGTCTGACTTCGGATCAGAAGGTTGAGGGTTCAAGTCCCATCATGGTTAGAAATATCCATCATGAAGTGTGTGAAGTACCATGACAGAGCCTCACCATGGTTTCACCACATTTACTGGACTTCTGATGGAAAAGTTGCTTCTGCTCACCTCACAGTCATTCTGTCTTAAACTGCCCACATGTAGAAGTCATAGCACACTATTCCTTTAAGTTTTGACGTGCTTTTTACATCCATGCGCCCAAGCTAACATGCCAGCATGTTATTTTTAACATGCTAATATGTATGGGAGCTAACGTGTGCTATGTGAGTCAATGTGTACTGTGTGAAGACGTTTCAATAAAGTATTAATAATAGTCAAAAAAACTGTCAAGAAAATAATAGTAACAGTGAAAAAGTATCAATAAATTACCAACTAGAGCTATGAGCTACACTCGGTAGAGCCAAGATCTTCACCAATGCCACATTTCTTTAAGGAACCGAGTTAGCATTGCTAGCATGATAGCCATGAGGTTATCTTAATGCTAACTGGGTAGGCCAGGAAGCTATAACACTGAGCCACGAGCTCCTCACGGCTTCCTGCAGCCAAATGACATCATTTTAGCCGCCACGCCCCTCAGTGCAGTCCTGTTCACGTGGACGTCACCGCTCCGTGTGCCTCCCAATTCTTCTGACTACACGGACGGAGACGTGAGGAAAAAAAGGTGGAGCTGAAGAGGAGGAAGACTGAAGACTTGGTTCTAAAGACACAAAAAGCATCAAGCTGCACATCTACACTGAAAACACAAGATGGGCTTCGTCAATATTTTTGCATCTCAATCAACCCGTTGATCACTTTGACACTAAATCCTGATAAAAGATGAAGAAAAGGAAGAGCAAAATAGTCCTGAAGGAGGTGGAGGTCAGGAGACGATATTATTAGGTGTATCAGAATCACACATGAAGCTGTATAGAGTGTGGTTGGGGGTTCAGCTAATGATAATTAAGGAAGACCCTCCCTTTGACCCTTGCACAATGAGGAAGCTCTGCTCTGTCACATGGCATCATGGGAGAAAGTATAATACAACTCCTTTAAAGGTTCATGTACACACCAGGATGTTTAAACATGCACTGCTGTCAGCAGTGGGATTTGAACCCACGCCTCCAGAAGAGACTGCGAGCTGAACGCAGCACCTTGGACCTCTCGGCCATTCTGACCTAAAAACACCCAGGTCACGTGTAGCCGAGGACGTTCTGGGTTCTCTAGTTCATCTCATCTCACACCTTCAGAGACAGTGGTGTCCTCAAGAACAAAATGGTAGGATTGACATCTGAAGCTCTCTCTTATGAGTCTTCCAGGAATTTGCGATTTTCCTCTCCGTCGGGGTACCAGGACCATGGAACGGGTCTGAGTTTGAGGAGCTGATTGGTCAGTGGTTGACTACACGCCCTCAATATTTTAATATGTCGGCTGGATGAATCCTCTGCTGTCAGTGTGATCAGCTTTGCACTGGTTGTTTTGTTTTTTTTCCTTTTCTTTTCTTTGCTACTCAACTTTCATGTTGGTCATGAAAGAGCAGATGTGAGGCAGGGGGAGACCGGGGCTCAGGACTTTGCATCACGTTGGAGCTTTCTGTTAGCAGCATAGCGTTAGCGTGCCGAGTCTGTCTTTGCATCGCGTCTGTGGTTTCTGTTCAAACGCGATGCTGCAGCGGTCAGTGTTCTGTTCAATGGCGGTCGGCGCTACTGTGTCGCTACTGCATTGCCGTGGTTAGTTATTTCTAGCTGCTGAAAGTAACTAAAAAAGCAACTTCTAATCTAATTTAGTTACTTTTAAAAACAAGCAATTAGTAAAATAATTTGGTTACTTTAAAAGGAGTAACTAGTAATCAGTAATCAGATTAGTTTTTCAAGGTAACTGTGACAACACTGCTCAGTTCTCATGTTTGGTTTTTAAAACACCTTCGGTGCTTAAAACAAGAAAATTCCAGATGAAATGGTGTGTCTGCCTCTCCTTTGTTCTTAGTGTCTCCATGGTAACACACGCTGATCACCTTTAATCTCCTTTCATCTCTTCCATGAGGAGCCTCTCCCATCACTTTGTATGGAACATTGTTTTGCTGGTTTTTTCAATTGTGTTTGGAAGCAGTTATGTGAATCATTAACAAAAGTCATAACAACGTCTTCCTGATGTTCTTTTTGTGTCTGTGCTCCAGCAGTGCAGGACGAGTTATTCAGTAAAAAACTGAGATGCTGTCACATGGTGGAGGGGCGGAGCCACGCCGTACTGCACCTTACACACCATTTCCTGTTTCATGTAGACTCCTGCACACAAAACTGTTAAATACAGAAAGTAGCAACGTGGCTCCTTGTAGCACAACAGAGCCACTATGAGCCACGTATAGTGCTAACCCCCTTTTAGCACCAGTGTTTATGAGTTCATCATGAAACCCTGATTTGACCCTTCATCAGTTACTAAGGCCACATTTAGAAATAAATACATAAAGAGCTTTTTCTACAATCATTCATTGCTACAATAAATGGAGCAGTTTTTTTCTCAGGGTTTCCAATGGGAGTTTTGGTTTGATCTCTACGACATTCCTAGAGAGATCACACCATGGCTGTGGAGGACATTGGTCATTTTAGTGACTGGAGGTGGCGCTAGAGAGCACATTGTTATATAATTAAAGGTTAATTGAATTAATGTTGTGAGGCACTGCTGGGATTTGAACCCAGGATCTCCTGTTTACAAGACAGGCACTTTGACCAGCTAAGCCACAGCGCCTCCTGCTGGCCATTTTTAGTGCTGCTTTACCTGGTGTCAGATGTTCTGCAAACATGTCTTTACATTTGATCACAGTCTGAAAAAGATGGAGAAAAAAACACATTACAATTTTCATTCCAGGCTGTCACTGTCACAGGGTCTAAAGTTAGATTTACTTTGTTTTACATAATAACTGTCAGATTACAAACAACATTGAGAGTCTGTTTCTTGATCTATGATCATATTTCATATTCTGATGCTTCAAAGTGTGAAAGTTGTGTGAAAGTATTAGAGTCTCATGCTCTAGTGACTGAGCTGGTCAGGCTACTTGTTCTGTAGTGATGAAGGACGAGTGTAAAATCCTCCACTGAAGACCTTCAGGACCACGGTTGACTGTGACTTGCTCACATTGTGGAAACTATTTGAAGCTACATCCACAGTTGCTATGGAAACAGGAGCAGAACCAGAACTCTTTCAGAACCATGACATCATCACAAGAACAGCTGATATTGCAGAAAGCCTCATTTTAAAAGAAACAATAGCATTTGGATTCATTGTTCGGAGGAGAGAAGGACAATCAAGCAACAGCTGCTGAAAAATAGACACAAGTTCAACACAATGTGAGCTTCAACTTGTCAGCCTTCTGTTGGTGATGTTCATGGACAGGGTGTCGAGGTGCAGCTGAGGCCAGAGGAGACAACAAGTCAACGAGGCTGACAGTAAGGTAAGGCTCTATACTTTCTGTTTCACTGGACTTACACTTTCTTACAGGCCTTGTTTTCTTACTAGGAAGAGAAAATCCCTGCTGACTTCACACACTTGTGATCTGAAGTCAAAGCCTGAAAACCTGAACCATCACTAGCAGAGGATGGTTTCGATCCATCGACTTCTGGGTTATGGGCCCAGCATGCTTCCACTGCGCCACTCTGCTTAGTGCATGACTGCTTCTTCCCAAATCAACTTTCCTTGTAGGATCTTGTTTCCCACTGAGGTTCTGGTTTAGGTGTATGAGGGACATGAAAGTCTACTTGAATTGATCCCCCAACCATTTACTGGAGCACCATTTGTTTCCAGTGTGGTTTTGGACTTGTTGACAGTGTTGGCTGGGAGAGAAAATATCATCAGGGTGAAGGTGTGAGATGAGAGGAACTAGAGAACCCAGAACGTCCTCGGCTCCACGAGACCTGGAGTCTCTACTGCCGAGGACCTCAGGGCCCATGAGGGTCGATATGATAAAAGCAGTTCAGATAAATAAGAGGGTGCAAAACCATAAAGACACTTGAAGGGTTATGAAGGGTTTATCTCTTGTTGTACTCTTTACAAACTGTTTCACCCATCAGATATAAAAACAGTTACTTTACGTTATGTACTGAAAAAAGGTCAACCTCGGGTGCTTGATTGGTATATAAGCAGCAAAATCATGCAAGAAACCATTCATTACACATTCATAACTTTTTTATGAAATTTCAAAGTAGCAACTTGCGTCTAATATGAAACTTGGCCTGTGAATTCAGGTTAAATGAATGTCTTTCATCATCATTTTCTGTCTGGCAGGGAGCTTTACAGTGCCAGACCACTCTTGATTTGAGGAACTAAACTCATCCACAGCTTTGGAAAGTGGCAGTGGTGAGATTTGAACCCACACCTCCTGAGAGACTGGAGCCTTAACCCAGCACCTTAATAGTCAGTCTTCCTCCTGTCTGGTGCTCATGGCTAATTTGCATATTGCAGGACTGACTCCAGCAGACTCTAACCTTCAGTTGTGGATGAAGTTCATCTGCAGATACTTCTGGACCAAAACCCTTGAGTTATGACCTCCTGCTGTGATTGAAACTCCAGTATTTAAAACTTGTAGCTCACAGGTGTGTTTAGTTACATAATCAGAGAGCAGCAGAGTCCATCAATGTCTCATTACCTCCTGTGGATTCAATTCAGATGAGAGAGGCTCCTCATGGAGATCAAAGGAGATAAAAGGAGAGTGTCTGATGACACATGGTGATTACCTGGAAGAATGATTGGATGCTTTTCTTTGTCACTTAGATCAGCTAGCTTCAGTCTGCCTCTGATCCTCAGCAGACCGTCTGAATCTACAGTCTGTAATGAAAATTGTAATGTGTTTTTTTCTCCATCTTTTTCAGACTGTTATCAAATGTAAAGATGTGTTTGCAGTACATCTGACACCAGGTAAAGCAGCACTAAAAATGCCCTGCAGGAGGCGCTGTGGCGTAGCTGGTCAAAGTGCCTGTCTTGTAAACAGGAGATCCTGGGTTCAAATCCCAGCAGTGCCTCAGAACATTAATTCAACTAACCATTAATTATATAACAATGTGCTCTCTAGCGCCACCTCCAGTCACTAAAATGACCAATGTCCTCCACAGCCATGGTGTGATCTCTCTAGGAATGTCGTAGAGATCAAACCAAAACTCCCATTGGAAACCCTGAGAAAAAAACTGCTCCATTTATTGTAGCAATGAATGATTGTAGAAAAAGCTCTTTATGTATTTATTTCTAAATGTGGCCTTAGTAACTTCTGAAGGGTCAAATCAGGGTTTCATGATGAACTCATAAACACTGGTGCTAAAAGGGGGTTAGCACTATACGTGGCTCATAGTGGCTCTGTTGTGCTACAAGGAGCCACGTTGCTACTTTCTGTATTTAACAGTTTTGTGTGCAGGAGTCTACATGAAACAGGAAATGGTGTGTAAGGTGCAGTACGGCGTGGCTCCGCCCCTCCACCATGTGACAGCATCTCAGTTTTTTACTGAATAACTCGTCCTGCACTGCTGGAGCACAGACACAAAAAGAACATCAGGAAGACGTTGTTATGAATTTTGTTAATGATTCACATAACTGCTTCCAAACACAATTGAAAAAACCAGCAAAACAATGTCCCATACAAAGTGATGGGAGAGGCTCCTCATGGAAGAGATTAAAGGAGATTAAAGGAGATCAGTGTCTGTTACCATGGAGACACTAAGAACAAAGGAGAGGCAGACACACTATTTCATCTGGAATTTTCTTGTTTTAAGCACCGAAGGTGTTTTAAAAACCAAACGTGAGAACTGAGCAGTGTTGTCACAGTTACCTTGAAAAACTAATGTGATTACTGATTACAGTTACTCCTTTTAAAGTAACCCAATTATTTTACTAATTGCTTGTTTTTAAAAGTAACTAAATTAGATTTGAAGTTGCTTTTTTAGTTACTTTCAGCAGCTAGAAATAACTAACCATGGTGATGCAGTAGCGCTGACCACCACTGAATAGAACACTGACCGCTGCAGCATCGCGTTTGAACAGAAACCACAGACGCGATGCAAAGACAGACTCGGCACGCTGACGCTATGCTGCTAACAGAAAGCTCCAACGTGATGCAAAGTCCTGAGCCCCGGTCTCCCCCTGCCTCACATCTGCTCTTTCATGACCAACATGAAAGTTGAGGAGCAAAGAAAAGAAAAGGAAAAAAAAACAAAAAACAACCAGTGCAAAGCTGACCACACTGACAGCAGAGGATTCATCCAGCTGACATATTAAAATATTGTAGTAAACCACTGACCAATCAGCTCCTCAAACTCAGACCCGTTCCATGGTCCTGGTACCCCGACGGAGAGGAAAATCACAAATTCCTGCGGTGGAAACGTGAACCGTAACAGACTATACCGTTCTATCCCAGTACTTTTTGTGCAGTGGAAACAAGGCTTTTGACACCCCTGCTCCACAGTGGTGACCTCTCCACTGGAAGACTCATAAGAGAGAGCTTCAGATGTCAATCCTACCATTTTGTTCTTGAGGACACCACTGTCTCTGAAGGTGTGAGATGAGATGAACTAGAGAACCCAGAACGTCCTCGGCTACACGTGACCTGGGTGTTTTTAGGTCAGAATGGCCGAGAGGTCCAAGGAGCTGCGTTCAGGTCGCAGTCTCTTCTGGAGGCGTGGGTTCAAATCCCACTGCTGACAGCAGGGCATGTTTAAACATCCATGTGTGTTCATGAACCTTTAAAGGAGTTGTATTATACTTTCTCCCATGATGCCATGTGACAGAGCAGAGCTTCCTCATTGTGCAAGGGTCAAAGGGAGGGTCTTCCTTAATTGTCATTAGTTGAACCCCCAACCACACTCTATACAACTTCATTTGTGATTCTGATACACCTAATAATATCACCTCCTCCAGGACTATTTTGTTCTTCCTTTTCTTCATCTTTTATCAGGATTTAGTGTCAAAGTGATCAACGGGTTGATTGAGATGCAAAAATATTGACGAAGCACATCTTGTGTTTTCAGTGTGGATGTGCAGCTTGATGCTTTTTGTGTCTTTAGAACCAAGTCTTCAGTCTTCCTCCTCTTCAGCTCCACCTTTTTTTCCTCACGTCTCCGTCCGTGTAGTCAGAAGAATTGGGAGGCACACGGAGCGGTGACGTCCACGTGAACAGGACTGCACTGAGGGGCGTGGCGGCTAAAATGATGTCATTTGGCTGCAGGAAGCCGTGAGGAGCTCGTGGACACGTCAAGCATAAGACAACCTTTACAGTGGAGACGTCACCAAAAAATGTTGATGAGCTGATAATGATCCTACAGTTGTAGAGTTACTGAACATAGCGAGCAGAACATAGTTCATTCTAGATCCTTTTACTTTGAAAGCTCATGGCAGAGATCATTAAAGCATCAGTAACTAATAAAACATGGCTAAACCCAGAACCTGAACACAGTTACCATACATTTGGCAAGGTACCAATCATACACAGCATGTATTATACTTAGAAATGCAGTAAAACACTGAACTCCATCTTGAATGCAGTAAAACTGTCTTTCAGTGTATTTATGATGAATTGGTACATAATCAAACAACGTTATCATAGTATCAAGTCATATTGGCTCCAGTATGGATGATTTATTAAGGTTGGTAGTTGCTGGACGTACTTTAAAGAATCTTTGGAATACAGTTGTCACAGTTCTTAAAAGTGACTCATTTTACATGGCAGTAAAACAGATGGTAAAATAGACGTCCTCCATTACAGCCTGTTTAAAATGTCTATTTCCAACTAGTTCTGGCTGTCAAATAGACGTCCACAATAGGGACTGGACAGATGGACATGTCTTGGACGTCTATGGATGTTGCTTGCTCAGTGGCTTTGATCTACATCAGATGCTGATCTCCTTTGTTCTCCTTTGATCTCTGTACTGGAGACACCATGGAGCCATGGAGATGCTGAGATGAAAGGAGATTTATTCAAAGGAGAAAGCAGCTTTATTCAGCCTCTTCAGCATTCACACTTGCAGTTTATTCTGGAAATACAAACCTCTAGTTTCAGTAGACTTCATGTTTGATGGTGAATATTAAAGTTTGAGTGATATTTGTGTGATATTTACGTTTTGATGAGATGAAGAAGTGAGTTTTGGTTTGATGACATTCTTAGAGATCACACCATGGCTGTGATGGACATTGGTCATTTTAGTGATTGTAAGCGGCGCTAGAGCGCATTTGGATACTACATACTACATACTACATAGGGCACATTTGGACACTTTTAGGTTTTTTTTTTGTTTTTGTTTTTTACATCTGAGCACGTCCTGATTAGTGTGACAAATTTGGTGAGCAAGTTTAGGCGTCAAATTAGGCTTCAGGGACGTACCCTGTTTCTCCTGATCATTAAATGTCCACTTCAAGGAAACACAACTGCTGGACAAATGAGCCACACTCTTCTAAGAAAAGCAGCTCCAGCAACCAGACACACAATCAAAGCTTTGATAGTGAAAGGTGAAGACAAGCTGCTCAGGAGTTTTTCTCCTGGCCTTTCATGAACCAGTTCAGTTGCAAAACATAGCTTCTGTTCTGCAGTAGAGAACAGGGGATGTAGCTCAGTGGTAGAGCGCATGCTTAGCATGTATGAGGTCCTGGGATCAATCCCCAGCTTCTCCAAGCTTTATGTCGAGAGTAGGAAGTAGATCATTGGTAGATTTCATATCACAATAATCAAACAATCACCAAGACAACTCGTATAAAGGAGTGGTTCTGCAGCTGGTGACCACAAACCATGATGCTGTTCTCCTGGTTCCTGGCTGATGTTCTGCTCACTTTAGAATGTTGTTAGTGTTTCAGTCCTGGAGGAGCAGGAGGCGTGTCGACAACCAACACAAGATGCTCAGGTTGTGCAGCTCATCCAAGATGGAACATCAATGAGCTGTGGCAAGAAGGTTTGCTGTGTCTCCCTGAACAGTGTCCAGAGCATGGAGGACATACCAGGAGACAGGCCAGGACACCAGGAGACATGGAGGGGGGGTAGGAGGGCAACAAGCCAGCAGCAGGACTGCTACCTCCTCCTTTGTGCAAGAAGGACCAGGAGGAGCTGCAAGAGCTGCAGAATGACCTCCAGCAGGACACTAATGTGATGTTTGTGCTCAAACTGTCAGAAACACACTTCACCAGGGTGCTATGAGGAACCTCGTCCACAAGGGGGAGCTGTTCTTACAGCCCAACACCCTGCAGGGCCATTGGCATTTGCCAGAGAACAGCAATATTGGCAGATTGGCCATTGGAGCCCTGAGTTCTTCACTGATGAGAAGGTTCTCACTGAGCACATGTGACAGACGAGACAGAGTCTGGAGACGCTGTGGAGAACGTTCTGATGCAGGAACATCCTCCAGCATCGTGGAGAACGTTCTGCTGCAGGAACATCCTCCATCATGAGCCGTGGAGAACGTTCTGCTGCAGGAACGTCCTCCATCATGAGCCGTGGAGAACGTTCTGCTGCAGGAACATCCTCCATCATGAGCTGTGGAGAACGTTCTGCTGCAGGAACATCCTCCATCATGAGCCGTGGAGAACGTTCTGCTGCAGGAACATCCTCCATCATGAGCCTTTCTGAAGGAGTTAAGGAAAGGTGTTAGGAGGCTTCCTAAAGGAGTTAAGGAAAGGAGTTAGAAGGCATCCTAAAGGAGTTAAGGAAAGGAGTTAGTAGGCTCCTAAAGAAGTCAATGAGAGGAGTTAGGAGGCTCCCTAAATGAGTTAAGGAAAGGTGCTAGGAGGCTTCCTAAAGGTGTTAGGAGGCTTCCTAAAGGAGTTAAGGAAAGGTATTAGGAGGCTTCCTAAAGGAGTTAAGGAAAGGAGTTAGGAGGCTCCAAAAGGAGTTTAGGAAAGGAGTTAGGAGGCTCCTAAAGGAGTTAAGGAAAGGAGTTAGGAGGCTCCCTAAATGAGTTGAGGAAAGGTGCTAGGAGGCTTCCTAAAGGTGTTAGGAGGCTTCCTAAAGGAGTTAAGGAAAGGTGTTAGGAGGCTTCGTAAAGGAGTTAGGAGGCTTCCTGAAGGAGTTTAGGAAATGTGCTAGGAGGCTTCCTAAAGGAGTTAAGGAAAGGAGTTAGGAGGCTTCCTAAAGGAGTTAAGGAAAGGTGTTAGGAGGCTTCCTAAAGGAGTTTAGGAAAGGTGTTAAGAGGCTTCCTGAAGGAGTTAAGGAAAGGTGTTAGGAGGCTTCCTAAAGGAGTTAAGGAAAGGAGTTAGGAGGCTCCTAAAGGAGTTAAGGAAAGGAGTTAGGAGGCTCCTAAAGGAGTTAAGGGAAGGCAAGTACGTTAGTGTGGCAGTCAGACTGCACTTTCACTTCATGATGTCATAATAAAGCGACGGCAGCACAAGTCTGCTGTGGTGAGGAAAGAACTACAAGTTTCCCAAATAGGACTATAAAAAGCAAACTTGTACATTATTGGTGATTGGTAAAATAAGGAGCTGCATTGGCCGGGAATTGAACCTGCGTGGCAGCGAGAATTGTAGCAGTGAAGAACCAATGCTCTCATGCTGACACATTCCCACCATGAGAGGTCATGTGATCAACTGCTGAGCTCAGTGGACTCATGTTACAGTATCTTCACCTATCAAAAGCTAATTTCTTCTGCTCACTGTTGCTGAGCTGGGAAGCTAAGCAGGGTCAGGCCTGGTTAGTATTGTGATGAGACATGGCAGTATCTCCTCGTTAGTATAGTGGTCAGTATCCCCGCCTGTCACGTGGGAGACCGGGGTTCAATTCCCCGACGGGGAGTTTGCTTCATGGTGTTTATTTACTGATAATCCTCAGGTTGAGATCACAAAGGACCTTTCAGGCTTGACACTGACAGGTCCTGACAGAGTTCCTCCATGTTTTCTGGAGCCTGGATGGACCAGGTGAGCTCCATCAGCTGACCAGTCTCTGATTGGTGGTCAGTATTTGAGAGAGACTCACAACAAAGACACTCTGGAGCTTTATTCCAGTTTGAATTGAGAGACACCTGATTGACAACAGATGGAACAATCAACAGGTTTTCAGTGTATTTTCACCTATAAAAAGGTAATTTCTTCGTGTCACTGATCCTTACGGCCATACCACCCTGAACACCCTGATCTCATCTGATCTTGGAAGCTAAGCTGGTAGAAATCCTACACAAGGTTTTATAAATGAGGCCCCAGATCCAGATCAGATCCGTAATGTGATTTGTTAGAAATTTGTTAGAAAATGAAATGGAGGGAAAAGATTAGAACTGGGAGTTTTAACTTGAAACAGGTTTTTGTTCATCCTGTTCTCAGTTTCAATCATTATTTATTCAGCTTCTTTTCAAAGCGTAACCGGATTCTTTCTCATTCTTTCTCATCTAAACTTCACCAGAGCCCAGAGAGACACTTCTAGTGTCTTCATATTTTTATGCCCTGCACCCAAGAGCTCAAGTGCTGGGCAAGTCGCTGGAGCGTTCGCTCTCTCAGAACAAACACGGAAGTTGAGGCTGCAGCGCTAAAAATAGCCGCTGCAAAAAATAACAGGTTTTTTTTGCTGCAGCAAAAAATAACAGTTAACTAAACAACAAGTGCAAAGTGGAGGATGTAAACAACAACAGAGGATTCAAAAGATCTAAATCTGACGACTTTCTTTTCTGTTGTAACGTCACATATCTGCGGAGCATTTAAACCCCGCCCACTTTTTAAGCTCCTCTCTGCAGTGGAAACGAGTACCTGACCAGAGCTCTAGCTTCACTTTGCCGTACCGCTCCGTACCTCTCCACTCTGTCCCCGCACTTTTGTGTGGTGGAAATGGTGCTAAAGAGCCACGTATAGTGCTAACCCCCTTTTAGCACCAGTGTTTATGAGTTCATCATGAAACCCTGATTTGACCCTTCAGAAGTTACTAAGGCCACATTTAGAAATAAATACATAAAGAGCTTTTTCTACAATCATTCATTGCTACAATAAATGGAGCAGTTTTTTTCTCAGGGTTTCCAATGGGAGTTTTGGTTTGATCTCTACGACATTCCTAGAGAGATCACACCATGGCTGTGGAGGACATTGGTCATTTTAGTGACTGGAGGTGGCGCTAGAGAGCACATTGTTATAGAATTAAAGGTTAATTGAATTGATGTTGTGAGGCACTGCTGGGATTTGAACCCAGGACCTCCTGTTTACTAGACAGGCACTTTGACCAGCTAAGCCACAGCGCCTCCTGCAGGGCATTTTTAGTGCTGCTTTACCTGGTGTCAGATGTACTGCAAACACATCTTTACATTTGATCACAGTCTGAAAAAGATGGAGAAAAAAACACATTACAAGTTTCATTCCAGGCTGTCACTGTCACAGGGTCTAAAGTTAGATTTACTTTGTTTTACATAATAACTGTCAGATTACAAACAACATTGAGAGTCTGTTTCTTGATCTATGATCATATTTCATATTCTGATGCTTCAAAGTGTGAAAGTTGTGTGAAAGTATTAGAGTCTCATGCTCACAAGAACAGCTGATATTGCAGAAAGCCTCATTTTAAAAGAAGCAATAGCACTTGGATTCAATCAATCATTCAATCAACATTATTTATATAGAACTTTTTATACATTAAGCAACACAAAGTGCTTCAACAAGAATTAGAAACAGTGCAAAGATAAAAGAGATTAATAAAAAGCAGGTGAACACACACGCACACATGCAGACACACACCATAGGTGAAGACATGCCTAGAGATATGGAGACATGGCAGGACACTGAGGACTAAGGTGAGGAAAGGGACATATTTGGGCCGTCCACACTGGGGGCGGCACAACTTCCGACCACAGGGGGCGCCGCCCCACAGATCCCCCCCCAACCGGGCAGACAAGCCAATCCCACCGCATACGCGGGGGACCTGCCAGGGGCCCGGGCAGGGAAACCCATGGGACGGCTCCACCAGCGGCAAAACCGGCCACCACCAGTGTAGCGCCCCCTAGAGGAACCACTGGAGATAAAAAAGAAGGTAAAAAATTAGATAATTATCTAAAATAAATAAATAAATAAATAGAAGTAGATAAATACATTGATCAAATACATAACTATATACACACATACATGTATAAAATCAGTTAAAAGCCTGATTAAAAAGGTGAGTTTTTAACCCTTTTTTAAAAACCTCAATGGACTCTGCAGCCCTGAGGTTCCCCGGCAGGCTGTTCCACAAACGGGGGCCATAGGAGCTGAACCAGCCTCCCCGTGAGTCTTGGTCCTCGTTTGAGGGACAACTAAAAGGCCGGTGCCGGAGGACCTCAGGGCCCGCGAGGTCCTTTGTTCTCCTTTGATCTCAGTACTGAGACACCATGGAGCCATGGAGACGCTGAGATGAAAGGATATTTATTCAAAGGAGAAAGCAGCTTTATTCCGCCTCTTCAGCATTCACACTTGCACTTTGTTCTGGAAATTGGTCATTTTAGTAATTGTACGTGGCGCGAGAGAGCACATTTTGGCACTTTATGAGTTCTTTTTTTTTTTACATTTTGTTATAATCTGAGCCAGTCCTGATGAGAGTGTCAAATTCGGTGAACAAGTTTAGGGGTCAGATTTGGTTTCAGTGGCGTCAGGAGAAGAAACAAAGAAAGAAACACTACAGATGCAATAGGGTCCTCGCCTCCAGGCAGCTTCCCTTACGGGCTCAGTCCCTAAAAAAAGGTGCAGAGAACCTGGTGTCCAGTGATGAGGTCCTAGAAAGGGAACCACTAATGACTCCAGAGTCTCACTGTGCAACTTTTATGTTCACATTGACAACAGCTGGAATGGCTGGAAGGGGCCGTTCCCAATCTGAACCTGGTTTTAATAACAAAACTAAAAGGTTCTGCTCTCCCTGTCAGGGAATTGAACCCTGGTCTCAATGTGACAGGAGGAGATTCTCTCCACTAAACTAACCAGATGTTGGAGGTTTAACCTTTGTGTCAGAACATCTCAGGAGGAGGTTCAGAGGTAGAACTCTCACTTGCCACGCCAAGCCTCTTGAACCTCTCGGTCATTCTGACCTTAAAACCTCAACTTCTCATGTCACTGAGGATGTGTGGGGTTCCATAGTTCATCTCATCTCACTCTCTTCACTCTAATGATGTTTGGTTGTTGAAAGCTTTTCTATCAAACCAACACTGTTAAAAAGTACAAAAACACACTGGATAGTTGGACATAGTACCACTATTATTGAGAGGTTGGTTCTACTTTTTGAAACGGTGGATTATATAATTCCTGACCTCATAAGAGACTTGTTGAAGTGGAACATTTAGGAACAGCCAAAGCTCTCGTCCCTGTGTGTGTGTGTGTGTGTGTGTGTGTGTGTGTGTGTGTGTGTGTGTGTGTGTGTGTGTGTGTGTGTGTGTGTGTGTGTTGGGGGGTCTCTTTGAGCGTCCCCCCCGGTCGTGTCCAGCAGCCATGCCAACATTAAAAAAGCAGCAACAGGAGGAGACTCTTGGTCTCTTCCTGTTACAAGAGTAAAAAGTGTTGTGACATCACAAGTCTCTCAATCACATCATATTGTCTGCCCAAGCTGCTGAACAGGAGTAGGGCCAATCAAAAGATTACCAGTCACTTTTTAGTTACTTTCAGCAGCTGCCGACAACATGCCCCCTGATCTCAACATCAAATCAGTGGTTTTTCTAAAAACTCAGTTCTGATCACTGCCTGGCCTCCTGCTGATCATATTTAACCTTTGACCTTCATTCTCTCTTCTATTTATATCTGACTCACTTTTATTATCACATTTTTACTACGACCATTTGTTTCTTGATTTCTTTTAGTGATTCTTAAAGCCAGGAAGTTTCCATTTTAAATGACTTTAGTTTTGTGTCTTTGATGTTTGTGATCTGCTTTTTTTCTACAAAAGTAAACAAGTGAATGAACATCCTCCAAGCTGAAAAGTAGAACTTCAAGATGGGAAATGGACTGTTTCCAGGTACAAAAGTATTTATATGGAAAACTAAGGTGAAGCAAGACCCAGTCTCTCAGGAGACACGGGTTCAAATCCCAGTTGAAGCCATTGAATGGAATGTCTTGCTCAAACCAACAAGTCATGATTCACTCCCATCATTTCTGGTCCTGATATGTTGGACACTTGTCACACCCTGTGAATTTCACCCCACTAAAACCTCCAGGCTCAAACTGGTCCAGTCCTACAACCAGGCTAATCAAGGTGATTGATGTGAAACACTGTGGACTCCACACATCTCCGTATCAACATGAGGATCAAACATCTGGACGGAAGACGCATGGCAAAAGACGAGACACTGCTCTCAGAGTGAGCTCATTCCTCACCTCTCAAGGAGAAGACACATTGATTTGAGGACATCTTGGCAGGAGAAGACCTGTGACATGAGAGCCAATTGAAACTGATCAGGAAAAATGATCTCCTTTCAGAAGTCTGATATGAATGATGGCATTCAAATCTGATGTTCAGACTGCAGTCAGTGTTTGTAAAGGATGACGATTAGGAAGGAGCAATTAATGTGCTGAATGTCTCCTTGAAAGTTGTGCAAATGGGACTAAACCCATATTTTCCAGAGTTGAACTGAGTTTTGGAGTTTAAAAAAAGTTTCCTCTGTGTTTCTGCCCAGTTTTGAACAGGGGACCTTTTGTGTGTTAAGCAAACGTGATAACCACTACACTACAGAAACTATGCATGAGACCAATAGGGTGGTAGAATTCTGAGATCAAAGGGCTCATATTCTGCAAAATTCTCTTTCTCATGGTTTTGCAGCAGTAATATGAATCCCAAAACCTGGAATTAGAGAGGAGTGAGTTCACTACTATCAAAACATTGAACAGATTCAATGTTTTATATATCAAAAACTATATAATATATACAGTATATAAAGCTTAATTTGTAATATTTATAATATATGTATTTTTCTGAACAGCCATATACAATAAAAGATATTAATACAGGCTGCTTTCTTATTTTTTTATCTGGATCAGTTGGTAGAGCATGAGACTCTTAAGCTCAGGGTTGTGGGTTCAAGTCCCACATTGGGCAGAGCTCTCTATTGAGACAGTGGTGTCCTTGAGGACAGAATGGTGGACTTGAGATGTGAACCTCACAGTTGAGAAGTCACCAGTGTGGATCTAGAGTAGCCTTGAGGGCCGTGGTCCTGCATGGTTTCAATGTCTCCTCACATCAACACAGCTGACAACAATGATTGGCTCGTCACCATGACAACTCAGCTGTGTTTGAACATCCAGGACTGTGGCCCTTGAGGACCAGGGTTCCCCACACCTGATCTAGAGGATCTTTGACCCCATCAGCTGCCTGGAAGCTTCACTGTGTCACCTCACCTCCTCATCAATGTGATGTGCTGCTGCTGTTGTTGCTTGATGTCTACCATCATTTATTTAAACGTAGAACTAGAACTACACTCAGATTGAACGTCCAATCACGTTGTGATGACTCAATGAACGGTTCTTTGAGGGAGTGTGGTGAGATGTTAGTGACAACATGGTTGAATCAAGACTAGATCAGTCCACTTCAGTTCTAGACTCCAGATGGGAGGCCAGTGCCTTGCCCATTAGGCCACTGGGTTCACAGTTTAATACAACCATGACCTCAGCATCATAAATATCACTGACAACTCCATCACCAGGGCCTCATCCAATATCATTCATATGTATTCATATAATCAAACATCAAACATTCTGTCCCATTCTACAAACTTCTTCAGGTCTTCTTCACCATCACTCTATATTCTTTATGATCTTTGACAGGTGAAGCTCCTCAAAGTAGTGATGGTGGTATAGTGGACAGCATAGCTGCCTTCCAAGCAGTGACCCGGGTTCGATTCCCAGCAGAGACATGTTATGATGTTGGATATTTTTCAGTTCTTTCAAACCTTTATTCAAAGGCTCAATGTATGTCCAAAAAGTCCCTCCTCACTTTTTCTTTTCCTTTTCTAGGGCCAGGAGTGTCCACTGCTGGAAACTCTGCTGGAGGTCAACAGGGTCATGTGAACACATTTGACTACAAGCAGCAACTCAATCCAGAGACTAGAGAATCTGCATTTCCCGCGGCAAATGCATGATAGTGTGAATGCTGCAGGTAAACTGTAATGCTTTGTCCTGCCGGCCCGTCTCTGGTCTGGAGTGAGAGTTTAAGAAAGAGTTTAAAGACTGGCAGTTTAAAAAGGGTGAAGAGGAGATGAAGACTGATGAAGCATGTTAAATGGCTAATCCTCGTCCCTGAATCCTCATGGTCTATTTTGTATTTGCAGATTGGACTTTGAGGAGCCTGAGGAACCAGAGCCGGTGGCAGGACCTTCAAAGTGGACCATCCAGCCCAAGGCCACCAGGACCACCTCCCACATCCCACCTCCGTCTCAGCAGCACCAATACTGCTGGTGGTCCCAGCACAGCCTCGGGCACCGTCTATTCAGTTTGCTGGGCCGTCCAGCAGTCAGGTGTTTGTCCCCCCCCCCCCCCCTGCACCCATCGTCAAGACCGTCATGCCAAAGGAATCTAACAAACCCTGTGTGGCGTGCCGAGTACCGCAGTGTGGTGGCCTGCGCAAAAGGTACACGCCATCAAAAGAAGAAGTACGTGGAAACCAGAAGATGTTTACCTTTTGCCCAACAACAAGAAAATCCACCACGCCTGGTTTTGAGGGTGTGGTGTACACCAGCTGTGAACATTTTAAAACTGTGGTGGAGAAGAGGAGGAATGATTAACACCTCCATCTGGTATGTTTGTAGAAAATGAAAAGTGTATATATGTATATTGTTAAATAGTTGTGACTTGTCTTGCATTGCATCGTTGTATTTATGTTTGTTATTTGTAAATTTGCCTTCACATTTTCTGACATTAACAAATTGCTACTTCCTGTGTTTAACAGCTTTGTGTGCAGGTGTCTAAATGACATGATCACTAACAGGCACTGATTAGCCCCCTTCTGCCCCCTTCTGCCCCGTTGTATACATAGATATATATTATATACATAGATATATATTATATACATAGATATATGTTGTATACATAGATATATGTTGTATACATCTTTTTATTGGTTCAGTTATGTGCTTTTGAATAAGTATGTTTCTTCCATAACATACTTGTTGTTTGGTTGGTTCAATATCATCTGGCCCTACAGTTTATCACATCTCACAATGTAGCATTTAATAGTCCACGATGTATTAGAATTTACCATTTGAAGTGCATTCTTTTCAAAATAGAATCCACTCTCTCTGTTCTGCCTTCTGTCTCTGTTTCCATTATTAATCCTACTAATTGATCAGCTGTGTCATTACAGACTGTCACTGTCAGTGTCTAATGTTGGATTTACTTGGTTCTAAGTAATATCTGACTGTTTACTCAGTACACTAAGTCTCTTTGTTGAGCTATGATTTTATTTCATATTTTGGTGGTTCAATGTGTGAGAGTTCACTTTTATTTGTGAAGTTAAAGCCGTTCATTCCGTCTCTTTTTGGCCAAATTCAGCTCAGATCCAGATCAGATCCATAATGTGATTTGTTAACAAGTGAAACAGGAAATGGTCTGTAAGGTGCAGTATGGCGTGGCTCCGCCCCCTCCACCATGTGACAGCATCTCAGTTTTTTTGCTGAATAACTAGTCCTGCACTGCTGGAGCACAGACACAAAGAACATCAGGAAGACGTTGTTATGACTTTTGTTAATGATTCAGATAACTGCTTCCAAACACAATTGAAAAAACCAGCAAAACAATGTCCCATACAAAGTGATGGGAGAGGCTCCTCATGGAAGAGATGAAAGGAGATTAAATGAGATCAAAGGAGATTAAATGAGATCAAAGGAGATCAACTTCAGTTGCCATGAAGATGCTGAGAACAAAGGAGAAGCAGACACACACTATTTAATCTTCCAGTAGCAAGTTGTTGTGGCCGAGAGGTTAAGGCGATGGACTAGAAATCCTTTGGGGTCTCCCTGCCTAGGTTTGAATCCTGCCAACAAAGCTGCTCAAAACGTTGTGAAGGTTACTGAAAGACTCTTCTTATTATTGATACTCCTCTGTGTTTTGAAAACTAACCAACACAAAACTACAACTTTCAAAATTCCAACTTCTGTCTTAATTGTATGTGCTTTTTTCCTCAGACTGTTTTCTGACTGACTGGACATTGTATCCATTATCCAACTATTTTAATCAGCAATAATGAACAAAAATCACATATGACAAATGAAAATAGCACAATATTGTAATGTTGATCTATAGTTATACTTTGGAAATCAAATTCTGCTGTGAATCCCAAAAGTATTTGGCTCTCTTTTGGCTCGGAGACTCTGAAGTCTCCTCCCCTACGGCAGCAGGCTGAAGAGGCTGTGGGAGGGGTGGGTGGGGCCACCTGCCATCCTGATGGCTCTGCGGGTGAGGCGGGTGTTGTATATGTCCCGCAGGGGGGGAGAGACACCAATGATCCTCACGATGCGCAGGATACGGTGCAGGCGCCGTACCACACGGTGATGCAGCTGGTGTGTGTGTGTGTGTGTGTGTGTGTGTGTGTGTGTGTGTGTGTGTGTGTGTTGGGGGGTCTCTTTGAGCGTCCCCCCCGGTCGTGTCCAGCAGCCATGCCAACATTAAAAAAGCAGCAACAGGAGGAGACTCTTGGTCTCTTCCTGTTACAAGAGTAAAAAGTGTTGTGACATCACAAGTCTCTCAATCACATCATATTGTCTGCCCAAGCTGCTGAACAGGAGTAGGGCCAATCAAAAGATTACCAGTCACTTTTTAGTTACTTTCAGCAGCTGCCGACAACATGCCCCCTGATCTCAACATAAAATCAGTGGTTTTTCTAAAAACTCAGTTCTGATCACTGCCTGGAGAACACAGCATGAAGGTCAAAGGTTAAATATGATCAGCAGGAGGGCTGATCATATTTAACCTTTGACCTTCATTCTCTCTTCTATTTATATCTGACTCACTTTTATTATCACATTCTTACTATTACTGCTATTTATTAGTACTAAGTTGTAGTCTGTTGTTGTACTATTTATCTATTTATTTATTTGCACTACCTGCTTGATGCAACTTTTTAATTAGGCCATTAAGGCCCAACTCCCAGAACCCCCACCCCACCCCAGCGGGACCACCCCCAAACCAGAGCAGACCCTCCCCCACACAACCTCCCCAGTACCCCCCAGGCCAGGCCGCCACTCCCCAGGATAGATGCCAGCACCCCCCCAGATCGCAGGGCCGCCAACCACCCAAGCCTTAACGCCCCAGCCACAGGTGGCCCCAAGAGCCCCAAGGCGGTACTACCCCCCCCCCCCCCCCCCCCCCCCACAGGGCTACATGGTGTAAATAAATTATTGGGGACCATGTCAACTCAAATTGTGCCAATTGATTCTTCCTACAAGCAACATTCTCTCCAATGTGATGTGGTCTAGGAGTCAGTTTTTAAATAACTTTATATTAAGATTACTTTTTGATTTCTAGTTCATGAGGATTGGGTTTTTCGTCACACTTCGAGAGACCAGGAGTATGAAGGACTCGTTTTTCTCTCTTTTAATTTCTGTGAGATCGTCTAACAGGCAAAGTGCAGGTGAGACTGGAATGGGGTGGCCCAGGTATAACGATAAGTCTTCACAGGTCTTTGGTCAGAATGTTTGGACTGGTGTACACTGCCAGAGTGCATGTAGATAGGAATCAGGGAGATCACAGTGTAGACAGGTATCAGGGAGATCACAGTGTGTAGATAGGTATCAGGGAGATCACAGTGTAGGCAGGTATCAGGGAGATCACAGTGTAGACAGATATCAGGGAGATCACAGACTGTAGATAGGTATCCAGGAGATCACATACAGTAGATAGGTATCAGGGAGATCAGAGTGTGTAGACAGGTATCAGGAAGATCACAGTGTGGATAGGTATCAGGGAGATCACAGTGGGGATAGGTATCAGGGAGATCACAGTGTGTACATAGGTATCAAGGAGATCACAGTGTGTAGCCAGGTATCAAGGAGATCACAGTGCGTAGACAGGTATCAGGGAGATCACAGTGTAGACAGGTATCAGGGAGATCACAGTGTAGATAGGTATCAAGGAGATCACAGTGTGGATAGGTATCAGGGAGATCACAGTGTGTAGACAGGTATCAGGGAGATCACAGTGTAGATAGGTATTAGGGAGATCACAGTGTAGATGGGTATCAGGGAGATCACGGTGTAGATAGGTATTAGGGAGATCACAGTGGAGATAGGTATCAGGGAGATCACAGTGTAGATAGGCATCAGTGAGATCATAGTGTGTAGATAGGTAACATGGAGATCACAGTGTAGATAGGTATCAGGGAAATCACAGTGGAGATATGTATCAGGGAGATCACAGTGTAGATAGGTATCAGGGAGATCACAGTGTGTAGATAGATATCAGGGAGATCACAGTGTGTAGATATGTATCAAGGAGATCCCACTGTGTTGATAGGTAACATGGAGATCACATTGTGTAGACAGGTATCAGGGAGATCACAGTGTAGATAGGTATCAGGGAAATCACAGTGGAGATAGGTATCAAGGAGATCACAGTGTAGACAGGTATCAGGGAGATCACAGTGTAGACAGGTATCAAGGAGATCACAGTGTAGACAGGTATCAAGGAGATCACAGTGTAGACAGGTATCAGGGAGATCACAGTGTAGACAGGTATCAAGGAGATCACAGTGTAGACAGGTATCAAGGAAATCACAGTGTAGATAGGTATCAGGGAGATACGAGTGCAGATAGGTGTGTGCGGGTGTGTGTGTGTGTAAGTGTCTGTGTGTGTTTGTGTGTGTGGTGGGGTGAATGTGAGCATGGGTGTATGTGTGTGTGGGGGTGTGTATTCTATATATAAGTGTGGGTGTCGTCTTGTGTGAGTATGTGAGGGTGGGGGGGGTTTATGCTCCCGAGCTGCTGGCCTGCTATATATTCTATTTCTTTGTAAACCGTTTCTCTAAAGCAACATAAAAAAGTCAAATGTTTGGATTACAGCAGTTTATTTACTGAACAAGCTTTTTCTACCTCTAATTATTCATCTTCAATCACTAACTGATGTATTAGTGAAAGTTGGAATACATGTGAAAACTCAAGTAAAGTACAGATACTTCTGAAAGCTACTTCAGTAATATAACAAAGTATTTTTAATTGGCTCCTTTAAGCCACTTAGTAAACCCAAACCAAGAAAGTTCAACACATCGAACAAGTATAATAATACTAAACAATGCATCAGTCCTCAATGGCAAAAAACCTCAAAACAAAACAAAAAAAAACACAAGGATGTTGGTGCTGTTTGTTTCCATTTGACTGGAAATTTCTCTGATTTAATTAAATGAAACATTGAAAATAAGGTACCATGTTTAAAAAGAGCTTCTTCTAATTGCATCACATTTCATGTATATTGGACTGACGAGCGTGACACTGTGACAGACCAGCAACCTGTCCAGGGTGGATCCTGGCCTCGCCCACAGTAGCTGGGATCGGCTCCAGAACCCCCGACCCTGAATTGGATAAGCAGAATACAAGATGGAAGGATGGACGAGGAGCATGAAACAATGGATTTCATGAGCCTAGATTGTAGTTTCCCCCTTCATTCATTACATGAGTAAATAAACACCAGACAGGAATGTTAACATGTGCTCATCATTGGTTCTGTTATGTCAGAAGGAGGGAGGTTTCCATTCCGCTTCTCATTCTCCTTCAGCTCTGTGGCGCCACCTGCTGGTGTTTGTGGCAGCTGCCGGTGTTTCACTTTGAACACGTCCCACCTCTCAGACAGCAGGTTTCTATTGAAGAGCTCAGACGTCAGGTAGGAGAAGAGCAAGATGGAGACCAGACCAGACACCATGGAGATGGTCTTAACCGGAGAGTACTGGACGTAGACGCCGTCCTCCAGAGTGCATCCTGGGAAATGGAGGATGACGGGCAGTCCCACAGATTTGTGTCCACTGAGGAGTCGTACCCCCAGTCCCACCAGAAGGCCTATAAGAGCCCCTTAAGCATTGGACACTTTAAAAAAGAGGGCACAGACGAGTTGAGGGAAGATGAGGACGTATGACACTTCGGCTCCAAGAAACCAGAAGAGCACACTGCTGTTTTTCAGGCTGGTCAGAGATGTTCCAGCCACACCCACCACAACCACAGCAGCACGGATCACCCACAGGGTCTCCCTGTCTGGTGCCTGGGGAGAAAACAATGAATTATAAACCAGATGTTCATTCATTCAGTCTGCCAAATCATCCTTATTGGCTCCTCTCCATACAGTAAAACCATTGAATGGGGAGTTGGGTACTGTAGTAGTAAGAAGAAGCAGTTTAGTTGGATTCTAGATCAGCTCACCTTTGGTCTCAGGAGGTTCTTGTAGATGTTGTTGGTGAAAACTGAAGCAGCAGAAAGCAAAGAAGAGTCAGCTGACGACATGACGGCTGCAGCCACACATCCGATACCGATGATGGAGACGAAGGTCGGGGTGAGGTGCTGCAGGGCGATGGGCAGGACCAGAGCTGCTTCCCCACGGTCGTATGGAGACGGAGAACCATAGGAGGTCATGTTCCAGTCTGAAGGACGGAAACAGGAGAATGAAAGAGTTTGACTGATAGACCTAAAATGGTTAATTCATTCATCTTCTATCCAACTTGGCCTGCATACGGTCCCAGTGGCAGTATGGAGAGACAATCAGCCCGGACACCCCTGTCTTCCCCCAACACTTCTGAAGGACGTCAAGCTTCTGGAAGACCAACCAAGAGATGTCATTTCTCCTGGTAGTTTGGACCGGGCTGAAGGGCTGAGTCGGATGTCCTTGGTTCACATAGAGGACACCAGTGGTTCTCTTAGACGTTGTCCTGAACCACTTTAGCTGTCTCCTTTCACTGTGGAGGACCAATGGCTCCACCACGAGTCCTGACACTTGTATCCACAATCTCGTTCTTTCAGTCTTGGTGGAACACGGCGTCACTGAATAGGTGGAGCAGGATCAGTAGGCTGGGGGAGCCGGAGTCTTCTGCCCCCTCTCTTTCCTCAGTGTGGTTCTGTGTACCACACTGAGGAAAGAGAGGGGGCGCTACTCTGCCAGAGTGACTCCTGACACCACTCTGAGTGTCTGCGTGTTTATTATGTTTAATTCGTTGTTTTGAGTGGGTATCTTTGAAAATGGACTGCTTCAATGGACAGCTAACTACAACAGCACCTCATTTGCTTGGCCTGTGGCTGCTTTTAATGACTCTCTGGCCAGGAAACAGACTTTGTCCAGAGGAGGCATCAGAAACAGACTGAGGAGGAGAGGCAGCCGGCTGCTGTTACCGGCCATTGTGCTGTCAAATGTGCGATCGCTTCAAAACAAGACATGAACTTTCTACCTTCCTACAGTTCGATAGGGACTACTGACAGACCAGCCCCTTCTGCTTCATGGAAACCTGGCTCACCGGAGACACAGACCGGCAACTGGATGGATTTAACACAATTTGCTTTGACCGGGACTCAGTGAGAACCAGGAAAACCAGGAAATCGATTGGGGGCAGGCTCTGTATGGCCATTTACAGTAAGTGGGCAACAAACTTTACAGTGAGAGAGACGGAGTGCTGTAAGCACTAGGAGCTGTTGACGGTGTCTTTCAGACCGCATTATTTACCCCGAGAGTTCTCCCAGCTGACTGTGATCTTAGCATCTGTCCCTCGTCCTGATTCTAACACGGCGGCAGAATGGATCACTGACAGCTACCACAGAGCGTCAATGTTTAGGTTATTCTGTATATATGGTGTGTCTGCTGAGATGAATGCGATGCTGAATGTGAGAATGGCTGCCTGTGTTCCACCGTATGTCTACTGAGTGTTATTGTAGCTACACCGCAATTTCGTTGTACCATGTACAATGACAATAAAGCTTCTAGTCTAATCTAATCTAAATCAAACTGATGCGCAGCCTCTATTTCTTCTGGGGGATTGTAATCCCTGTGATGTCTCATTACAGCTGCCAGACCAGGAACAATACGTCACCACTCCCACCAGAATGAACAATATTCTGGATCTGAGTTATGGAAATATCCCAAACGCATATGTATCAAATTGAATTCATTGACAGAAGTAATGACCTCATATTTCTCATTCTGTGAGGACACTGTCACTCCCACCAAAAAAATAACCATCTACCCTAACAATAAAAAATGGTTCAACAAAGACATGAAAGTCTGCCTAACCCAGAAGAAAAGAACATTTCTTCAGGGGGACAAGCAGAGGGTGAAAGAGCTGGAGAAGGACTTCAGGAGACAGTCTGCCCTTGCAAATAATAACTACAGGAAAAAAGTAGAGGATAAATTGACATGTGAGAATGTGAGGGAGGTATGGCAGGCACTAAATATCATGATGGGCTGTGCCACCAAACCAACTGCAGCTGGTTGCAAAGACCCTGCCTCATTTGCAGAAGAACTAAACATCTTCAGTCTAAACATCTTCTTCAGTAGGTTCAACCAAAACAACGTCACAACACTTTAGTTGAACTGTCAGATTGACGACGAAGCCATCACTGTGGATGAGCAGCTTCTGAACAAGCAGCTTACTGAGGGTAAACCCTCACAAAGCTTCTGGTCCTGACAGGCTCAGGGGCAGGAGGCTGAGGGACTGTGCTCTACAGTTGGGACCAGTCATCACCAGACTGTTCCAGCACCTTTTGGACTCTGGCTGTGCTCTCAACCTGTGAAAGGAGTCTTTAAGCATCCCCATCCACAAAAAGGCACGGGCTAAGGACACCAAAGACTTCAGGCCTGTGGCCCTCAAATCAGTCCTGTGCAAATGCATGGAGAGAGTGGTGTGTGACTTAATGTCACACATGTTGTCCGACTAACTGGATCCTCTCCAGTTTGCTTACAGCACAAAACGAGGTGTGGAAGATGCAAGCCTGACTCTTTTAGATACAGTTGCGGAAAACACGGACTCTGCACAACCGCTTACTCAGATTTTATTTATGGATTTCTTCTCGGCTGTTAACACCGTAAACACTGACACCCTGCTGCACTGCCTCATGAACCTACAGATCCACCCAACTGGGATTTTATGGATACAAGACTTCCTCATGGCAAAACCACAGCAGGTGCTTTTAAATGGCTTTAAATCCAGTAGACGGGTTTTAAACATAGGGCTGTGCTTTATCCCCCATTCTGTTATCTGCCTACACGAACAACCTCACCTGTAGCAGGGAGGGAATGAGTCTTTTTAAATATGCCGATGACTTGGCCCTGGTGGCCCACATGGACAGTATGGAGGCTCCCATCCAGTACTAACTGGCAGTCAATGACCTGGCCACAACCTTCAGGGGGAAATCACTGGATCTTAATATCCAAAAGACAAAGGAGCCGTGCTGTGTGGGCAGGGACAGAGCAGCAGTTACACCTCAGCTTTTGAAACCCCTGATCATCCTGGGAGAACAGGTTGAACAGGTGGACTGTTTTAAGTATCTTGGGACACAGATAGACACCCGCCTGTCCTTCCAAACACACTCCGACACCATTTACAGTAAAGCGCTCCAGCACCTCCATCTTCTCAGGAAACTAAGGCACTTCAACATCAGTAAGAAGATTCTAATAATGGTTTACCGGTCACTCATGTAAACCATTATCACCTTCAATATCCCATCTTGGTACAACTTCCTCACCAGCAAACAGAAAATAAAACTATCCCGCATCACCGCCCAAGCCAGCAAAATAACTGGCTCAGCACAAACTCCACTGTCCCACCTGTATGAACACTCTGTGATCAGGGAAGCCATCCTGATCACAGAGGAACCCTCCCATCCTTCCATCACTCCTTCACCCTCCTCCCCTCAGGCAGAAGATACAAAGTCCCACTGGCCAGAAAAACAATATACAAAAAATCATTCATTCCATCTGCAGTCACAGCCCTCAACAGCAGAGGAAACCTAATTCCAAGAACTGAACAACTTGCAGCCGGCCCGTTCCCTTCTCAGTGAATTTAAGTAATAATGACACCCTTGGGTTAGACAATAAAACTCTATCAATCTATCTAAACTCTGTCAGAACAGTCTTTGTGCTGTGAGAGGGCCTCAAACCTGATTGAAATGTCTGAGGACGTTGTTGGGATCGAGATGTCCTTGAAGCTGCAGGGTGACGACCTCTTCCAGAGTCGATATTAGGGGCCATAACATGGGAGACTTTACTCACTTGCACAGAGAAGGATTTGTAAACGAGTCTCTATGCAGACAACATCATTATATATGTGTATGAATTCATTACTGATGAGTTGTAGATGGCTACTTTATCAATGCTTGACGGAAACTGCTGATCATGAAGACGGACGCTTTTCTCTCCCTCCCTCCCTTATCTGCCCTTCTTGCTACCTCTTGTCTTGTATTTGTCAGAATCTAGTAGGAGCATCTCCCTACATCTCTAGCCCAATGGTTTTCAACCTTTTTTGAGCCAAGACACACTTTTTTCTTTGGTAAAATCTGGAGGCACACCACCACCCGAAAATGTTAAAATGTGAAACTCTGTAGTTATTAACAATATAAAGTCATTCTCATCAATGCTTTATCAATAGGAATCAAATGAATACAGAAAAAAGTATTTCCCAATTTCTTTTTTTAATTTTTACTCACTCAGTGTGAAACCTGGACCTGATGGATGAAGAGCTGAGATCCTGGTTCACATTCTTCCTTTTCAAAAACGTCTCCATCACTGTCACTGACACAGTACTTTGATACAAGATGGGAGCAGGAGGTGGAGATTAACCACACTGATGTCTGTTAAGTTTCGATTTCACCGGCAACGTGTTGTGAGTATTATAGCAATCACGGAGTTGGTCGCTGCAGGGCATGATGGGAGTTCAGGTTATGTGTTGCCGGAAGATATTGAGGGTTATTGTTGGGTTGTTGTGTGTGTTGATTTGTGCTTGTGTTGTGTTTTTGTTCCTCGGTTCAGATGGTTAATTATTTCGTCTAGTTTGGTTTGTTGGATGTTGGTGTGCAACCATGAGTGAGGAATGTGTTGTGTGGAGTCTGATCCTGTTATGAAGTTCCGTTTGCGGGCGTTCATGTAAAAAAAAAAGCCTCTGGTGATCAGTTGGCAGAAAAGAATCTCGACGCAGAACAATTCTTCTGCGGCGCTCGCCACAGTATTTATACTAGATTACTCTGCACACAAATGTTTTTTTTTAGAAAAAATTTGAAATTGGATCATTTCCCACGGAACACCTGACTATATCTCGTGGAACACCAGTGTGCCGCAGCACAGTGGTTGAAAAACACTGCTCTAACTAAACCGACATGATAGAATTGATCATTTGGTCTCTCAATGCAATTGACCAAATTTATTTGGCAAAAAGAATGGGCAGAGGAGAGCCTGTCTGTCCATACAGAACGTTTGCTGCTGGATACATGTTGGACTCCTGAAGCAGTTGGTGAATCGTGTGTCTCTCCATCCTTTCCAGCGAGGATGTGGACGACGTCTACATAATTGGACTTATAATAACAAGTATACTGCTGATTGGAGCCGGCAGTTTCCTGATCTATGGCAAAGTTCAGCATGACACTGGCAGCTGTTCTGGGAAGGCTGCCAGCCATCACTGATGGACTGTGCAGAGCTCTTACACTCAGACTCATGATAAATGAACTCAAAATTAAGCAGGGTGTGACTGTTGAACATCTCCGCTGGATGGAGTCCAACTTGAAGAAGTAGACAATTGGGCTGGAAGCTATAAGGGCCATGACATTCAGATATAATGGATTCACTGCAGAGAGACTGAGGACTCAAGGCCAAAAGAAACTGCTCAGCCTGAAAACAATTATCAAAATGTTAACTCTTCCAGACAGCCGGTAGACTGGTTTATTTACATCCTCCAGGGTGTTTATGCAGATGGACACTCTGTCCCTCCTTATTTTCTCAATGCCGCTCCACCTAGAACCTTGTCTCTGAATCGGAACTATCGAAGGTGGTCCCATGCCATCAGACGACTGACTGATCTATTGGACCAGGCTCAATCTCACAGCTCTTTAAAGAAACCAGGAAACACTTTGATCCTCTGCCTCAGCGGGAGCCTCCAGAGGGACACTTTTTCAAAATGACATTAGAATTGAATTGACCATAACACAGACACCATTTTTCACAATTGACTGCAGTAGGTAAAGCTGTTGATTACCTGTAGACGACACGGCCGCCCCGAGCAGTACGAGAGGAATCATAAATACAAGAAAGATGAAAGCAGCAACAAAGCATGTGAGCTTGGCCGTCGCATTAGAAGAAGACGACAAGATTCTCTGGTGGATGGCCTGATATCCCAGACAGCCCAGTGCCTTCAAAACAAAATGCAGTAAATTAAAAATTAAATCTGCAGATTTTCTTCCCTGAATTTAGTTTTGAAGTATCAGAAACACAAATGACATGAGCTGTCCTAGTGCAGTGGGATTGTAGGAGATATATTACTTGATGTTGTTGCCTCATCTTACCAAGGAGCAGAACTCATCAATCAGTAACCATGTCTTTCTAACGTCTGGTGTGCCGATCCATGGAGAGTGTAAAGAGTTGTTCAGCAGAGTCTGGCTGATGTTCAAGGTGTGAGGGTTCATCATGACGAAGGGAACACAGACAACCTGTAGGAAAAAGACAAGGAACAATAAATACACAGAGCCTGTGAGGTTTTCTTTCTAACCCTCCTTGAACCGGATCAGATTATATAGAAATATACTTTAGGTGTCAGGGTTTGGGTTTGGGTTAACCCTAACCCTAAACCTAACCCTAACCCTTCCACTGTGGTGGTTGCTAGGATCCAGGCCTCTCACCCAAAGGAACTATGGGTAAAGGGGCGGGGTTTGACTAATCTACCTGACAGTCTAATAGTCTAATAGTCTAATAGTCTAATAGTCTAATAGTCTTGTCTAACCCTAACCCTAACCCTAACCCTTCCACCAGCCTTGCCAGGGGGCAGGGATCTTGGATTATTTGTCGTTTCTCTCTTTCCTTCCTCCTCTTCTTCCTCTTCTGCCTAAGTAAAGCCATATTTGACCTCTTCACCACTCTCCCTCCATCTCGATGATGTCACTGTAACTGCACCTTGGGAGAACATTGTTCTGCAATTTACAGTATTGAGCAACGAGATCTCAATTCAACTTTGGCCAGTTAACCTGCATGTGCTTGGTTTCTAAATAAAAGCTCCAAAGTCCTTCAAATTAGTAGTCCTCATTTAGTAAAACCTTCCAAATGGATATTACGTGGATAGCTAGGTGAGGGCCTTTCAAAATAAAATTCTCAACCACTTTGAAAAAACCTTTTTGAAAGGCCATCGTTTAGAAAACGATGGCCCTTCCTATAAAAATAGCAGAAACACTGAACAAGATGTAGTTTATATGTTTGGCCACTAGTGGGTGCTGTAGTGACACCACACACACACACACACACACACACACACACACACACACACACACACACACACACACACACACACACACACACACACTCCAGCAGCCTTTACCAAGCTGATGAAGATGAGGACGAGCTGTATGACATCAGTGTAGGCCACGGAGTAGAGGCCTCCCAGCAGGGTGTAGACCACGGCCACGGCAGCAGAGATCCAGATGCAGACGGAGAAGGACACATCCAGGACCACACTCATGGTTCCTCCTGTCAGACACCGTCAGGATTGGTCCACAGCACAGCAGCCAATGAGCATCACAGTAACGCCGGGATAAAGCCTCGTTTACACCACGACGTTTCAAGTGAAAACTCAGTGTTTTGGTTTCAGAAAGGTTTCACGTTTACACAGCAACAATCTAAAAACACTGTTTGTTTCCATGGAAACGGCAGAAACGTGAGACAGAAATGATGTAGTTTTCATGGTGGGCCACTAGTTGCAGAGAACAATGAGCTCTAAACATTAACACTGGGAGAACATTCTAGTGGACAGACCACCAAGTCTGATTGTTATCAAGGTGACTGTCAAAATAAAACTACCAGGTTTGATTGTAATAAAGGTGACTGTCAAAATAAAACTACCAAGTCCCAGGAGAATGGATTTTTACCGAGTCCAATCAGTGTTGCTGGTACCCAGGTCACATCCACCATAACTGAAAGCAGACTCAGTCCAGCTGCAGCGATTTTTCCATATTTCAAGTGAAACGGATCCATCATGGTGACACATTTCATGTCTCTCATCGGCTTCGCAAAGAACAAACCACCTGAGGAGAAAAGTGCAACAGAAGGAGACAAAAAGTATATAGTGTTTTTGAAGATTAGAGATCAAACACTGATAAAAAAAATTACATAATAACTTGTCAGCCATTGATCCTTTCCATCAATCTGCATTCTTTGCAGAAACACAAACCAACATCTGAGCAGAAAATGTTACTTGTTTATCATGGTGTGTTTGAAGAACTCTTCAATTCTCTTCTGTTTTGAGTGTTTCTCAAATCCAGATGAGCAGTAGCCTGGCAGATATGACTGTAACTCTTACCAACAATGAACCCCGTACTGTATGCAGTGAACAAGATGAGTGTCCAGATCAGTCCCATTGACGGTGTGTACATCATCTCCACAGTGCCAACAATCAAGGCTCCTCCGACCCACGTGGCTGAGAGATGGATCACAAAACACAGAATCCCGAGATAATAAATAACAGCCAAACTAATCACAAGCTTGATCTTGTTCTCACTTACACTATTGACGTTGATCAATTAATGTTTTTTCCTGACAACCCTCTGTTGTCAGATCACTTCCTGATATCATTCAAATTTACATTAACTGGCTTTATAGCCCCTGAAAATAAACTGAAATATAAGAGATACCTATCAGATGATGCTGTAACCAAATTTAAGGAAGTACTCCCACCAATAATCACTTCAATACCATCTGTGGATGCAGCAGTAAACAGCTGCCACACCATCAGTCCTACTCAGGTTGACTTGGTTGTAGATGGAACTGCAGCCTTGCTTCACTCCACACTTGATTCTTTTGCACCCTTGAAGATAAAAGCAACAACTCAGAGGAGGATCTCTCCATGGTATAATGATAATCTGAGAACTCTAAAGAAATCAGTGCAAAAGTTAGAGAAGAAACGGTATTTAACTCAGTTAAAAGTATTTCGAACAGCCTGGAGAAATAGTTTGTTAATCTATAAAAAAGTCCCTTCACAAAACAGGAAACGCCTACTATTCCTCCTTAATAGAAGAAAACAAGAACAACCCTAGATTTCTCTTCAATACTATAGCCAGGCTAACAAAAAGTCATAGCTGTGTTGAACCTCACATTCCTTTAACTTTGAGCAGTAATGATTTTGTAAACTTCTTTAATCCAGTGAGAGAGTGAATAGTTGGTGGTGGTTGGAGGGGCCAACGGTGCAAAATGACAGCATCGCTTCCTCAGTCTGCTGCAGGGCAGCTGTGACTACCTACACAGTTTACCACCATCAAGTATGGAGTCAATGAATAATGCAAATTAAAGCGTCTTTGAGTGCCAAGAAAAGCGCTGTATAAAACCAATCCATTATAATTATTATTAGAGACTCTCTGGCCAAAGTTACTAATGATCTTCTCGTGGCTTCAGACAAAGGACTGGTCTCTGCTCTGGTCCTGTTAGATCTCAGTTCTGCTTTTGATAATATTGATCATAACACGGATGAGCCATAATTTCCTGCTCCTGAACTCAGATAAAACTGAAATGATTATATTTGCTCAACAACATCGGATAGACAAATTATCTAAAGATATAGTCACACTGGATGGTATTACTTTGACCTCCAGTACCACTGTGAGGAACCTGGGGGTTAATATTTCCAAAATTAGAAACATGCTGGTTCAGAGTGATGCTGAAAGACAAATCCATCATTTGTTAATTGGAGAGTAGACTATTGTAACTCCTTATTATCAGGGTGTCCAAATAACTGCTTAAAAAGTCTTCAATTCATTCAAAATGCTGCAGTGAAAGTCCTGACAAGGACCAGCATAAGAGATCACATCACTCCAATACTAACCTCTCTGCATTGGCTCCCTGTTAAATCTAGAATATAATTTTAAATAATTTTTCCAGCTTACAAAGAACTTAACAACCAGGCCTCATCATATCTTAAAGAACTGTTAGTCCCGTATCCCCCAAGAAGAACACTTGGTTCTCAGAGTGCTGCCCCCTGGAGGTTCCTCGGTTTTCTGAAAGTACAATGAGCCTTCAGCTCTTATGCTCCCATCTTGTGGAACCAGATCCCAGTTTCAGTTAGGGAGGCTGAAACAGAATCTACTTTTAAGACAAGAATCCAAACTTTTCTATTTACTAAAGTTTATAGTTAGGACTGTTTTAAAAAAAAAAAACCTCCCCCTCGCCTCTCTTGCTACCTCTCTCTACCTCCCCCAACTTAAACAACCTATCTGTCCTATCCTTTCCTCTCTTCTATCCTCTCCTCCTCCTGCCATTCTCTCTAGAGCTCCCTACCTGTACCAGGGTCTGTTTCTTGCCCACTACCCAAATCAAGGTTTGAATCCCCCCCAATCGATCTCTGTCTTTCCTATCCTAGACATTCCTCTCCTCTATCCCTCCAATCTATTTCTCTATCCATCCTATCCTTTCTACTCCTCTGTCCCCTCACCCCAACCGGTCAGCAGAAAGCCTCCATCGATGTAGTAATGTTTTTTTAAATGATGTACTGTCTGGTAAATGTATTGTAATGTGGTGGGTTTTCTAGTGTGCGTTATTTTTCACACATACTTTAGTACCTATGTATATTTGTGTTTGGTGGTATGGTTCTACATTGTGGGACTGAAGATGTAAATGAGCTCTGAGCTAAACCTGGTATATTTACAGCATTGTCTGTTCATCAAAATGCACTGTCTCATTCAAATTAATTAATAAATGAAAATACAATGTGAATTGTTGGTTTTTCTTTGTAGATCGTGTTGAAATGACTGAGTTGTACTTGGAGCTGTAGAAATACCATTGTATAAAACTGAACTGAATTCTAAAGTGTCAATAGACAGAAACAGGTCCAGTTGGTGTTGCAGGGCGGTGGACGGAGGCTCTAGTGCAGGAAACAGCCTGGAAACCAATTCAACATCAACAAAGGATCTTTTACTCTTCAAACGGGAATAAAACAAGGCTTGAGTCCTTTCTCTGGATCACATGTGTCAAACTCCGGTCCTGGAGGGCCGCAGCCCTGCACATTTCCCACGTCTCCCTGCTTCCACACAGCTGAGTGCAATGAGCAGCTGGTTATCTGGCTTTGTGCTGAACGTGGTGAAGAACCATCAGGACATTCAGTGGAGGGAGACGTGGAAAACGTGCAGAGCTTCGGCCCTCGAGGAACTGAGTTTGACACCCCTGCGCTTGGTGCTCCTCCAAAGGAGTAGGTTTGGTGAGGGGGAACACACGGACTGGATCTGAGTGGAGCAGAGTCGACTTGAGCAGCTGCACCCAATCCAGGGAATTACCCAGCCGGCTCTCTCCTCTCTGACACAGCCGCCTGACACGCCCATCTGCAACATGCAGAGGAGAAGGAAACACAGCCTGCAGCACTAGAACCCTCCTATGAGGCTGCAGAGGAGCACGACATGACAAGTTGGCTGAGTTCCAAATAACACCATGACGAACATCAGCTGTAAACACAATTATGCAAATGAAGGTTTAATGAGAGGACTCACACCTTCTCAAGCATGTAGCAACAAGTCTGACAACAAACAGTGGAAAACTTTCAGAAGTAATAGATTACACCCTGGACATGAGCCAGTTTGCATTAACTCCACCCAGTAAGGTCACAGGCTCTTATGTAGATGTAGGAGGCAGTTTAAAGTCATGAAAGTAGATATTTGTTCTCACTATCATATTGGAAGGAAAGATTAAAGTACAGATATCTAAAATACTTTCATATTATTGGCTGTAGAAATACTTCATTAATTTATGGTCACGTCTGTTCAAAACTGAAAAATACACAGAAATTCTACTGAAAATGTTCTTGTCATTACCTTGAGTGATATCTGACTACACTGCAAGAGAGTCAGAGAGACGAGAGTTCGATTCCACTGAGTGTCTCAAGCTGTTTGACTTTGAATTTGTCTTTTTGAACTTCCTTTCATGTTGAATATGAGGAAGCACCCGGAGGTGACATGTGTGCCACCTTGCAGTCCTTCTGTTTCTCTGCAGCAGTTTGATTTTCTTCTCGATCTCATCCAGATACTTTGTGATTACTCAGTGGGTCATGAAATCCTCACCTGTCATGGTGAAGATCCCCACCAGCCAGCCGATGCCTCGGTTCCCCAGCAGGGCCATCTCCATCCCAGTGGCTGCACTCTTCTTCTGCTCCCGTCTGGACTTGAAGGAGGCCCAGACGCCGGTCCCGAGGACCAGCAGGTAGAAGGCCGCCATCACCACGGCACCGGGGACGTTGACGGCCATGATGGACCACCGCAGACTGTCTGAGGTGTGACTGACTGAACAAGTGACTGCTGGTGGTGAATATTTAAATGATCAAAGAACAAATCCTCCCTATACCATCCCTCTGGACAAACCGGTTGTTGGGAGTCACGACATTATTTGCTCCGACTCCTTGGAGCCAGAGCAGTGTTGACTCTAGTAACTGCTGTTGATCCACTTACACCTCACTGTGCCTTGCTCGTCAACAGCCTGGCCTGTGTTCCCACACACTTCATTAGAGGCGTACATCTTATATTCTTGGGGAAATGAGCGTAAATCACTTTGATTGCTGTTGTGACATGCGGCCTGTTGTTGGTCCACTCTCTTCTCATTGGTCTTCCCTCTTTGATGAGTCTGCAGACTGCCGTTTGTCCTTGTGTTTGTTAGATTAGACCCTCGAGGTGAAAATACAGCAGCAAAACTTCATCTTGGTGTCCTTGGGGGGAGACTGGGTCGTTTAATCTGTGCCAGAGAAAGTTTGCACAAGCCATATTTACAGCATGACTTTTAATATTAGAAATTGAAAAATATTGCATAATAATATATAATATGAGACTTCCGGCTTGGCGAGACATGGAATAGGACACGTGTAGTAGAGCTCTTGCAGAGTGAAATCGTTCTTTGTAAATGCGCACTGTTTTTGTACTTTTTTAGTTTTTAAACTTGAACTACTCTTTCTCCGACTTGTACGCCTCACGTTTTTCCCGTTAAAATGCCACCAAAGCTAAACAAAGCAGGAAACAACACCCAGCCTAACCAGCGGCCTGGTGCAAACGCCGCCTCCTCGCCCCAGAGTGATTCAAGTTCCCCAGCGGAGCCGAGCTGCACACCGACTGCTGACATCACCGCACTCAAAACCCAACTTCTCCTCGCTCTCCGAAATGAGGTTGTGACAGTATTCAGAGCCGAGCTTCAAACAGCTTTAAGTGAGAATCTCTGTTCCATGAAGACTGAGCTGCTGGCCTTAAAAACACAACTTTCTGGCACTATTTCCTCAGTGCAGGCGGAAGTTTCGGGCTCAAAGTTACGGTTACTGAGATGGAACTGTCCCTCTCTACTTGTACAGATGACATCGTCACTCTCTATAACAAAGTTGAACATCTGTCTAAAGAATATAGAAAGCTAGAAAATAAATGTGAGGACCTAGAGTCCAGAGCTCGCCGTCAGAACATACGGATTATCGGCGTTCCGGAGGACGACCCCGCCCCCCCTCTCCCCCGCCGGTGTGGCCAAGCTACTAATGGAGGCTTTGAAACTGGACAGGGAGCCGCTGGTGGACAGGGCTCACCGGTCCCTTATGCCGAAGCCCAGGCCCGGCGATAGTCCCCGTGCCATAGTGGCAAAGCTTCATTATTTCAAGGATTGCTCCGATATTCTCAAGAAAGCAAGGGAATTACAACGCGTGAATCTTTGAAACATGACCATCTCCGTCTTCCCTGATTACACCACCAAGACTGCACGGGCCCGTGTCGCATTCAATGACGTCCGCCGCCAGCTACGTGAGATCCCGGGAGTCCGGTTCGGCTTACTGCACCCGGCCCGACTGCGCATAACATATGAAGGCACACAGCGAAACTTTACCTCCCCAGAAGAGGCCAAGTCAGTCATCAAGACAATCACCAAATAAAGAGGCTGTTTTTCAGTTTCTCACAAGGACATTGCCATCATTACTTTCAAGTTTAATTCATATTACCGGGTGAGTCTGTACGTTCACATATACACCGACTGTCTATAAAGGATGTGCTGTTCTGGAATGGCTCTTATGTAACAAGCAGTGCTTTAAAACTGCAATATTACATTTAATGCGCATTCGTTATTATTATTGATATTAGTAGTAGTTTTATGCTGTAACTGGCGTTCTGTTAGCCATGATGCCATTTATTCCATCCGGTATTCATTGGAGTAGTTCAGGGTTTTTTTGTTGTTGTTGTTGTTTTATTTTATATATATATATTTTTGTTTTGTTTTTTCTTATTTTTCTTATTTTTCTTTCATTTTTATTTTCATTTTTTTATTATTATTTGTGTGTGTGTGTGTGTGTGTGCGCGCGTGTGTGTGTGTGTGTGTGTGTGCGCAGCAGTGTGTGTGTGTGTGTGTGTGTGTGTGTGTGCAGCAGTGTGTGTGTAGCAGTGTGTGTGTGTGTGTGTGTATGTGTGTGTTTGTAGAAGTGTGTGTGTAGCAGTGTGTGTGTGTGTGCAACTGTGTGTGTGTGTATAGCAGTGTGTGTGTGTGTGTGTGTGTGTGTGTGTGTGTGTGTGTGTGTGTGTGTGTGTGTGTGTGTGTGTAGAAGTGTGTAGCAGTGTGTGTGTGTATCAGTGTGTGTGTAGCAGTGTTTGTGTGTGTGCAACTGTGTATGTGTGTGTATAGCAGTGTGTTTGTGTGTGTGTGTGTGTGTGTGTGTGTGTGTGTGTGTGTGTGTGTGTGTGTGTGTGTGTGTGTGTGTGTGTATGTTGGTCTAAGTGACGAAACAGGACATGTGGTCAGAAAACTCACCACATTCCAGGGACATTATTAATCATCAGGACATTAATTGATGAATCAAGCCTCTAATTTGAAAACAAGCCAAAGTGTAGAAGTTCTGCTCAACAGCCTGAAACAAAAGAAACAATCCAGGATGAGCTGCTGATGCAGAGACACAACTTTGTATGTAATGTGTGTCACCACAGCTCCTCCAGTAGAGAAGAGGTGAAGAATGAAACTGTGACTGCACATCTGGAAGGTTTTTCTCACAACGGGAAAGTTTTCTCTTCATTCATTGATTCTACTGCTACCAGACTGTTATGGCCAATCGTCATAGAATCTCAAGTTCCAGATGTTTTCAACTCCAAACTCTCTGTTGTTTTCCTGGCAGTTTGTTTTGAACTGTGTTCATCTTCAGCTGGAAGATAAGGTTCTGGCAGGATTTCATAGTACCTGGTGTATAATAACACTAGAGTTCATTGGTTCAGGAACCCGCTCCAGACTTCCTCTCTGCAATAGACACTGAACCCCCTGAACCAGCCTGGGCCCTGGATGGAGACGGGGGACACAGACCCTGGTCCTGCTCAGGTCCACCAGAGCTCCTTGGTCTTTGTCCCTGTCAGAGTAATTTTATATGTAGTTGCCATATTCGTGCTTAATTATATTCATATTCAAGTTCTATCTCATTTCTGTGTATTCTCTCTTAGCAGCGCCTCTCAGGCGCTGCTCACTAATCACATGTTCTGAGCAGGTCAACCTGACCGAGGCTGATAAACAAGATGAGCCACGTCTTCCACACAGCTGCCATCTCGACGTCCTTTGATTGTATTCATAGTTGATAAACTGTTAAAACTCACAGAATGTTTTGTTACTATGATGTGTATCCTGTAAACCCTCCCCTTTGTTTAATGAAATAAAACCGCAGGAGAAATGGTCTGAAGCTCAGAGTGGGTAGGAGGTGTAATCTGAACACGCTCCTAGGCCATTCTCCTCGCGAGGAACCAAAGCTCATTCGTGTTGTCTTCTTCTTTCTTGCAGATTTAATAAATGTCTGTAGCCTAAACCTGACATTTAACTTGGTCCTTCGAGCCGGATGCCAACAACGCCTGGTGGTTCCGGCACACGCAGTCGTCGCCAGCAAGCCCACGGCCGTGGCGGGCCTCACTAGGTGAGACCCAGCACCTTTTCCAGGAACTGACACTACTTTGTGTGCTGGGACCCGCAGGTTGACGGGCGAGAGGAAAAAGACTCCGAGGGGTGAGCATTGTTTTGGGTTAAAAAGAAAATGTGCGACTGAGGGTTGCAGGATAGTAAAACCCTGTGAATTCTAGACTCTAACAGGTAAAACTAAAAAGGCGCTGAGGTAGTGGACGCCTGAGAATAGGTCACATTAAAAACGGACGGCGGAGTCCACGGTTACAGCGTCACCGAAAATTCGGTAAGAAAGAAACTAAAAGTGTGCATGTTGAATGAGTGGGTGGACTGTGAACCACTAGGTTACAATCACCATTTAAAACAACAGGAAAGTAAGTAGTGGGCTGACGTGGATGCATAGGCAAGAATTCTCCACCTGAAAGGGTTGAAGTGAGAATTACCACGATCAGTAAAGATTAACCACTACCCTGTTGAAAGGTCGACCAACGGTACCATAGACTACCCCAAGTAGTACGGTCCGTCAAAATTTAAAAACAAAATGGGACAAGGGAACACCAAAAAAACCTAAACCGCGCGATAAATTAACTTGTAAAGATTGGAAATATGTAGAACGCTGCAGCGAAGAAAATGTAAAACATTTGGATAACTGGATTACAAAATACGGCTTCGACGGGAGTCTCAATACACAAAAATAACAGTTTTACAAAATGCGATTAAAGAAAAAACTAAAAAGGATCCTAAAAAGATGCAAAAAGGTTATGACAGCACATAGAAATGGTATGCGTTATATAAATAAAAACAAAAAGTACTCGAGTGACTGTGACTGACCAAAGGACTGTGTGTATGAAGAGAAATTATTTTCGAAACCCAGACGATCAGTAAAACCTCACGGTGTCAACTGAGCTCTATCTGGGGAGTCAAAATAACCTCTTATTGCTGACTCATCAGGTGGAATTGTGGGAAAACAGTAAAGCAAAAGAAATACGGATTTAAACGAAAAACTGCAATCAGAAGAGTGTGTAAAATTAGTTATACAACTTAAAGTACAAGTGTGTGTGTTTTTGTGTGCGTGTGTATGTGTGTGTTTGTGTTTTTGTGTGTGTGCAGGAGACATGTCTCCACACTGAACGGCTTTAGACGAGAAAACACAAAAACAAAACAAAACTGCTCTGAGTAATGTGTCGGGACTACTTTAGTGTGTTTAGTGAAGAAATAAACTTATCTAAAGTAAACTTAAGTTATTTGGAATTTAAACTTAAAAAATCTATAAATAAAATTGCTAAATTAACTGAATAAAATAAATGGATGAAATAAATGAATCAATAAAGGAATCCTTGAACAAATACTTTGGGTGTATATGCATGAAGCAGAGCTCCTCCTTATCAAACAGCTGTTATGGAGACCAAGGACATTGAATGAAAACAGAATCCACAGCTCCGATCCCATTCTGCTTCTACCAGACGTTGCTGGTGGAGGAATGAGAGGCTGTGGAGGCGCTAGATTGGACTACAAACATGGAAACTCTCAACGCAATGACGAACATGCCGTGTCGCGACGTAAAATACACTTCAGCGTGCCAAGGTCGTACCATGAGAACACACACACACACACATAGTGGGAGAATGAAGGGATTCAAATGCAGTGTTGAACATTTCAAGTAGATACAAGTTTAAACTTGAGAGTTTGAGGATCAAAATTAGAATTTGATGTGTGCAATGAAATTTAAGACCTTTTACAGAGGTCCAGGAATTAAATGGTTTATAAAATCAACAATAGATTAGTGAAACTAAACTAAACTAACATGGTGACTAAAACTAGACTAAACATTTAGATGAAGTTTGGAAAGAGTCAGTTTACAAAAAAAAAAAAAAACAAAACCTCAAACAAGAAATTAAAAAATAAGAAACTAATCAAATTATTCTCAATTTTTTTAAGATAATGGATTGTTACCTTTGCAGAAACAAAATAATGATTATCAGGCATAATCTGGCTAGTTTATGATGTGCTGCTATAACGGGACATGGAAGATCTCATGTCTCAACAGGAGGGAAGACACACATCATGAACAGATTTCTAATCACTTGAAAACATTTACCCCAAATCACATGCGCTGTCTGTGTGTACAAGAGGTGGGAGGAGCCTCGGTGGAGCACTGCAGGCTTCATTGGTGCTGTTTCACCCACTAACGTTGAAAGTACTGCACACAGTGTCTGTGATATTACATCAAAACAAACTATCTTATCATGCGAGACATGACAGTTTGACTGTCTACCAAAAACGTACATCCTTGACCAGATTTAAAAGGTGCGTCTAACAAAATCAGATTTAACAATATTTATAGATCATATAAAAAGAATACAGATGGGGTCAAACGTCAAAAAGCAATGTATTTGCAGATAAAACAGGAGCTAGATGGTTGTCTTATAAATCACTATATAAATAAGCAGAAATAATGAGCCATGGGCTTCGCCATGCCTCAACAGGAGGGATTATCAATTCTTACAAAAAAATGTTTTAATAATAATAATAATAACTAGAAAATTCCCGCGGAAATTTTATTGTGCCTGCCACCTGCCGCCCCCTGCTGCCAAGCGAGGTAGTGTGAAAAATACGTGGAAATCATGTCATTAGCTAGTGATTCTCGATCGCAGCGCCAGCACGAGGCTACACTCTAAATTTCAGCTCATTTGAACAAACTTTTTAGCATGCGATGCTAACAGCTAACACCGATTTAAGTGCGTGGAAACCATGTGGTCAGCTAGTAATTCTCGATCGCAGCGCCACCACGAGGCCACCCTCCAAATTTCAGCTCATTTGAACAAACTTGTTAGCATGCGATGCTAACACCTGCGATATAAGTACGTGGAAACCATGTCATTAGCTAGTGATTCTCGATCGCAGCGCCAGCATGAGGCTACACTCTAAATTTCAGCTCATTTGAACAAACTTATTACCATGCGATGCTAACAGCTAGCACCGATTTAAGTGCGTGGAAACCATGTGGTCAGCTAGTAATTCTCGATCGCAGCGCCACCACGAGGCCACCCTCCAAATTTCAGCTCATTTAAACAAAGTTGTTAGCATGCGATGCTAACACCAGCGATTTAAGTACGTGGAAACCATGTCATTAGCTAGTGTTTCTCGATCGCAGCGCCAGCACGAGTCCACCCTCCAAATTTGAGCTCATTCGAACAAACTTGTTAGCATGAGATGCTAACACCTGCGATTTGCCTGAAAAGCGCAGAAGTTACCTCCCAGGTGTGGCTGACCTGGAATCTGGAGTTTTATGACATTCTGAGATGGTAGGCCAATTAGCTTAGCGCGGCGGCTAACTAGCTAGTGCGCCGTGATCGCAGCACCCCCATGAGGCCACCCTCCAAATTTCAGCTCAATTGAACAAACTTTGTAGCATGCTAATTGGCATGCTAACAAGTGTTGATGCTGAGTCATTGCCATCAGCATTAAAATGCATTGAAAAGTATGGTGCCTAAGCTACTGTGTGTGTGTGAGCACTGTGTGGTCAGCCGTCATGTTACTGGTCCAGTCAATCAGAGGAGCCGTGTGTGTTGCCAGGCAGATTTGGAGCAGCTTGTGTGATGTCATGGAGCCGGCTCCTGATTGACAAGCTGCTGCAGGTGCAGAGACTATGAGACGTTATCTGAGGGAAGAAGGGGTTTAAGCACAAACGCAGGTCCCGAACAACTGCTTATAGTTGGAGAACCGTGACACTTGGGTGAAAAATTCCTTCACCGTGGGCGTCGGGAGAAGTTGAAGGACGTGCGGTGTGGTTTTCGTGTCCTCACGAGGTTCCGTCTCCCCGTGAGGACTTGAAACAAATGGCTGAACTTTGGGGATTTGGGGAGAAAATGACTCGTCAAAATGTATTGGCGCGGATGAGACAGAATCCTGCGCTCCCTATCAATTAAGTCCCCTGGAGGGAGAACCGTGTCTCTCTGAGACAAAAGTGTCCCCTCGTGAGAAGCACAAGGCCTGTGGCTACAATTTGATGTATAATATGTTGAGAAAGACGAAGAAATGTGTCTGTGGTGACGAGATAAAAACTTTTTTTTGTTTGTAAAACGGCAGTTTCTCACCCTCTAACTGACATCTCACCCTCTAGCTTTTCCACATACACACCCATACAAAACTGGAAAAAGGAGGGAAAAGTTGATGACATTCAAAGGCTCACAGTTTAAAATTGGTGAAACTTTTGAAAAATCTGAGGACATATCTGAATACAGAACAAGTGCGGCAACGTTTTAAGAGTAAGTTTGAGTCTGTAGCTGAATATTTGGCGACGTGATGTGGCGTGGAAAAAGTGTGATTTTTTTTCTTGTTTTTCTTGGCTCCCATGTTAAGCGGATGTAAAAATCATCGCCGTTTTTTACGTGTTGTTCGGAAGCCGTTTGCGATATCCACAATCCAAATGGATGCACAGGATTCCCGATAATTCCCTACGTAGCGATATGCTTTTGTATACGTACTCCAAACGGTGCGGGACTAGTAGTTCGGCAAACTTGGTGTGGCAGAGGAAGAATAATAATAATAATAACTAGAAAATTCCCGCGGAAATTTTATTGTGCCTGCCACCTGCCGCCCCCTGCTGCCGAGCGAGGTAGTGTGAAAAATATGTGGAAATCATGTCATTAGCTAGTGATTCTCGATCGCAGCGCCAGCACGAGGCTACACTCTAAATTTCAGCTCATTTGAACAAACTTTTTAGCATGCGATGCTAACAGCTAACACCGATTTAAGTGCGTGGAAACCATGTGGTCAGCTAGTAATTCTCGATCGCAGCGCCACCACGAGGCCACCCTCCAAATTTCAGCTCATTTGAACAAACTTGTTAGCATGCGATGCTAACACCTGCGATATAAGTACGTGGAAACCATGTCATTAGCTAGTGATTCTCGATCGCAGCGCCAGCATGAGGCTACACTCTAAATTTCAGCTCATTTGAACAAACTTATTACCATGCGATGCTAACAGCTAGCACCGATTTAAGTGCGTGTAAACCATGTGGTCAGCTAGTAATTCTCGATCGCAGCGCCACCACGAGGCCACCCTCCAAATTTCAGCTCATTTAAACAAAGTTGTTAGCATGCGATGCTAACACAAGCGATTTAAGTACGTGGAAACCATGTCATTAGCTAGTGTTTCTCGATCGCAGCGCCAGCACGAGTCCACCCTCCAAATTTGAGCTCATTTGAACAAACTTGTTAGCATGAGATGCTAACACCTGCGATTTGCCTGAAAAGCGCAGAAGTTACCTCCCAGGTGTGGCTGACCTGGAATCTGGAGTTTTATGACATTCTGAGATGGTAGGCCAATTAGCTTAGCACGGCGGCTAACTAGCTAGTGCGCCGTGATCGCAGCACCCCCATGAGGCCACCGTCCAAATTTCAGCTCAATTGAACAAACTTTGTAGCATGCTAATTGGCATGCTAACAAGTGTTGATGCTGAGTCATTGCCATCAGCATTAAAATGCATTGAAAAGTATGGTGCCTAAGCTACTGTGTGTGTGTGAGCACTGTGTGGTCAGCCATCATGTTACTGGTCCAGTCAATCAGAGGAGCCGTGTGTGTTGCCAGGCAGATTTGGAGCAGCTTGTGTGATGTCATGGAGCCGGCTCCTGATTGACAAGCTGCTGCAGGTGCACAGACTATGAGACGTTATCTGAGGGAAGAAGGGGTTTAAGCACAAACGCAGGTCCCGAACAACTGCTTATAGTTGGAGAACCGTGACACTTGGGTGAAAAATTCCTTCACCGTGGGTGTCGGGAGAAGTTGAAGGACGTGCGGTGTGGTTTTGGTGTCCTCACGAGGTTCCGTCTCCCCGTGAGGACTTGAAACAAATGGCTGAACTTTGGGGATTTGGGGAGAAAATGACTCGTCAAAATGTATTGGCGCGGATGAGACAGAATCCTGCGCTCCCTATCAATTAAGTCCCCTGGAGGGAGAACCGTGTCTCTCTGAGACAAAAGTGTCCCCTCGTGAGAAGCACAAGGCCTGTGGCTACAATTTGATGTATAATATGTTGAGAAAGACGAAGAAATGTGTCTGTGGTGACGAGATAAAAACTTTTTTTTGTTTGTAAAACGGCAGTTTCTCTCACTCTGACCGAAATCTTCCCACTCTAACTTTTCACATACACACCCATACAAAACTGGAAAAAGGAGGGAAAAGTTGATGACATTTGAAGGCTGACAGTTTAAAATTGGTGAAACTTTTGAAAAATCTGAGGACATATCTGAATACAGAACAAGTGCGGCAACGTTTTAAGAGTAAGTTTGAGTCTGTAGCTGAATATTTGGCGACGTGATGTGGCGTGGAAAAAGTGTGATTTTTTTTTCTGTTTTTTCTTGGCTCCCATGTTAAGCGGATGTAAAAATCATCGCCGTTTTTTACGTGTTGTTCGGAAGCCGTTTGCGATATCCACAATCCAAATGGATGCACAGGATTCCCGATAACTCCCTACGTAGCGATATGCTTTTGTATACGTACTCCAAACGGTGCGGGACTAGTAGTTCGGCAAACTTTGTGCGGCAGAGGAAGAATAATAATAATAATAAAAAAAAACGGCGCTTTCCCAGGATTGTAATAATTGTGCGACGCCTCTTACAGAGGCAGGCACAATTAACTAGAAAATTCCCGCGGAAATTTTATTGTGCCTGCCACCTGCCGCCCCCTGCTGCCGAGCGAGGTAGTGTGAAAAATACGTGGAAATCATGTCATTAGCTAGTGATTCTCGATCGCAGCGCCAGCATGAGGCTACACTCTAAATTTCAGCTCATTTGAACAAACTTTTTAGCATGCGATGCTAACAGCTAACACCGATTTAAGTGCGTGGAAACCATGTGGTCAGCTAGTAATTCTCGATCGCAGCGCCACCACGAGGCCACCCTCCAAATTTCAGCTCATTTGAACAAACTTGTTAGCATGCGATGCTAACACCAGCGATTTAAGTACGTGGAAACCATGTCATTAGCTAGTGATTCTCGATCGCAGCGCCACCACGAGGCCACCCTCCAAATTTCAGGTCATTTGAACAAACTTGTTAGCATGCGATGCTAACAGCAAACAGCGGTTTAAGTGCGTGGAAACCATGTGATCAGCTAGCAATTCTCGATCGCAGCGCTACCACGAGGCCACCCTCCAAATTTCAGCTCATTGAAACAAACTTGTTAGCATGCGATGCTAACACCAGCGATTTAAGTACGTGGAAACCATGTCATTAGCTAGTGATTGTCGATCGCAGCGCCAGCACGAGTCCACCCTCCAAATTTGAGCTCATTTGAACAAACTTGTTAGCATGAGATGCTAACACCTGCGATTTGCCTGAAAAGCACAGAAGTTACCTCCCAGGTGTGGCTGACCTGGAATCTGGAGTTTTGTGACATTCTGAGATGGTAGGCCAATTAGCTTAGCGCGGCGGCTAACTAGCTAGTGCGCCGTGATCGCAGCACCCCCATGAGGCCACTCTCCAAATTTCAGCTCAATTGAACAAACTTTGTAGCATGCTAATTGGCATGCTAACAAGTGCTGCTGCTGAGTCATTGCCATCAGCATTAAAATGCATTGAAAAGTATGGTGCCTAAGCTACTGTGTGTGTGTGAGCACTGTGTGGTCAGCCATCATGTTACTGGTCCAGTCAATCAGAGGAGCCGTGTGTGTTGCCAGGCAGATTTGGAGCAGCTTGTGTGATGTCATGGAGCCGGCTCCTGATTGACAAGCTGCTGCAGGTGCAGAGACTATGAGACGTTATCTGAGGGAAGAAGGGGTTTAAGCACAAACGCAGGTCCCGAACAACTGCTTATAGTTGGAGAACCGTGACACTTGGGTGAAAAATTCCTTCACCGTGGGCGTCGGGAGAAGTTGAAGGACGTGCGGTGTGGTTTTCGTGTCCTCACGAGGTTCCGTCTCCCCGTGAGGACTTGAAACAAATGGCTGAACTTTGGGGATTTGGGGAGAAAATGACTCGTCAAAATGTATTGGCGCGGATGAGACAGAATCCTGCGCTCCCTATCAATTAAGTCCCCTGGAGGGAGAACCGTGTCTCTCTGAGACAAAAGTGTCCCCTCGTGAGAAGCACAAGGCCTGTGGCTACAATTTGATGTATAATATGTTGAGAAAGACGAAGAAATGTGTCTGTGGTGACGAGATAAAAACTTTTTTTTGTTTGTAAAACGGCAGTTTCTGTCACTCTAACTGACATCTCACCCTCTAGCTTTTCCACATACACACCCATACAAAACTGGAAAAAGGAGGGAAAAGTTGATGACATTTGAAGGCTCACAGTTTAAAACTGGTGAAACTTTTGAAAAATCCGAGGACATATCTGAATACAGAACAAGTGCGGCAACGTTTTAAGAGTAAGTTTGAGTCTGTAGCTGAATATTTGGCGACGTGATGTGGCGTGGAAAAAGTGTGATTTTTTTTTCTTGTTTTTCTTGGCTCCCATGTTAAGCGGATGTAAAAATCATCGCCGTTTTTTACGTGTTGTTCGGAAGCCGTTTGCGATATCCATAATCCAAATGGATGCACAGGATTCCCGATAATTCCCTAATTAGCGATATGCGTTTTGTCTACGTACTCCAAACGGTGTGGGACTAGTAGGCTTGCAAACTTTGTGCGGCAGAGGAAGAAAAATAAAAATAATAACTAGAAAATTCCCGCGGAAATTTTATTGTGCCTGCCACCTGCCGCCCCCTGCTGCCGAGCGAGGTAGTGTGAAAAATACGTGGAAATCATGTCATTAGCTAGTGATTCTCGATCGCAGCGGCAGCACGAGGCTACACTCTAAATTTCAGCTCATTTGAACAAACTTTTTAGCATGCGATGCTAACAGCTAACACCGATTTAAGTGCGTGGAAACCATGTGGTCAGCTAGTAATTCTCGATCGCAGCGCCACCACGAGGCCACCCTCCAAATTTCAGCTCATTTAAACAAACTTGTTAGCATGCGATGCTAACACCAGCGATTTAAGTACGTGGAAACCATGTCATTAGCTAGTGATTCTCGATCGCAGCGCCACCACGAGGCCACCCTCCAAATTTCAGGTCATTTGAATAATCTTGTTAGCATGAGATGCTAACAGGTAACAGCGATTTAAGTGCGTGGAAACCATGTGGTCAGCTAGTAATTCTCGATCGCAGCGCCACCACGAGGCCACCCTCCAAATTTCAGCTCATTGAAACAAACTTGTTAGCATGCGATGCTAACACCAGCGATTTAAGTACGTGGAAACCATGTCATTAGCTAGTGATTCTCGATCGCAGCGCCAGCACGAGTCCACCCTCCAAATTTGAGCTCATTTGAACAAACTTGTTAGCATGAGATGCTAACACCTGCGATTTGCCTGAAAAGCGCAGAAGTTACCTCCCAGGTGTGGCTGACCTGGAATCTGGAGTTTTATGACATTCTGAGATGGTAGGCCAATTAGCTTAGCGCGGCGGCTAACTAGCTAGTGCGCCGTGATCGCAGCACCCCCATGAGGCCACCCTCCAAATTTCAGCTCAATTGAACAAACTTTGTAGCATGCTAATTGGCATGCTAACAAGTGTTGATGCTGAGTCATTGCCATCAGCATTAAAATGCATTGAAAAGTATGATGCCTAAGCTACTGTGTGTGTGTGAGCACTGTGTGGTCAGCCATCATGTTACTGGTCCAGTCAATCAGAGGAGCCGTGTGTGTTGCCAGGCAGATTTGGAGCAGCTTGTGTGATGTCATGGAGCCGGCTCCTGATTGACAAGCTGCTGCAGGTGGCAGAGATTATGAGACCTTATGTGAGGGAAGAAGGTGTTTAAGCACAAACGCAGGTCCCGAACAACTGCTTATAGTTGGAGAACCGTGACACTTGGGTGAAAAATTCCTTCACCGTGGGCGTCGGGAGAAGTTGAAGGATGAACGGTGTGGTTTTGGTGTCCTCACGAGGTTCCGTCTCCCCGTGAGGACTTGAAACAAATGGCTGAACTTTGGGGATTTGGGGAGAAAATGACTCGTCAAAATGTATTGGTGCGGATGAGGCAGAATCCTGCGCTCCCTATCAATTAAGTCCACTGGAGGGAGAACCGTGTCTCTCTGAGACAAAAGTGTCCCCTCGTGAGAAGCACAAGGCCTGTAGCTACATTTTGATGTATAATATGTTGAGAAAGACAAAGAAATGTGGCCGTGGCGACGAGATAAAAACTTTTTTTTTTGTGTAAAACGGCAGTTTCTCTCACTCTAACTGACATCTCACCCTCTAGCTTTTCCACATACACACCCATACAAAACTGGAAAAAGGAGGGAAAACTTGATGACATTCGAAGGCTGACAGTTGAAAATTGGTAAAACTTGTGAGAAATCTAAGGACATATGTGAATACAGAACAAGTGCGGCAACGTTTTAAGAGTAAGTTTGAGTCTGTAGCTGAATATTTGGCGACGTGATGTGGCGTGGAAAAAGTGTGATTTTTTTTCTTGTTTTTCTTGGCTCCCATGTTAAGCGGATGTAAAAATCATCGCCGTTTTTTACGTGTTGTTCGGAAGCCGTTTGCGATATCCACAATCCAAATGGATGCACAGGATTCCCGATAATTCCCTACGTAGCGATATGCTTTTTGTCTACGTACTCCAAACGGTGCGGGACTAGTAGGCCTGCAAACTTTGTGTGGCAGAGGAAGAAAAATAAAAATAATAACTAGAAAATTCCCGCGGAAATTTTATTGTGCCTGCCACCTGCCGCCCCCTGCTGCCGAGCGAGGTAGTGTGAAAAATACGTGGAAATCATGTCATTAGCTAGTGATTCTCGATCGCAGCGCCAGCATGAGGCTACACTCTAAATTTCAGCTCATTTGAACAAACTTTTTAGCATGCGATGCTAACAGCTAGCACCAATTTAAGTGCGTGGAAACCATGTGGTCAGCTAGTAATTCTCGATCGCAGCGCCACCACGAGGCCACCCTCCAAATTTCAGCTCATTTGAACAAACTTGTAAGCATGCGATGCTAACACTTGCGATTTAAGTACGTGGAAACCATGTCATTAGCTAGTGATTCTCGATCGCAGCGCCACCACGAGGCCACCCTCCAAATTTCAGGTCATTTGAACAAACTTGTTAGCATGCGATGCTAACAGCAAACAGCGATTTAAGTGCGTGGAAACCATGTGGTCAGCTAGTAATTCTCGATCGCAGCGCCACCACGAGGCCACCCTCCAAATTTCAGCTCATTTAAACAAAGTTGTTAGCATGCGATGCTAACACCAGCGATTTAAGTACGTGGAAACCATGTCATTAGCTAGTGATTCTCGATCGCAGCGCCAGCACGAGTCCACCCTCCAAATTTGAGCTCATATGAACAAACTCGTTAGCATGAGATGCTAACAACTGCGATTTGCCTGAAAAGCGCAGAAGTTACCTCCCAGGTGTGGCTGACCTGGAATCTGGAGTTTTATGACATTCTGAGATGGTAGGCCAATTAGCTTAGCGCGGCGGCTAACTAGCTAGTGCGCCGTGATCGCAGCACCCCCATGAGGCCACCCTCCAAATTTCAGCTCAATTGAACAAACTTTGTAGCATGCTAATTGGCATGCTAACAAGTGTTGATGCTGAGTCATTGCCATCAGCATTAAAATGCATTGAAAAGTATGGTGCCTAAGCTACTGTGTGTGTGTGAGCACTGTGTGGTCAGCCTTCATGTTACTGGTCCAGGCAATCAGAGGAGCCATGTGTGTTGCCAGGCAGATTTGGAGCAGCTTGTGTGATGTCATGGAGCCGGCTCCTGATTGACAAGCTGCTGCAGGTGGCAGAGATTATGAGACCTTATGTGAGGGAAGAAGGTGTTTAAGCACAAACGCAGGTCCCGAACAACTGCTTATAGTTGGAGAACCGTGACACTTGGGTGAAAAATTCCTTCACCGTGGGCGTCGGGAGAAGTTGAAGGATGAACGGTGTGGTTTTGGTGTCCTCACGAGGTTCCGTCTCCCCGTGAGGACTTGAAACAAATGGCTGAACTTTGGGGATTTGGGGAGAAAATGACTCGTCAAAATGTATTGGTGCGGATGAGGCAGAATCCTGCGCTCCCTATCAATTAAGTCCACTGGAGGGAGAACCGTGTCTCTCTGAGACAAAAGTGTCCCCTCGTGAGAAGCACAAGGCCTGTAGCTACATTTTGATGTATAATATGTTGAGAAAGACAAAGAAATGTGGCCGTGGCGACGAGATAAAAACTTTTTTTTTTGTGTAAAACGGCAGTTTCTCTCACTCTAACTGACATCTCACCCTCTAGCTTTTCCACATACACACCCATACAAAACTGGAAAAAGGAGGGAAAACTTGATGACATTCGAAGGCTGACAGTTGAAAATTGGTAAAACTTGTGAGAAATCTAAGGACATATGTGAATACAGAACAAGTGCGGCAACGTTTTAAGAGTAAGTTTGAGTCTGTAGCTGAATATTTGGCGACGTGATGTGGCGTGGAAAAAGTGTGATTTTTTTTCTTGTTTTTCTTGGCTCCCATGTTAAGCGGATGTAAAAATCATCGCCGTTTTTTACGTGTTGTTCGGAAGCCGTTTGCGATATCCACAATCCAAATGGATGCACAGGATTCCCGATAATTCCCTACGTAGCGATATGCTTTTTGTCTACGTACTCCAAACGGTGCGGGACTAGTAGGCCTGCAAACTTTGTGTGGCAGAGGAAGAAAAATAAAAATAATAATAAAAAAAAACGGCGTTTTCCCAGGATTGTAATAATTGTGCGACGCCTCTTAAAGAGGCAGGCACAATTAATAACTAGAAAATTCCCGCGGAAATTTTATTGTGCCTGCCACCTGCCGCCCCCTGCTGCCGAGCGAGGTAGTGTGAGAAATACGTGGAAATCATGTCATTAGCTAGTGATTCTCGATCGCAGCGCCACCACGAGGCCACCCTCCAAATTTCAGCTCATTTGAACAAACTTTTTAGCATGCGATGCTAACAGCTAACACCGATTTAAGTGCGTGGAAACCATGTGGTCAGCTAGTAATTCTCGATCGCAGCGCCACCATGAGGCCACCCTCCAAATTTCAGCTCATTTGAACAAACTTGTTAGCATGTGATGCTAACACTTGCGATTTAAGTACGTGGAAACCATGTCATTAGCTAGTGATTCTCGATCGCAGCGCCAGCACGAGTCCACCCTCCAAATTTGAGCTCATTTGAACAAACTTGTTAGCATGAGATGCTAACACCTGCGATTTGCCTGAAAAGCGCAGAAGTTACCTCCCAGGTGTGGCTGACCTGGAATCTGGAGTTTTATGACATTCTGAGATGGTAGGCCAATTAGCTTAGCGCGGTGGCTAACTAGCTAGTGCGCCGTGATCGCAGCACCCCCATGAGGCCACCGTCCAAATTTCAGCTCAATTGAACAAACTTTGTAGCATGCTAATTGGCATGCTAACAAGTGTTGATGCTGAGTCATTGCCATCAGCATTAAAATGCATTGAAAAGTATGGTGCCTAAGCTACTGTGTGTGTGTGAGCACTGTGTGGTCAGCCATCATGTTACTGGTTCAGTCAATCAGAGGAGCCGTGTGTGTTGCCAGGCAGATTTGGAGCAGCTTGTGTGATGTCATGGAGCCGGCTCCTGATTGACAGGCTGCTGCAGGTGCAGAGACTATGAGACGTTATCTGAGGGAAGAAGGTGTTTAAGCACAAACGCAGGTCCCGAACAACTGCTTATAGTTGGAGAACCGTGACACTTGGGTGAAAAATTCCTTCACCGTGGGCGTCGGGAGAAGTTGAAGGACGTGCGGTGTGGTTTTCGTGTCGTCACGAGGTTCCGTCTCCCCGTGAGGACTTGAAACAAATGGCTGAACTTTGGGGATTTGGGGAGAAAATGACTCGTCAAAATGTATTGGCGCGGATGAGACAGAATCCTGCGCTCCCTATCAATTAAGTCCCCTGGAGGGAGAACCGTGTCTCTCTGAGACAAAAGTGTCCCCTCGTGAGAAGCACAAGGCCTGTAGCTACATTTTGATGTATAATATGTTGAGAAAGACAAAGAAATGTGGCCGTGGCGACGAGATAAAAACTTTTTTTTTTCTGTAAAACGGCAGTTTCTGTCACTCTAACTGACATCTCACCCTCTAGCTTTTCCACATACACACCCATACAAAACTGGAAAAAGGAGGGAAAAGTTGATGACATTTGAAGGCTCACAGTTTAAAACTGGTGAAACTTTTGAAAAATCCGAGGACATATCTGAATACAGAACAAGTGCGGCAACGTTTTAAGAGTAAGTTTGAGTCTGTAGCTGAATATTTGGCGACGTGATGTGGCGTGGAAAAAGTGTGATTTTTTTTTCTTGTTTTTCTTGGCTCCCATGTTAAGCGGATGTAAAAATCATCGCCGTTTTTTACGTGTTGTTCGGAAGCCGTTTGCGATATCCATAATCCAAATGGATGCACAGGATTCCCGATAATTCCCTAATTAGCGATATGCGTTTTGTCTACGTACTCCAAACGGTGTGGGACTAGTAGGCTTGCAAACTTTGTGCGGCAGAGGAAGAAAAATAAAAATAATAATAATAATAAAAAAAAACGGCGCTTTCCCAGGATTGTAATAATTGTGCGACGCCTCTTACAGAGGCAGGCACAATTAATAATAATAATAATAAAAAAAAACGGCGCTTTCCCAGGATTGTAATAATTGTGCGACGCCTCTTACAGAGGCAGGCACAATTAATAATAATAATAACTAGAAAATTCCCGCGGAAATTTTATTGTGCCTGCCACCTGCCGCCCCCTGCTGCCGAGCGAGGTAGTGTGAAAAATACGTGGAAATCATGTCATTAGCTAGTGATTCTCGATCGCAGCGGCAGCACGAGGCTACACTCTAAATTTCAGCTCATTTGAACAAACTTTTTAGCATGCGATGCTAACAGCTAACACCGATTTAAGTGCGTGGAAACCATGTGGTCAGCTAGTAATTCTCGATCGCAGCGCCACCACGAGGCCACCCTCCAAATTTCAGCTCATTTAAACAAACTTGTTAGCATGCGATGCTAACACCAGCGATTTAAGTACGTGGAAACCATGTCATTAGCTAGTGATTCTCGATCGCAGCGCCACCACGAGGCCACCCTCCAAATTTCAGGTCATTTGAATAATCTTGTTAGCATGAGATGCTAACAGGTAACAGCGATTTAAGTGCGTGGAAACCATGTGGTCAGCTAGTAATTCTCGATCGCAGCGCCACCACGAGGCCACCCTCCAAATTTCAGCTCATTGAAACAAACTTGTTAGCATGCGATGCTAACACCAGCGATTTAAGTACGTGGAAACCATGTCATTAGCTAGTGATTCTCGATCGCAGCGCCAGCACGAGTCCACCCTCCAAATTTGAGCTCATTTGAACAAACTTGTTAGCATGAGATGCTAACACCTGCGATTTGCCTGAAAAGCGCAGAAGTTACCTCCCAGGTGTGGCTGACCTGGAATCTGGAGTTTTATGACATTCTGAGATGGTAGGCCAATTAGCTTAGCGCGGCGGCTAACTAGCTAGTGCGCCGTGATCGCAGCACCCCCATGAGGCCACCCTCCAAATTTCAGCTCAATTGAACAAACTTTGTAGCATGCTAATTGGCATGCTAACAAGTGTTGATGCTGAGTCATTGCCATCAGCATTAAAATGCATTGAAAAGTATGATGCCTAAGCTACTGTGTGTGTGTGAGCACTGTGTGGTCAGCCATCATGTTACTGGTCCAGTCAATCAGAGGAGCCGTGTGTGTTGCCAGGCAGATTTGGAGCAGCTTGTGTGATGTCATGGAGCCGGCTCCTGATTGACAAGCTGCTGCAGGTGGCAGAGATTATGAGACCTTATGTGAGGGAAGAAGGTGTTTAAGCACAAACGCAGGTCCCGAACAACTGCTTATAGTTGGAGAACCGTGACACTTGGGTGAAAAATTCCTTCACCGTGGGCGTCGGGAGAAGTTGAAGGATGAACGGTGTGGTTTTGGTGTCCTCACGAGGTTCCGTCTCCCCGTGAGGACTTGAAACAAATGGCTGAACTTTGGGGATTTGGGGAGAAAATGACTCGTCAAAATGTATTGGTGCGGATGAGGCAGAATCCTGCGCTCCCTATCAATTAAGTCCACTGGAGGGAGAACCGTGTCTCTCTGAGACAAAAGTGTCCCCTCGTGAGAAGCACAAGGCCTGTAGCTACATTTTGATGTATAATATGTTGAGAAAGACAAAGAAATGTGGCCGTGGCGACGAGATAAAAACTTTTTTTTTTGTGTAAAACGGCAGTTTCTCTCACTCTAACTGACATCTCACCCTCTAGCTTTTCCACATACACACCCATACAAAACTGGAAAAAGGAGGGAAAACTTGATGACATTCGAAGGCTGACAGTTGAAAATTGGTAAAACTTGTGAGAAATCTAAGGACATATGTGAATACAGAACAAGTGCGGCAACGTTTTAAGAGTAAGTTTGAGTCTGTAGCTGAATATTTGGCGACGTGATGTGGCGTGGAAAAAGTGTGATTTTTTTTCTTGTTTTTCTTGGCTCCCATGTTAAGCGGATGTAAAAATCATCGCCGTTTTTTACGTGTTGTTCGGAAGCCGTTTGCGATATCCACAATCCAAATGGATGCACAGGATTCCCGATAATTCCCTACGTAGCGATATGCTTTTTGTCTACGTACTCCAAACGGTGCGGGACTAGTAGGCCTGCAAACTTTGTGTGGCAGAGGAAGAAAAATAAAAATAATAACTAGAAAATTCCCGCGGAAATTTTATTGTGCCTGCCACCTGCCGCCCCCTGCTGCCGAGCGAGGTGGTGTGAAAAATACGTGGAAATCATGTCATTAGCTAGTGATTCTCGATCGCAGCGCCAGCATGAGGCTACACTCTAAATTTCAGCTCATTTGAACAAACTTTTTAGCATGCGATGCTAACAGCTAACACCGATTTAAGTGCGTGGAAACCATGTGGTCAGCTAGTAATTCTCGATCGCAGCGCCACCACGAGGCCACCCTCCAAATGTCAGCTCATTTGAACAAACTTGTTAGCATGCGATGCTAACACCAGCGATTTAAGTACGTAGAAACCATGTCATTAGCTAGTGATTCTCGATCGCAGCGCCACCACGAGGCCACCCTCCAAATTTCAGCTCATTTGAACAAACTTGTTAGCATGCGATGCTAACAGCAAACAGCGGTTTAAGTGCGTGGAAACCATGTGATCAGCTAGCAATTCTCGATCGCAGCGCTACCACGAGGCCACCCTCCAAATTTCAGCTCATTGAAACAAACTTGTTAGCATGCGATGCTAACACCAGCGATTTAAGTACGTGGAAACCATGTCATTAGCTAGTGATTCTCGATCGCAGCACCAGCACGAGTCCACCCTCCAAATTTGAGCTCATTTGAACAAACTTGTTAGCATGAGATGCTAACACCTGCGATTTGCCTGAAAAGCGCAGAAGTTACCTCCCAGGTGTGGCTGACCTGGAATCTGGAGTTTTATGACATTCTGAGATGGTAGGCCAATTAGCTTAGCGCGGCGGCTAACTAGCTAGTGCGCCGTGATCGCAGCACCCCCATGAGGCCACCCTCCAAATTTCAGCTCAATTGAACAAACTTTGTAGCATGCTAATTGGCATGCTAACAAGTGTTGATGCTGAGTCATTGCCATCAGCATTAAAATGCATTGAAAAGTATGGTGCCTAAGCTACTGTGTGTGTGTGAGCACTGTGTGGTCAGCCATCATGTTACTGGTCCAGTCAATCAGAGGAGCCATGTGTGTTGCCAGGCAGATTTGGAGCAGCTTGTGTGATGTCATGGAGCCGGCTCCTGATTGACAAGCTGCTGCAGGTGCAGAGACTATGAGACGTTATCTGAGGGAAGAAGGGGTTTAAGTACAAACGCAGGTCCCGAACAACTGCTTATAGTTGGAGAACCGTGACACTTGGGTGAAAAATTCCTTCACCGTGGGCGTCGGGAGAAGTTGAAGGACGTGCGGTGTGGTTTTCGTGTCCTCACGAGGTTCCGTCTCCCCGTGAGGACTTGAAACAAATGGCTGAACTTTGGGGATTTGGGGAGAAAATGACTCGTCAAAATGTATTGGCGCGGATGAGGCAGAATCCTGCGCTCCCTATCAATTAAGTCCCCTGGAGGGAGAACCGTGTCTCTCTGAGACAAAAGTGTCCCCTCGTGAGAAGCACAAGGCCTGTGGCTACAATTTGATGTATAATATGTTGAGAAAGACGAAGAAATGTGTCTGTGGTGACGAGATAAAAACTTTTTTTTGTTTGTGAAACGGCAGTTTCTCTCCCTCTAACTGACATCTCACCCTCTAGCTTTTCCACATACACACCCATACAAAACTGGAAAAAGGAGGGAAAACTTGATGACATTTGAAGGCTCACAGTTTAAAACTGGTGAAAGTTTTGAAAAATCCAAGGACATATCTGAATACAGAACAAGTGCGGCAACGTTTTAAGAGTAAGTTTGAGTCTGTAGCTGAATATTTGGCGACGTGATGTGGCGTGGAAAAAGTGTGATTTTTTTTCTTGTTTTTCTTGGCTCCCATGTTAAGCGGATGTAAAAATCATCGCCGTTTTTTACGTGTTGTTCGGAAGCCGTTTGCGATATCCACAATCCAAATGGATGCACAGGATTCCCGATAATTCCCTACGTAGCGATATGCTTTTGTATACGTACTCCAAACGGTGCGGGACTAGTAGTTCGGCAAACTTGGTGTGGCAGAGGAAGAATAATAATATTAAAAAAAAACGGCGCCTTCCCAGGATTGTAATAATTGTGCGACGCCTCTTACAGAGGCAGGCACAATTAACTAGAAAATTCCCGCGGAAATTTTATTGTGCCTGCCACCTGCCGCCCCCTGCTGCCGAGCGAGGTAGTGTGAAAAATACGTGGAAATCATGTCATTAGCTAGTGATTCTCGATCGCAGCGCCAGCATGAGGCTACACTCTAAATTTCAGCTCATTTGAACAAACTTTTTAGCATGCGATGCTAACAGCTAGCACCAATTTAAGTGCGTGGAAACCATGTGGTCAGCTAGTAATTCTCGATCGCAGCGCCACCACGAGGCCACCCTCCAAATTTCAGCTCATTTGAACAAACTTGTAAGCATGCGATGCTAACACTTGCGATTTAAGTACGTGGAAACCATGTCATTAGCTAGTGATTCTCGATCGCAGCGCCACCACGAGGCCACCCTCCAAATTTCAGGTCATTTGAACAAACTTGTTAGCATGCGATGCTAACAGCAAACAGCGATTTAAGTGCGTGGAAACCATGTGGTCAGCTAGTAATTCTCGATCGCAGCGCCACCACGAGGCCACCCTCCAAATTTCAGCTCATTTAAACAAAGTTGTTAGCATGCGATGCTAACACCAGCGATTTAAGTACGTGGAAACCATGTCATTAGCTAGTGATTCTCGATCGCAGCGCCAGCACGAGTCCACCCTCCAAATTTGAGCTCATATGAACAAACTCGTTAGCATGAGATGCTAACAACTGCGATTTGCCTGAAAAGCGCAGAAGTTACCTCCCAGGTGTGGCTGACCTGGAATCTGGAGTTTTATGACATTCTGAGATGGTAGGCCAATTAGCTTAGCGCGGCGGCTAACTAGCTAGTGCGCCGTGATCGCAGCACCCCCATGAGGCCACCCTCCAAATTTCAGCTCAATTGAACAAACTTTGTAGCATGCTAATTGGCATGCTAACAAGTGTTGATGCTGAGTCATTGCCATCAGCATTAAAATGCATTGAAAAGTATGGTGCCTAAGCTACTGTGTGTGTGTGAGCACTGTGTGGTCAGCCTTCATGTTACTGGTCCAGGCAATCAGAGGAGCCATGTGTGTTGCCAGGCAGATTTGGAGCAGCTTGTGTGATGTCATGGAGCCGGCTCCTGATTGACAAGCTGCTGCAGGTGGCAGAGATTATGAGACCTTATGTGAGGGAAGAAGGTGTTTAAGCACAAACGCAGGTCCCGAACAACTGCTTATAGTTGGAGAACCGTGACACTTGGGTGAAAAATTCCTTCACCGTGGGCGTCGGGAGAAGTTGAAGGATGAACGGTGTGGTTTTGGTGTCCTCACGAGGTTCCGTCTCCCCGTGAGGACTTGAAACAAATGGCTGAACTTTGGGGATTTGGGGAGAAAATGACTCGTCAAAATGTATTGGTGCGGATGAGGCAGAATCCTGCGCTCCCTATCAATTAAGTCCACTGGAGGGAGAACCGTGTCTCTCTGAGACAAAAGTGTCCCCTCGTGAGAAGCACAAGGCCTGTAGCTACATTTTGATGTATAATATGTTGAGAAAGACAAAGAAATGTGGCCGTGGCGACGAGATAAAAACTTTTTTTTTTGTGTAAAACGGCAGTTTCTCTCACTCTAACTGACATCTCACCCTCTAGCTTTTCCACATACACACCCATACAAAACTGGAAAAAGGAGGGAAAACTTGATGACATTCGAAGGCTGACAGTTGAAAATTGGTAAAACTTGTGAGAAATCTAAGGACATATGTGAATACAGAACAAGTGCGGCAACGTTTTAAGAGTAAGTTTGAGTCTGTAGCTGAATATTTGGCGACGTGATGTGGCGTGGAAAAAGTGTGATTTTTTTTCTTGTTTTTCTTGGCTCCCATGTTAAGCGGATGTAAAAATCATCGCCGTTTTTTACGTGTTGTTCGGAAGCCGTTTGCGATATCCACAATCCAAATGGATGCACAGGATTCCCGATAATTCCCTACGTAGCGATATGCTTTTTGTCTACGTACTCCAAACGGTGCGGGACTAGTAGGCCTGCAAACTTTGTGTGGCAGAGGAAGAAAAATAAAAATAATAATAAAAAAAAACGGCGTTTTCCCAGGATTGTAATAATTGTGCGACGCCTCTTAAAGAGGCAGGCACAATTAATAACTAGAAAATTCCCGCGGAAATTTTATTGTGCCTGCCACCTGCCGCCCCCTGCTGCCGAGCGAGGTAGTGTGAGAAATACGTGGAAATCATGTCATTAGCTAGTGATTCTCGATCGCAGCGCCACCACGAGGCCACCCTCCAAATTTCAGCTCATTTGAACAAACTTTTTAGCATGCGATGCTAACAGCTAACACCGATTTAAGTGCGTGGAAACCATGTGGTCAGCTAGTAATTCTCGATCGCAGCGCCACCATGAGGCCACCCTCCAAATTTCAGCTCATTTGAACAAACTTGTTAGCATGTGATGCTAACACTTGCGATTTAAGTACGTGGAAACCATGTCATTAGCTAGTGATTCTCGATCGCAGCGCCAGCACGAGTCCACCCTCCAAATTTGAGCTCATTTGAACAAACTTGTTAGCATGAGATGCTAACACCTGCGATTTGCCTGAAAAGCGCAGAAGTTACCTCCCAGGTGTGGCTGACCTGGAATCTGGAGTTTTATGACATTCTGAGATGGTAGGCCAATTAGCTTAGCGCGGTGGCTAACTAGCTAGTGCGCCGTGATCGCAGCACCCCCATGAGGCCACCGTCCAAATTTCAGCTCAATTGAACAAACTTTGTAGCATGCTAATTGGCATGCTAACAAGTGTTGATGCTGAGTCATTGCCATCAGCATTAAAATGCATTGAAAAGTATGGTGCCTAAGCTACTGTGTGTGTGTGAGCACTGTGTGGTCAGCCATCATGTTACTGGTTCAGTCAATCAGAGGAGCCGTGTGTGTTGCCAGGCAGATTTGGAGCAGCTTGTGTGATGTCATGGAGCCGGCTCCTGATTGACAGGCTGCTGCAGGTGCAGAGACTATGAGACGTTATCTGAGGGAAGAAGGTGTTTAAGCACAAACGCAGGTCCCGAACAACTGCTTATAGTTGGAGAACCGTGACACTTGGGTGAAAAATTCCTTCACCGTGGGCGTCGGGAGAAGTTGAAGGACGTGCGGTGTGGTTTTCGTGTCGTCACGAGGTTCCGTCTCCCCGTGAGGACTTGAAACAAATGGCTGAACTTTGGGGATTTGGGGAGAAAATGACTCGTCAAAATGTATTGGCGCGGATGAGACAGAATCCTGCGCTCCCTATCAATTAAGTCCCCTGGAGGGAGAACCGTGTCTCTCTGAGACAAAAGTGTCCCCTCGTGAGAAGCACAAGGCCTGTAGCTACATTTTGATGTATAATATGTTGAGAAAGACAAAGAAATGTGGCCGTGGCGACGAGATAAAAACTTTTTTTTTTCTGTAAAACGGCAGTTTCTGTCACTCTAACTGACATCTCACCCTCTAGCTTTTCCACATACACACCCATACAAAACTGGAAAAAGGAGGGAAAAGTTGATGACATTTGAAGGCTCACAGTTTAAAACTGGTGAAACTTTTGAAAAATCCGAGGACATATCTGAATACAGAACAAGTGCGGCAACGTTTTAAGAGTAAGTTTGAGTCTGTAGCTGAATATTTGGCGACGTGATGTGGCGTGGAAAAAGTGTGATTTTTTTTTCTTGTTTTTCTTGGCTCCCATGTTAAGCGGATGTAAAAATCATCGCCGTTTTTTACGTGTTGTTCGGAAGCCGTTTGCGATATCCATAATCCAAATGGATGCACAGGATTCCCGATAATTCCCTAATTAGCGATATGCGTTTTGTCTACGTACTCCAAACGGTGTGGGACTAGTAGGCTTGCAAACTTTGTGCGGCAGAGGAAGAAAAATAAAAATAATAATAACTAGAAAATTCCCGCGGAAATTTTATTGTGCCTGCCACCTGCCGCCCCCTGCTGCCGAGCGAGGTAGTGTGAAAAATACGTGGAAATCACGTCATTAGCTAGTGATTCTCGATCGCAGCGGCAGCACGAGGCTACACTCTAAATTTCAGCTCATTTGAACAAACTTTTTAGCATGCGATGCTAACAGCTAACACCGATTTAAGTGCGTGGAAACCATGTGGTCAGCTAGTAATTCTCGATCGCAGCGCCACCATGAGGCCACCCTCCAAATTTCAGCTCATTTGAACAAACTTGTTAGCATGCGATGCTAACACCAGCGATGTAAGTACGTGGAAACCATGTCATTAGCTAGTGATTCTCGATCGCAGCGCCACCACGAGGCCACCCTCCAAATTTCAGGTCATTTGAACAAACTTGTTAGCATGCGATGCTAACAGCAAACAGCGGTTTAAGTGCGTGGAAACCATGTGATCAGCTAGCAATTCTCGATCGCAGCGCTACCACGAGGCCACCCTCCAAATTTCAGCTCATTTAAACAAACCTGTTAGCATGCGATGCTAACACCAGCGATTTAAGTACGTGGAAACCATGTCATTAGCTAGTGATTCTCGATCGCAGCACCAGCACGAGTCCACCCTCCAAATTTGAGCTCATTTGAACAAACTTGTTAGCATGAGATGCTAACACCTGCGATTTGCCTGAAAAGCGCAGAAGTTACCTCCCAGGTGTGGCTGACCTGGAATCTGGAGTTACGTCACATTCTGAGATGGTAGGCCAATTAGCTTAGCGCGGCGGCTAACTAGCTAGTGCGCCGTGATCGCAGCACCCCCATGAGGCCACCCTCCAAATTTCAGCTCAATTGAACAAACTTTGTAGCATGCTAATTGGCATGCTAACAAGTGTTGATGCTGAGTCATTGCCATCAGCATTAAAATGCATTGAAAAGTATGGTGCCTAAGCTACTGTGTGTGTGTGAGCACTGTGTGGTCAGCCATCATGTTACTGGTCCAGTCAATGAGAGGAGCCATGTGTGTTGCCAGGCAGATTTGGAGCAGCTTGTGTGATGTCATGGAGCCGGCTCCTGATTGACAAGCTGCTGCAGGTGCAGAGACTATGAGACGTTATCTGAGGGAAGAAGGGGTTTAAGCACAAACGCAGGTCCCGAACAACTGCTTATAGTTGGAGAACCGTGACACTTGGGTGAAAAATTCCTTCACCGTGGGCGTCGGGAGAATTTGAAGGACGTGCGGTGTGGTTTTGGTGTCCTCACGAGGTTCCGTCTCCCCGTGAGGACTTGAAACAAATGGCTGAACTTTGGGGATTTGGGGAGAAAATGACTCGTCAAAATGTATTGGCGCGGATGAGACAGAATCCTGCGCTCCCTATCAATTAAGTCCCCTGGAGGGAGAACCGTGTCTCTCTGAGACAAAAGTGTCCCCTCGTGAGAACCACAAGGCCTGTAGCTACATTTTGATGTATAATATGTTGAGAAAGACAAAGAAATGTGGCCGTGGCGACGAGATAAAAACTTTTTTTTGTTTGTAAAACGGCAGTTTCTCTCACTCTGACCGAAATCTTCCCACTCTAACTTTTCACATACACACCCATACAAAACTGGAAAAAGGAGGGAAAACTTGATGACATTTGAAGGCTCACAGTTTAAAACTGGTAAAAGTTTTGAAAAATCCAAGGACATATCTGAATACAGAACAAGTGCGGCAACGTTTTAAGAGTAAGTTTGAGTCTGTAGCTGAATATTTGGCGACGTGATGTGGCGTGGAAAAAGTGTGATTTTTTTTCTTGTTTTTCTTGGCTCCCATGTTAAGCGGATGTAAAAATCATCGCCGTTTTTTACGTGTTGTTCGGAAGCCGTTTGCGATATCCACAATCCAAATGGATGCACAGGATTCCCGATAATTCCCTACGTAGCGATATGCTTTTGTATACGTACTCCAAACGGTGCGGGACTAGTAGTTCGGCAAACTTGGTGTGGCAGAGGAAGAATAATAATAACTAGAAAATTCCCGCGGAAATTTTATTGTGCCTGCCACCTGCCGCCCCCTGCTGCCGAGCGAGGTAGTGTGAAAAATACGTGGAAATCATGTCATTAGCTAGTGATTCTCGATCGCAGCGCCAGCACGAGGCTACACTCTAAATTTCAGCTCATTTGAACAAACTTTTTAGCATGCGATGCTAACAGCTAACACCGATTTAAGTGCGTGGAAACCATGTGGTCAGCTAGTAATTCTCGATCGCAGCGCCACCACGAGGCCACCCTCCAAATTTCAGCTCATTTGAACAAACTTGTTAGCATGTGATGCTAACACTTGCGATTTAAGTACGTGGAAACCATGTCATTAGCTAGTGATTCTCGATCGCAGCGCCACCACGAGGCCACCCTCCAAATTTCAGGTCATTTGAACAAACTTGTTAGCATGCGATGCTAACAGCAAACAGCGATTTAAGTGCGTGGAAACCATGTGGTCAGCTAGCAATTCTCGATCGCAGCGCCACCACGAGGCCACCCTCCAAATTTCAGCTCATTTAAACAAAGTTGTTAGCATGCGATGCTAACACAAGCGATTTAAGTACGTGGAAACCATGTCATTAGCTAGTGTTTCTCGATCGCAGCGCCAGCACGAGTCCACCCTCCAAATTTGAGCTCATTTGAACAAACTTGTTAGCATGAGATGCTAACACCTGCGATTTGCCTGAAAAGCGCAGAAGTTACCTCCCAGGTGTGGCTGACCTGGAATCTGGAGTTTTATGACATTCTGAGATGGTAGGCCAATTAGCTTAGCGCGGCGGCTAACTAGCTAGTGCGCCGTGATCGCATCACCCCCATGAGGCCACCCTCCAAATTTCAGCTCAATTGAACAAACTTTGTAGCATGCTAATTGACATGCTAACAAGTGTTGATGCTGAGTCATTGCCATCAGCATTAAAATGCATTGAAAAGTATGGTGCCTAAGCTACTGTGTGTGTGTGAGCACTGTGTGGTCAGCCATCATGTTACTGGTCCAGTCAATCAGAGGAGCCGTGTGTGTTGCCAGGCAGATTTGGAGCAGCTTGTGTGATGTCATGGAGCCGGCTCCTGATTGACAAGCTGCTGCAGGTGCAGAGACTATGAGACGTTATCTGAGGGAAGAAGGGGTTTAAGCACAAACGCAGGTCCCGAACAACTGCTTATAGTTGGAGAACCGTGACACTTGGGTGAAAAATTCCTTCACCGTGGGCGTCGGGAGAAGTTGAAGGACGTGCGGTGTGGTTTTCGTGTCCTCACGAGGTTCCGTCTCCCCGTGAGGACTTGAAACAAATGGCTGAACTTTGGGGATTTGGGGAGAAAATGACTCGTCAAAATGTATTGGCGCGGATGAGACAGAATCCTGCGCTCCCTATCAATTAAGTCCCCTGGAGGGAGAACCGTGTCTCTCTGAGACAAAAGTGTCCCCTCGTGAGAAGCACAAGGCCTGTGGCTACAATTTGATGTATAATATGTTGAGAAAGACGAAGAAATGTGTCTGTGGTGACGAGATAAAAACTTTTTTTTGTTTGTAAAACGGCAGTTTCTCTCACTCTGACCGAAATCTTCCCACTCTAACTTTTCACATACACACCCATACAAAACTGGAAAAAGGAGGGAAAACTTGATGACATTCAAAGGCTGACAGTTGAAAATTGGTGAAACTTTTGAAAAATCTGAGGACATATGTGAATACAGAACAAGTGCGGCAACGTTTTAAGAGTAAGTTTGAGTCTGTAGCTGAATATTTGGCGACGTGATGTGGCGTGGAAAAAGTGTGATGTTTTTTTCTGTTTTTTCTTGGCTCCCATGTTAAGCGGATGTAAAAATCATCGCCGTTTTTTACGTGTTGTTCGGAAGCCGTTTGCGATATCCATAATCCAAATGGATGCACAGGATTCCCGATAATTCCCTAATTAGCGATATGCGTTTTGTCTACGTACTCCAAACGGTGTGGGACTAGTAGGCTTGCAAACTTTGTGCGGCAGAGGAAGAAAAATAAAAATAATAATAACTAGAAAATTCCCGCGGAAATTTTATTGTGCCTGCCACCTGCCGCCCCCTGCTGCCGAGCGAGGTAGTGTGAAAAATACGTGGAAATCATGTCATTAGCTAGTGATTCTCGATCGCAGCGGCAGCACGAGGCTACACTCTAAATTTCAGCTCATTTGAACAAACTTTTTAGCATGCGATGCTAACAGCTAACACCGATTGAAGTGCGTGGAAACCATGTGGTCAGCTAGTAATTCTCGATCGCAGCGCCACCATGAGGCCACCCTCCAAACTTCAGCTCATTTGAACAAACTTGTTAGCATGTGATGCTAACACTTGCGATTTAAGTACGTGGAAACCATGTCATTAGCTAGTGATTCTCGATCGCAGCGCCACCACGAGGCCACCCTCCAAATTTCAGGTCATTTGAACAAACTTGTTAGCATGCGATGCTAACAGCAAACAGCGATTTAAGTGCGTGGAAACCATGTGGTCAGCTAGTAATTCTCGATCGCAGCGCCACCACGAGGCCACCCTCCAAATTTCAGCTCATTTAAACAAAGTTGTTAGCATGCGATGCTAACACAAGCGATTTAAGTACGTGGAAACCATGTCATTAGCTAGTGTTTCTCGATCGCAGCGCCAGCACGAGTCCACCCTCCAAATTTGAGCTCATTTGAACAAACTTGTTAGCATGAGATGCTAACACCTGCGATTTGCCTGAAAAGCGCAGAAGTTACCTCCCAGGTGTGGCTGACCTGGAATCTGGAGTTTTGTGACATTCTGAGATGGTAGGCCAATTAGCTTAGCGCGGCGGCTAACTAGCTAGTGCGCCGTGATCGCAGCACCCCCATGAGGCCACTCTCCAAATTTCAGCTCAATTGAACAAACTTTGTAGCATGCTAATTGGCATGCTAACAAGTGCTGCTGCTGAGTCATTGCCATCAGCATTAAAATGCATTGAAAAGTATGGTGCCTAAGCTACTGTGTGTGTGTGAGCACTGTGTGGTCAGCCATCATGTTACTGGTCCAGTCAATCAGAGGAGCCGTGTGTGTTGCCAGGCAGATTTGGAGCAGCTTGTGTGATGTCATGGAGCCGGCTCCTGATTGACAAGCTGCTGCAGGTGCAGAGACTATGAGACGTTATCTGAGGGAAGAAGGGGTTTAAGTACAAACGCAGGTCCCGAACAACTGCTTATAGTTGGAGAACCGTGACACTTGGGTGAAAAATTCCTTCATCGTGGGCGTCGGGAGAAGTTGAAGGACGTGCGGTGTGGTTTTCGTGTCGTCACGAGGTTCCGTCTCCCCGTGAGGACTTGAAACAAATGGCTGAACTTTGGGGATTTGGGGAGAAAATGACTCGTCAAAATGTATTGGCGCGGATGAGACAGAATCCTGCGCTCCCTATCAATTAAGTCCCCTGGAGGGAGAACCGTGTCTCTCTGAGACAAAAGTGTCCCCTCGTGAGAAGCACAAGGCCTGTAGCTACATTTTGATGTATAATATGTTGAGAAAGACAAAGAAATGTGGCCGTGGCGACGAGATAAAAAATTTTTTTTTTGTGTAAAACGGCAGTTTCTCTCACTCTAACTGACATCTCACCCTCTAGCTTTTCCACATACACACCCATACAAAACTGGAAAAAGGAGGGAAAACTTGATGACATTCGAAGGCTGACAGTTGAAAATTGGTAAAACTTGTGAGAAATCTAAGGACATATGTGAATACAGAACAAGTGCGGCAACGTTTTAAGAGTAAGTTTGAGTCTGTAGCTGAATATTTGGCGACGTGATGTGGCGTGGAAAAAGTGTGATTTTTTTTCTTGTTTTTCTTGGCTCCCATGTTAAGCGGATGTAAAAATCATCGCCGTTTTTTACGTGTTGTTCGGAAGCCGTTTGCGATATCCACAATCCAAATGGATGCACAGGATTCCCGATAATTCCCTACGTAGCGATATGCTTTTTGTCTACGTACTCCAAACGGTGCGGGACTAGTAGGCCTGCAAACTTTGTGCGGCAGAGGAAGAAAAATAAAAATAATAATAAAAAAAAACGGCGTTTTCCCAGGATTGTAATAATTGTGCGACGCCTCTTAAAGAGGCAGGCACAATTAATAATAATAAAAAAAAACGGCGTTTTCCCAGGATTGTAATAATTGTGCGACGCCTCTTAAAGAGGCAGGCACAATTAACTAGAAAATTCCCGCGGAAATTTTATTGTGCCTGCCACCTGCCGCCCCCTGCTGCCGAGCGAGGTAGTGTGAAAAATACGTGGAAATCATGTCATTAGCTAGTGATTCTCGATCGCAGCGCCACCACGAGGCCACCCTCCAAATTTCAGCTCATTTGAACAAACTTTTTAGCATGCGATGCTAACAGCTAACACCGATTTAAGTGCGTGGAAACCATGTGGTCAGCTAGTAATTCTCGATCGCAGTGCCACCACGAGACCACCTTCCAAATTTCAGCTCATTTGAACAAACTTGTTAGCATGCGATGCTAACACCTGCGATTTAAGTACGTGGAAACCATGTCATTAGCTAGTGATTCTCGATCGCAGCGCCACCACGAAGCCACCCTCCAAATTTCAGGTCATTTGAACAAACTTGTTAGCATGCGATGCTAACAGCAAACAGCGATTTAAGTGCGTGGAAACCATGTGGTCAGCTAGTAATTCTCGATCGCAGCGCCACCACGAGGCCACCCTCCAAATTTCAGCTGATTTAAACAAAGTTGTTAGCATGCGATGCTAACACCAGCGATTTAAGTACGTGGAAACCATGTCATTAGCTAGTGATTCTCGATCGCAGCGCCAGCACGAGTCCACCCTCCAAATTTGAGCTCATTGGAACAAACTTGTTAGCATGAGATGCTAACACCTGCGATTTGCCTGAAAAGCGCAGAAGTTACCTCCCAGGTGTGGCTGACCTGGAATCTGGATTTTTATGACATTCTGAGATGGTAGGCCAATTAGCTTAGCGCGGCGGCTAACTAGCTAGTGCGCCGTGATCGCAGCACCCCCATGAGGCCACCCTCCAAATTTCAGCTCAATTGAACAAACTTTGTAGCATGCTAATTGGCATGCTAACAAGTGTTGATGCTGAGTCATTGCCATCAGCATTAAAATGCATAGAAAAGTATGGTGCCTAAGCTACTGTGTGTGTGTGAGCACTGTGTGGTCAGCCATCATGTTACTGGTCCAGCCAATCAGAGGAGCCGTGTGTGTTGCCAGGCAGATTTGGAGCAGCTTGTGTGATGTCATGGAGCCGGCTCCTGATTGACAAGCTGCTGCAGGTGCAGAGACTATGAGACGTTATCTGAGGGAAGAAGGGGTTTAAGTACAAACGCAGGTCCCGAACAACTGCTTATAGTTGGAGAACCGTGACACTTGGGTTAAAAATTCCTTCACCGTGGGCGTCGGGAGAAGTTGAAGGACGTGCGGTGTGGTTTTGGTGTCGTCACAAGGTTCCGTCTCCCCGTGAGGACTTGAAACAAATGGCTGAACTTTGGGGATTTGGGGAGAAAACGTCTCCGCAAAATACATGGGAGCGGGTTACAGAAAATCCTGCGCTCCCTGTCAATTAAGTCCACTGGAGGGAGAACCGTGTCTCTCTGAGACAAAAGTGTCCCCTCGTGAGAACCACAAGGCCTGTAGCTACATTTTGATGTATAATATGTTGAGAAAGACAAAGAAATGTGGCCGTGGCGACGAGATAAAAACTTTTTTTTTTCTGTAAAACGGCAGTTTCTCTCACTCTAACTGACATCTCACCCTCTAGATTTTCCACATACACACCCATACAAAACTGGAAAAAGGAGGGAAAAGTTGATGACAATTGAAGGCTCACAGTTTAAAATTGGTGAAACTTTGGAAAAATCCGAGGACATATGTGAATAGAGGACAAGTGTGGCAACGTTTTAAGAGTAAGTTGGAGTCTGTAGCTCAAAATTTGGCGACGTGATGTGGCGGGGAAAAAGTGTGATTTTTTTTCTGTTTTTTCTTGGCTCCCATGTTAAGCGGATGTAAAAATCATCGCCGTTTTTTACGTGTTGTTCGGAAGCCGTTTGCGATATCAATAATCCAAATGGATGCACAGGATTCCCGATAATTCCCTACGTAGCGATATGCTTTTGTATACGTACTCCAAACGGTGCGGGACTAGTAGTTCGGCAAACTTGGTGTGGCAGAGGAAGAATAATAATACTAGAAAATTCCCGCGGAAATTTTATTGTGCCTGCCACCTGCCGCCCCCTGCTGCCGAGCGAGGTAGTGTGAAAAATACGTGGAAATCATGTCATTAGCTAGTGATTCTCGATCGCAGCGGCAGCACGAGGCTACACTCTAAATTTCAGCTCATTTGAACAAACTTTTTAGCATGCGATGCTAACAGCTAGCACCGATTTAAGTGCGTGGAAACCATGTGGTCAGCTAGTAATTCTCGATCGCAGCGCCACCACGAGGCCACCCTCCAAATTTCAGGTCATTTGAACAAACTTGTTAGCATGCGATGCTAACACCAGCGATGTAAGTACGTGGAAACCATGTCATTAGCTAGTGATTCTCGATCGCAGCGCCACCACGAGGCCACCCTCCAAATTTCAGGTCATTTGAACAAACTTGTTAGCATGCGATGCTAACAGCAAACGGCGATTTAAGTGCGTGGAAACCATGTAGTCAGCTAGTAATTCTCAATCGCAGCGCCACCACGAGGCCACCCTCCAAATTTCAGCTCATTTAAACAAAGTTGTTAGCATGCGATGCTAACACAAGCGATTTAAGTACGTGGAAACCATGTCATTAGCTAGTGTTTCTCGATCGCAGCGCCAGCACGAGTCCACCCTCCAAATTTGAGCTCATTTGAACAAACTTGTTAGCATGAGATGCTAACACCTGCGATTTGCCTGAAAAGCGCAGAAGTTACCTCCCAGGTGTGGCTGACCTGGAATCTGGAGTTTTATGACATTCTGAGATGGTAGGCCAATTAGCTTAGCGCGGCGGCTAACTAGCTAGTGCGCCGTGATCGCAGCACCCCCATGAGGCCACCCTCCAAATTTCAGCTCAATTGAACAAACTTTGTAGCATGCTAATTGGCATGCTAACAAGTGTTGATGCTGAGTCATTGCCATCAGCATTAAAATGCATTGAAAAGTATGGTGCCTAAGCTACTGTGTGTGTGTGAGCACTGTGTGGTCAGCCATCATGTTACTGGTCCAGTCAATCAGAGGAGCCGTGTGTGTTGCCAGGCAGATTTGGAGCAGCTTGTGTGATGTCATGGAGCCGGCTCCTGATTGACAAGCTGCTGCAGGTGCAGAGACTATGAGACGTTATCTGAGGGAAGAAGGGGTTTAAGTACAAACGCAGGTCCCGAACAACTGCTTATAGTTGGAGAACCGTGACACTTGGGTGAAAAATTCCTTCACCGTGGGCGTCGGGAGAAGTTGAAGGACGTGCGGTGTGGTTTTCGTGTCCTCACGAGGTTCCGTCTCCCCGTGAGGACTTGAAACAAATGGCTGAACTTTGGGGATTTGGGGAGAAAATGACTCGTCAAAATGTATTGGCGCGGATGAGGCAGAATCCTGCGCTCCCTATCAATTAAGTCCCCTGGAGGGAGAACCGTGTCTCTCTGAGACAAAAGTGTCCCCTCGTGAGAAGCACAAGGCCTGTGGCTACAATTTGATGTATAATATGTTGAGAAAGACGAAGAAATGTGTCTGTGGTGACGAGATAAAAACTTTTTTTTGTTTGTAAAACGGCAGTTTCTCTCACTCTGACCGAAATCTTCCCACTCTAACTTTTCACATACACACCCATACAAAACTGGAAAAAGGAGGGAAAACTTGATGACATTCAAAGGCTGACAGTTGAAAATTGGTGAAACTTTTGAAAAATCTGAGGACATATCTGAATACAGAACAAGTGCGGCAACGTTTTAAGAGTAAGTTTGAGTCTGTAGCTGAATATTTGGCGACGTGATGTGGCGTGGAAAAAGTGTGATTTTTTTTCTTGTTTTTCTTGGCTCCCATGTTAAGCGGATGTAAAAATCATCGCCGTTTTTTACGTGTTGTTCGGAAGCCGTTTGCGATATCCATAATCCAAATGGATGCACAGGATTCCCGATAATTCCCTACGTAGCGATATGCTTTTTGTCTACGTACTCCAAACGGTGCGGGACTAGTAGGCCTGCAAACTTTGTGCGGCAGAGGAAGAATAATATTAAAAAAAAACGGCGCTTTCCCAGGATTGTAATAATTGTGCGACGCCTCTTAAAGAGGCAGGCACAATTAATAATAAAAAAAAACGGCGCTTTCCCAGGATTGTAATAATTGTGCGACGCCTCTTACAGAGGCAGGCACAATTAATAATAATAATAAAAAAAAACGGCGCTTTCCCAGGATTGTAATAATTGTGCGACGCCTCTTACAGAGGCAGGCACAATTAATAATAAAAAAAAACGGCGCTTTCCCAGGATTGTAATAATTGTGCGACGCCTCTTACAGAGGCAGGCACAATTAATAAAAAAAAACGGCGTTTTCCCAGGATTGTAATAATTGTGCGACGCCTCTTAAAGAGGCAGGCACAATTAATAATAAAAAAAAACGGCGCTTTCCCAGGATTGTAATAATTGTGCGACGCCTCTTACAGAGGCAGGCACAATTAATAAAAAAAAACGGCGCTTTCCCAGGATTGTAATAATTGTGCGACGCCTCTTACAGAGGCAGGCACAATTAATAATAATAATAATAATGATAATAATAATAATTTTTGAGCAGTATGTATAATCTGTATAAAACAGAAGACAAAAAAGGAGGTAAATTTCCATAAACCGGAATAGTAATAATAGACACATTCTCTAATTGGGTAGAAATAATACCAACATAACATCCAGATACTGTAACATTAGCAAAAGCACTTTGCAAAAATTATAATCCCAACATATGGAATAGCAAAAACAATTTACAGCGATAATGGAAGCCATTCGGTAAACAAATTCACATAGAAGGTATCAGAAAATTTTGGAATAAAATAAAATAAAAAATCGTTGTGCTTTTGTCCAGAAAGAGCTGGTTTAGTGGAAACATATTCAAAATAGCAGAAAGGCAAACTTGGATACATTTATCACATTGTAAAATCATCACTGCTGAGTCTCCGACCCCACCTAACGAGCAAAAGACTGATAATAGGGTGGATTCAGACGTTTAGAGCCTGGGGAGACCTGAAAGTCAGCAGAAGAACCATTACAAGCCGTGAAGTGACTTAGCGGAAGCCGAACTGAGCAGTAATGACAAAGTCAAACGGACCCTAACCGTCGTAGCAATCGTAATAATGCTTTTTGCCTTAGTGTGGTTCCTGTGGGAACCGCCTCAACACAGCGAAAGAAACCAAACTAGATCAAACACACTACCAGCCATTATTCTAAAATAATGTTTTTAACCGATGTAGATTTAATCTAACAAGTAAAATAAATGAAAAGAAACATGGTTAATATAAATTGATTAAATTAAATTAAATTAAAGTTATCACTTCCAACCAGCAGTTTTAGTTAAAATAACTAACAGAACAGGTTCTAGTTAAAACCGTCTACCTGGCAGACTATGTCGTCTCGTTTAAAAAGGATTTGAAAACATGTTTACTTAGAAGAGCTTTTGGTTGATGGGTATTTTTTCACTAGTGTCACTTAAATTTTACACATGTATATACATTTTATATTGTTGTTTTTTACCTTTTCTCCTGTACAGCACTTTGTGATTTTTATCTGTGAAAAGCGCTTTATAAATAAATTTTGCTTAATTACTTACTTACCAGGAGTAAAAGTTTCAGAAAGAGATCTTGTGGGTCTCATAACAATTAATATCAAAAGAACTGAACTAAAAGTCCAAATAACAAACCATCAGATGCAATTTAAACAGACCACCACCAGGGCAATACTTTCAAACTCCAAATTTAGTGATTCAACTTTCTACAGGAAAAAGTGTATGAATAAAGTTAATAAACCAATAAATGAACCAACCAAGAGATATGAAAATGACTAGTTTTACGGTTTTTTACCTGTTAAAAGTCAAATTAATGCGACGGGCAAAGCCATTCCCTTTGAATTCAAATGATGATAATTAAATCTACTGATGCATCCTCGGACTGTCTCCTCAGCCTCTCAACCTGTTGACCATCGTCCTCCAGTCCCTCATCAGACTCAGACTGTCTCCTCAGCCTCTCATCCTGTTGACCATCGTCCTCCAGTCCCTCATCAGACTCAGACTGTCTCCTCAGCCTCTCGTCCTGTTGACCATCGTCCTCCAGTCCCTCATCAGACTCACACGTTGTTTGTGGTACAAAGAGAACACCACCTGCCTGATAAGAAGTTCAGGACAGACCGTGGGTTCTCTGCAGAGATTGTTGTGAGACATCAGAAACACCACAGACGAGGAGCATGAGGTGGAAACATGACTTCCTCACGAGACGATGTTTTGTCCAGGACAGTTCTCATGGGAGACGCTGACAGAGGAGAACAGGAGGAGCACAGTGATCCAACTAGAGATGTTTTTGTGTTGATGTGGAATAAAGGATAAATGGGGAATACTTTAAATTAAAAGTAATGTTAAATTAAAAGTAAAAGATTATTTAATGTTTTCTATTTCTGTTATAAAAGGGGGAATGGCAATAAATATATATAAAAGCAATAAAAAAACATGATGAGAGTTAAAAGATAATCTTCAAAAGACACATTTGGTAATAAGGAGCACATAGAATAAATTCTAATGACAATAATTTAAAGTCAGTATTTCTTTGGTGGTTGATCATTAATAAAATTATCAAACTGTCTAATCTGATGTGAGATGTTGCAGGTGGATCCTGATCTGATGTTGCTGCACCGCCAACAAGATCAACTTCAATTGTTTAATATTAATAAATTCAGTTCAAATAACTGTTTAAGGAAAAACAAATACTTAGTTTGCGTTAAAATTTTTGGGGAAAATAATTTTCGAGACAGGAACAGATGCCTTAGATAGGAGGTACTTTTGATTTGTTTTCTTTTCTTTTCTTTTTAGACATTGTCTCATTGTCAACATATGAAAATGTGCTGTACTGTTATTCCAAACAGACTTACTGACTACTTAACTAATGACATAAAAGATACACCGTAGCACCTCAGAACTTCACCTGCATAAACATCACGAGCACAAACCCTAAACATTTCCTTGGAAGCCTAAACAATTCCTGGTGCCTTGAAACAGTTCAAGCTCCAACCAAATTCACACCATGAGCACGAGCAGACGTGTGGTGGTGGTGTGGCCCAAACAAAATCTATGATGGCCTTCCTAAACGAGCTCAAGGATTGTGTGCACTCATAATTTTAATCATTCCAGTAAAACGTCCTTCCCCTGCATGTAACTCAAATCTCTGAGAAATTGTTGCAGACTGATGCTTTCAGCAACATCGACGACGGCTTTCCAGACACGTATAGCGGTTGATATGTTGTTGGCAGAGAAGGGGGGTGTGTGTTCGATGTTTGGTGACAAATGTTGTACCTTTATTCCGAACAACACAGCAGCAGATGGAACGCTCACACGCGCCGTGGAGGGTCTTCGTACTTTGAATAAAAAGATGAAAGATCACTCTGGCGTTGACACATCTCTGTGGGATGGTTGGGTTGATATGGTTGGGAGATACAAAGCTCTAGTAATGTCTGTTTTGGTCTCCTCGGCTATATTCATCGCCACCCTCACCCCGTGTGGCTGCTGCTGTATTCCATGTATCCGCGCCCTTCTCACCCGCCTAATCAACACTGCTATCTCTCCCATGAAACAGGACCTGGCGCAGGCTTATCCGTTGTTGGGGGGTGCTGATCATGACTCTGAAATTAGCGAGGATGATGACTTTCCATCCTTGCCCGACCTTTTTTTCAGACCCTGAAGATTACGAGTAACAGTAAAACATTAGAAACCTGAGTGTAAATGTTTTGTGTTCTTGCAAAAATGATCTTGCAACTGAAAATCAATATTGAAGTGGTTGGTTACAAGTGGTGTGAGAAATTAAGCATAAGATATGACAAACAGGGGGAATATGTCAGAGTAATTTTATATGTAGTTGCCATATTCGTGCTTAATTATATTCATATTCAAGTTCTATCTTATTTCTGTGTATTCTCTCTTAGCAGCGCCTCTCAGGCGCTGCTCACTAATCACATGTTCTGAGCAGGTCAACCTGACCGAGGCTGATAAACAAGATGAGCCACGTCTTCCACACAGCTGCCATCTCGACGTCCCATGCGCGGGATGTCCTTTGATTGTATTCATAGTTGATAAACTGTTAAAACTCACAGAATGTTTTGTTACTATGATGTGTATCCTGTAAACCCTCCCCTTTGTTTAATGAAATAAAACCGCAGGAGAATGGTCTGAAGCTCAGAGTGGGTAGGAGGTGTAATCTGAACACGCTCCTAGGCCATTCTCCTCGCGAGTAACCAAAGCTCATTCGTGTTGTCTTCTTCTTTCTTGCAGATTTAATAAATGTCTGTAGCCTAAACCTGACACAAGTGAAGCTTCCTTCAATTGTCTCTCATGTCCTGAGTCTTGTCCTGCCAAGATGTCCTCCAATCAATGTGTCTTCTCCTTGAAGAGTGAGGAACAGCTGATTCATTCAGAGAGTCATTATTGCTGTCAGTGGTTATTTTCAGTGTTTGCACTCAGTGCAGGATAGAGATCTACTCACATTGTGTTTTTGTTCATGAAAAGTCAGGTTCCACTGAGATTTGAACTCAGATCACTGGATTCAGAGTCCAGAGTGCTAACCATTACACCATGGGGCCACTGGGGGGTGATCAGGAACATCTTATAAACCAGGGAGTGAAGAATTGCTCATATTGTTTGTTCATGTCTCATGTGAGACAGTGTGATATAAAAGAAGAAAACATACTTTATTGATCCTCCAGGAGAAACTTCACCTCTTCATTTATCTTCTGCTCTTCATAGTGAACCTGAACTACAGAGACCAGAGGCCTGGACGACAAAGCTGGAGTTTCTCTGAAACATTAACATTTGAAGGCGTTCTGCCATGGTGCCAGACAAGAGCTGCATCATTGTACGGTCAAAGGGAGGCCTTACCTTGGTTGGCTGAACCCCTGATGACAGCTTGGTTTGTGATTCTGTGACACCAAGTATTATCATCTCCTCTCCTCCTCCATGACTACTCAGTCTCTGTAAGATTCCTTTTCTTCATCTTTTCTTCAGGATTTAGAGTCAAAATGATCAACAGGTTGATTGAGATGCAGAAATATTGACAAAGCTCTTTGCATTGAGCATTTATGGTAGAAAGTGGGCGTGTTGAGGGCAGGAGATGAACCGTCAACCTTCCAGGTGGACTGTGATCTATAAAAGGAAAGTGTGTGTGGATGTGCGTACGCACGCTTTTATTGATCCACATTTTATTTCCTGCTTTTGGGAACACGTACATTTCTAGTAGGAATCTTATGCAAGGTTTTATAAATGAGGCCCCAGATCCAGATCACATCCGTAATGTGATTTGTTAGAAAATTGTTAGAAAATGAAGTGAATACAGGTCAGGAACCATTGTTAGTTTGTTGACATAAACTGATTTCAACAGTATTCCAGTTTAATCATGTTTTATTAAAGAAAAAAACCCTTCAAACCCCCAGGGAGGGCAGCTCTCTGGCGCCCTCTATTGTCCAGCCGCCACTGAAACAGGCCCATTGAAAGTTGACTTGCATTACTGGATTGTCTGTGGTTCTAGAAAGTGAGTGGACTTTCAAGCGTTCTAGTTCAACATCCAGCATTAGAGCTAAAACTCTTCCCCCGTGTGAGGATCCAACTCACCACCTTCACATTATGAGACTGACGCTGCCTACTGCACCAACGAGGCCTGGAAAACATGAGTACTGGATGTTTCTTCATGTGGACATACTAAATACTGCACATGACTATATGTTGAAAAAGCTGTGAGGTGAAATAAACAAGTTCCATTCCAGTGCACACACTGTAACTCAGACTAGGCAGGTTGGTCTATTGAACACATGAAGTGATGACGAGGAGGATGCTCTTCCAAAACACATGAGATCTACTGTGAGACACACTTTGAATTCAGGAACACTTTTAGGGACCGTCTACGGAGATGGAGGAGCGTTTTCACAAAATCCTGTTTTCAGGGCTTCAAGCATGGTTGTTGTGTAAACGGACCACCATGATGCAACTAAACGTTTTCATTTCTCTCATCCAGCGGCTCCTGCTCCCAACCTGCAGGGGGCAGTGCATCACAAACACACTTCCACCGCAGTATTAAATTAGAGCAGAAGAAGTAGACTTCTTCTCTGTGACACCAGCAGGTGATCCTGCAGTGGAGAGCGGAGCATCAACTATTGTTTCAAATTAAAGGTTCCCTCTGTTGAAGTCTGACACAGAAGCTAATTGACGTCTATGAGTCACATCTTGTGTTTTCAGTGTGGATGTGCAGCTTGATGCTTTTTGTGTCTTTAGAACCAAGTCTTCACTCTTCCTCCTCTTCAGCTCCACCTTTTTTTCCTCACGTCTCCGTCCGTGTAGTCAGAAGAATTGGGAGGCACACGGAGCGGTGACGTCCACGTGAACAGGACTGCACTGAGGGGCGTGGCGGCTAAAATGATGTCATTTGGCTGCAGGAAGCCGTGAGGAGCTCGTGGACACGTCAAGCATAAGACAACCTTTACAGTGGAGACGTCACCAAAAAATGTTGATGAGCTGATAATGATCCTACAGTTGTAGAGTTACTTCACATAGCGAGCAGAACATAGTTCATTCTAGATCCTTTTACTTTGAAAGCTCATGGCAGAGATCATTAAAGCATCAGTAACTAATAAAACATGGCTTAAACCATAACCTGAACACAGTTACCATACATTTGGCAAGGTACCAATCATACACAGTATGTATTATATTTAGAAATGCAGTAAAACACTGAACTCCATCTTGAATGCAGTAAAACTGTCTTTCAGTGTATTTATGATGAATTGGTACATAATCAAACAACGTTATCATAGTATCAAGTCATATTGGCTCCAGTATGGATGATTTATTAAGGTTGTTAGTTCCTGGACGTACTTTAAAGAATCTTTGGAATACAGTTGTCACAGTTCTTAAATGTGACTCATTTTACATGACAGTAAAACAGATGGTAAAAAAGACGTCCTGCATTAAAGCCTGTTTAAAATGTCTATTTTCAACTAGTTCTGGTTGTCAAATAGACGTCCACAATAGGGACTGGACAGATGGACATGTCTTGGACGTCTATGGATGTTGCTTGCTCAGTGGCTTTGATCTACATCAGATGCTGATCTCCTTTGTTCTCCTTTGATCTCAGTACTGAGACACCATGGAGCCATGGAGACGCTGAGATGAAAGGATATTTAGTCAAAGGAGAAAGCAGCTTTATTCCGCCTCTTCAGCTTTCACACTTGCACTTTGTTCTGGAAATACAAACCTCTCGTTTCAGTAGACTTCCTGTTTAATGGCGAATATTAAAGTTTGAGTGAGATTTGTGTGATATTTAAGTTTTGGTGAGATGAAGAAGTGAGTTTTGGTTTGACGACATTCCAAGGAAGATCACACCATGGCTGTGGTGGACATTGGTCATTTTAGTGATTGTAGGTGGCACTAGAGAGCACATTTGGCCAATTTTAGGGGTTATGTTTGTTGTTCTTCTTTTTTACATCTGAGCACGTCCGGATGACTGTGACAAATTTGTTGAGCAAGTTTAGGGGTCAAATTTGGTTCAGGGACGTACCCTGTTTCTCTTGATCATTAAATGTCCACTTCAAGGAAACACAACTGCTGGACAAATGAGCCACACCCTTCTAAGAAAAGCAGCTCCAGCAACCAGACACACAATCAAAGCTTTGATAGTGAAAGGTGAAGACAAGCTGCTCAGGAGTTTTCCTCCTGGTCTTTCATGAACCGATTCAGTTGAAAAACAAATCCAGCTTCTATTCTACAGTAGAGAACAGGGGATGTAGCTCAGTGGGAGAGCCCATGCTTAGCATGTATGAGGTACTGGGATCAATCCCCAGCTTCTCCAAGCTTTATGTCCAGAGCAGAAAGTGGATTAATAGTGATTTAGTGTCCCTTGATAATCAAACAATCATCAAGACAAGTCCTATAAAGGAGTGGTTCTGCAGCTGGTGACCACAAACCATGATGCTGTTCTCCTGGTTCCTGGCTGATGTTCTGCTCACTTTAGAATGTTGTTAGTAATGGTTTTAATGGTTTTTAAATGTCTTAATGGTCTTGGTCCTTCTTACCTTTTAGAACTGCTTTTACCTTACGAACCTTCACGGCCCCTTCGCTCCTCCGGCAGGGGTCTCCTAGTTATTCCTAAAGTCAACATGAAAACTCACGGTGAGGCGTCTTTCCAGTGTTGCGGCCCTCGCCTCTGGAACGACCTGCCGGAGGAGCTCAGGGCTGTAGAGAACGTTCAACTTTTTAAGAGCAGGCTCAAGACCCACCTTTTTAGCTTAGCCTTTAACTGATATTTATTTTTGCTAGGCCTATTTATTACTATTTATCAGCACTTTATAATTAATTAAATTAACATTTAACAGTTATTAATATTTATTTTGTATTTATGTATTTTACCTCCCGGTCCTATGTTTTTAATTATCCTATTATTCAATTTTACTTATGTACTTTCATTTATTTTAACAATTTTTATGCTCTTCCAGTTTCCTCTGGAGGAGCCCTCTGCCTCGGGAGCGCTGATTGGCTGTGGCTGCTGGGGTGCTGTCTTGTGGGTGTCTGGATGGAGGTGTGGTGTTGTCCGGGCACCCTGTGTTGGTGCCCTGTGGCTGCAGCCGAGGTGCCGCTCCCGATGCAGACGCTCCTCGGATGGTGCTCCCTTGCCTGGTTTATCTGCACCCAGCCTTATCTCAGCCTTATCTTAGCCTTTTGTCAATAGTCTCCACTGTTTTACCTTGAGTGTGTATTGTGTGCTTGTGTGGTGCGTCTCTGGGGAGGTGGGTGGGGGGAGTGTGAATGCGACAATGTGTCTGTATTTTTGGAATGTTTTTAAATCTGTAAAGCACTTTGTGTTACATGACAAGTATGAAAACCACTATACAAATAAATTGATTGATTGATTGATTGAAATAATGCCTGGTTTAGCCACTGAGCTAAGAGAGCTTGTTGAAAGCAGAACTAAATCTAAAAGAAGACACAGAGAAATGATCAAATGGCTGCAGGAGAAAAAGCTTCTAAGACGGATGCGATGCCAAAAATGCAAACACAAGATAAAGTTAAAGGAATCCATTTGTGTGGACGACTATGCATGGTAAGTTTATTTTTGTTGCATGAAATGGCGTGATTGTTTTGGTCCACAATTAAAATGAAAATGATGTTAGAATGTTAGAAAATCAGTGCTCTAGCCACTACCTTGGCCTCCCTGTGTCATTCTTATTTTGATTTGTATGTATCTTCAGGGTTTGTAAACAACACAACCACAGAGGGAAGAAAATGAAAAGGTCAATTAGACATAAATCTATATTCAGCAAGTCAAAGGTCTCCCTCTTCAACTGGATGTGCTTTGTGTACAGGTACGCTATAAACCAAACCAAACCAAAACCAAAACCATCAAAATAACTGTGGTATACTAATTATTTTCCTTATTCTATCAGATTTGCACAAGGCCTGCGTCGACGTCAAGTGGATATGATCAATGATGACATTCCTGCGAGCTCAGCAACCCTGTCCAAGACGGCCCAGAAGCTACCAGATGTGTGTCCTACTGCGATGGACAGACGTCAACAAGCAAGAGGCCAGCGCATTGGGGGACGACAGCAGTTTGT